>NC_135576.1:23448059-23761582 GCF_965152235.1 Eretmochelys imbricata | reverse complement strand
GAATCCACTTCTCTGTGCTGGGTTTTCCAGCATATGGGAGAATGAAGCTCTAAATGTGTGGCTTAATTCATCTGACAGTGACTCTGACAAAAAAAAAAAAAAAAAAAAAGACTTGTTAATACAGCATCTTGTCCTGAACTCTTGCCATTGTAAACTCCAAGGGCATTATTATGCTACACAGAAAGAGCATAATAAAAAGTGGAGAAAATATAACAGCCCAAAACAAAGGATGGAAAAACAGGAGGGGCAAAGCACTAACGTAGCAGTTCTCAGCTTGGTGGACATGTCTGTGGCCTGTCGAGAGCTAGCAGCTCACATGGCACTGGCCCTCCTTGTTTCCAGCTGGTATGTTGCACAGAAAGAAGCTAAAAATACACAAAACATTCTTGATGTTGCTTTTCCATGTAAGCAGCTGCTGTCATTGTTAAGTAGTAGCCCTGTAATCAAGAATGTGTGGAGGTGTCCAGGAGACAATATCGCTGTTAGGATAAAGTCCAAAAGGTTTGAGAATCCTTGTCCTGGACAAATTTCTTTAAGCAGTCTTTAACTGATCACTGGTGACACAGTCAGAGAAGCAAGTGGTAGAGAGAGGTTTTTAAGAAGGCACTAGACAATTGGTTCCCAAACTTTTTAATAAAGCAACCCACCAGCTGCATTGTGTCTTTTTTTTCTTTTACCGGAACCCCAGCAATACCATCCTAATTCCAGCCTGGCACCGAGAGGAGGCTGTTGGAGCGTGAGCCCACCCTGCACTCCTCCTTTAGCAAAGGTTCCTGTCCCACGGGGCTGGGCCTCGCTCCCCATTCCGGTATTGGGACCTGGTTCAGAGGTGCCCAGCTTCTATTTATCAACGTAAATAACTGAGAGTCTTCCCCAAAAACCCAGCATCCAACATGCTGCTTTTAGAAAATATGGCCACTTATTTTGGTGTCTAAATGGGAGCTGAACTCATCTGATAATCTGATCTTCCACCTCAATCCTGCTACCCATTGCCAAACTCCAGTTGACTTCAGTGGTGTAGGATTAGCCCCTAGAGCTAGCTTAACTCCTGTAGAAGTCTATCTGGACTTGCTTGATATGGGCTATGGAATCAGGCCCTTAGTAGTTGAAACTTCTCAATAATCCATCTGGAATGGATAGTCAGAATTAGGGACAGTAAAACAGGCTAACATCACTAGCTAAAATATTGCCTGTATCATCCAGTGGGATTTAAACAAGGTATCCGTCAGCTACTCACAGCGTGCTCTGAACGCTTGTAGAGTGATTTGGGATGCTTGGATTAAAGGCATAACATAAGAGCTCTAAGATAAATGTGCCAAGACAGCAAGGGGAGTGGTTTGCATTTATCTGAGATCAGCATTTGCAACTGCCTCTGTATTAGGGTGAGAATAATTCCAGACAGACATGTTTAACAAGAAACAGTGTTTCAGTTAAAGTATATACACGGTCTATTTTTATTAAATAACACTAAGCACTTAATGCATTGGCTTAAAGCTTCAGTTTGAAACTTCTTAATACTACCTCTGTTCCTGGCTTGGGAGTAGAATTCAGTAAATGCTGTTTTTATATCTAACCCAGTATTCTGAGCTGGGATGATTTTATAACCTTGGATATTTGCTCTTTTGAGGTTAGCAGGCCACCCATGGCTTGTTTTTCCTTCTTATTTAAAAGCTGAAAAATTAGCTAATTAAACAAACATTCCAACTGTGTTAACGGCACAGCAGCATTGTTTGTTGGGAAAGATGTGTGGAGTTTTTTTCTTATCTACTGTCCTCTTCCCAACACTCACAATGAGCACCAGGAAAAGGAAACTGAAGATCAATTTGCCCGCAAAGCTCTCTCACCCAAAGATACAAAGTCAAAGCTAAATACGTTATTTAGATCAGCTAGACACTACCTTTTAAAAAGTGACGATCTGTTATTTTTAAGGGTTTGAGTCTTCCAAATGAGAAATGGCCCAGAAGGGAAGCCTCTAAAGCAACTTTTAGGGCTTCACCAATTATCTACAAAAGCTATGTGGGAGGTAGCAGTAGTCATAAAGTTTATCACTTCATCCATAACATCCGTGCCAGACTCTTCCCCCATGTGTATTGCCTTACATCATCCTTTAATTGGGATTGTACACTCACAAAGATGAGGGGGGAGAGAGGAAGTAAGCAATTCAGTAAAGTCACTGAGAGAGACAGGAAAAATATAATATATTCAATAGCGTATGTCCCATTTGTCTTTCTCGGACCCAGGCAGGCAGGATAAATGCACAGGCAGGCTTTTGTGTCTCTTTTGACTGCATCAGAATAGGAAAGGGTTTGCAGGGAGGGGGGTTATGCCTCTGCCAGGGAATAATTTGTTCAAATGAATAGGTTTATTCAGCGCCTAGAGTGCTTTGCTAATTGTGTTTGAAAGAATAAAAGCAAACCTCATGTTGCTTTTAGTAGCAAGAAAAAAAAAGAGTTCACATGCTATCTTATTAATAAGAAGGTTAATTCTATCAGCGAAACATAATTAGGAATTTGGAGCCCAATTCTACGTTCATTGAAGTCAATGGGAGTTTTCCCACTGATTTTAATAGGAGCAAAGTTGGACTCCTGATTGCTAGGTTTTCTGGGTTTAGTAGCCACTCCATTTTTATTTTTTGTTAATTAAAGATATTGCCTTTACTGCTTCCCTAATGATGGGAAAGACTAAATCTCTTGAGTATATTTGGTTCTTAAACAAAAAATACTGAATATTGGTAAGTTGATGAGTGCCATAAAAGATAAGAAAATAAATGAATTAGTCTTCCCTCTTACTGTTGATGTCTGTTTAGTTTTTCTGTGGGAGCGGGGAGAGCAGAGAGTATCTCAGGATATTTTTGAAGTTGTTAAACTGAACCAGGTAGTACAAAATTTTAGTTATGACTTATAATAAGAACATTGGACTCACTGGAATGTACATGTTTAGCACTGTTAGTCTTATATACTTGTATATTTCCCATATGTCTTCAGTCTTTTTACTTTGGTTTCAAAGATAGTCACATTTCATTTTAGTAAACTGACATTTGCATTTACCTCCATGAAATATTAGAATGCAGGCCAGATACTCTTTCTTTAAAATACTCACCAGATATATATATTATATTCCACTAACAAGGAATTAAGATGTTGAAATTTGCAGGACTTTTTAAAGGTCTTTATGCTTATTTCATTAATGAAAGCTAATATTGGGCCAGATCCTGCTCCCATTTAAATTCACAGGAATATTGCCATTGATTTCAAAGGAGTGCAGGATTGGGCCTGTTCTCTTTCAACTAGAGCAGATCAAACATGTATAGCTCATTTTGCACAAACTGACATTTTAAAAAACCCAGAGCATTCACTAACTCACTTTTCTAGAAGCCAGTAAGTACATCCATTACATCTCATAGTCCCAAAGTAACTTATGAAAAATAACATTCAACTGGAAGTTCTTTATTTAACTGCACAAAAATCTAAGCCCAGCAAAGATGAGGTCATCTGAACAAAAGTCTTCAGGGATTTAGGTGATAAAGACTTCAGCAGCAGGAAATATGGTAGCAAATAGCAATCCAGTGCCAAAAAAAAAAAAAGCACAAGGTGGCCATTTGATCCGTTTTTCCCCCAGGAGAGAAGTGCTTGTCTTAATGGGTATTCAGAGATGTTGCAGCCCTGGGGGCTCACATTCCAGCTACTGGAGAGGATTGCTTTTATGAGCAGAGCTGCAGTCAGCTATGTTGGACTAAGCTTTCAGCATGAGAGACTTTACTGGAGTCAAATAGTTTGAGGTTGTTTTTTGTTTGTTTGTTTGTTTGTTTTTGAGATATGCAACAGAAAATGTTCAGTTGCAAATTATGACCCTGACCTTCAAATCTGTCCATGTGGGCAGACCTGAACACCCATGATGAGGCCCAAATAGAGACAAGAGGCTACCTGTGCTGAGCCTGCAGCACTCTGGGCTAGATCCTCAGCTAGTAAAAAATCAGTATCCACTGATTTCAGTGAAGCTAGTCTAAACTATACCAGTTGATGATCTGACTGCCTGACAGAAAGGGGAGGGGAGGGGAGGCTGCAGCCACCTCCCATGCACCCCCTCCTGACATGGGGTCATATTGCAGGCAGCCTGCCTCAGTTTCTCCCTCAAGGGACTTCTTAAACTCCACAGAGGCTTTTCTCACCCATTTACCACCCTTTCTTGGGGGGTCTGAGTTTATTCACATAAATAAAGTTCCCAAATAAAACTCTGAAAAAGTTCCAAAACACAGCCCATCCATTTTACCCTCTCATCAGGGGTCACTCCCAGGCTTTTCCTGCCCATAATCTCAGCAGCAAAACTCCCTGCCACAGATCTTTCTTCTAGAGCCTGCTCACTCCCAGCAGTCTCCAGCCCACCTGACTCCCCAGGCCTTCTTGCCTGGGGCATTTCCTGCTTGGGCAGGCCACTCCCAGGCCCTGCCTGGTTGGAGCCTCAGGTTTCTGGCTTTGACTTACCACTCCAAGCCCCTTGCTATCAGTACGGTAGTCATATTTCCGGTTCCCAAAAAGAGGACACTGCTAGAGGGGGAGAAGGAGATGGAGGGGCAGGTACAGTTGAGAGGTACCTGTAGCAGACGTACTCACTGGAGTTCGGGGGCAATATCACTCCCTGTCACTGTGGCAGGGTGGCTGGCACAAGCCAAGGACGCAGCAACTCCCTGTAGAGCCCTTCCCAGGGAGGGGCCTAGGTGGGCAGGATCCACCAGCTGTGGCTTGCAGGGGAGGGACCAATTGAGAAGGGGCCCAATTAGGGCTCCTTCTGAGCTGCAGCTTATTTGCTCTGCAAACACCTGGGACATTTCCTGTTGTTTGAAAAATCCCCCCAGACAGAGAAAGGAGCTCAAAAAAAGAGGGCAATGTCTGAGAAAACCTGGAGGTATAGTATACCCAGTCAGGGTCTTCCCTGCTGAAGCCTTTCTTACTTCCTACAATGTCCTGAACTTCCACCTTCACTGTAGCAACCTGCTATCCTTTGTAGGGAATTACCTGATCCAATCCAGGGCTGCCTCTTCAGTAGTCTAGGTTGGCTATCCCTAAACTCTACAGCATTTAGGGGGCAAGCTGTCTGTCACAGGGGCGCTCTAAGAATAAATAATGTTATTGGTCCTGTGCTGTGTTTGTGATGTTATGCCACATGAACATTTTTATTTACCAAGCGCTGACTGGGTGCTCGGTGCAGTTGTACAAGTCACAGAAAAAGATCCAGTCCCTGTCTCAGAGTTTATAATGTAAGTCCCTGATTCTTCTAACATCTACATAAATAGTCCCATTTAATTCAATAGAACTATTCACAGGCATAAAGTTATTGACATGTAGGATTGGGACCTAAGTGGGCAGGTGGAATAATATAAACATAGCCAGCCCTGGGTGAAGAAGATTGACATAGAAGGATGCAAGCTTTGTTGTTGTTTTTTTTAAATAGACAGGTAACAAGCCTACTGACTTAGGTGGGTTAACATGGTTAGCTTGGTAGAAACAATATATTTTTAGGATGGATTATGTGAATAAAAGGAGGACTTGTGGCACCTTAGAGACTAACCAATTTATTTGAGCATAAGCTTTCAGGAGCTACAGCTCACTTCATCGGATGCATCCGATGAAGTGAGCTGTGTAGCTCACGAAAGCTTATGCTCAAATAAATGTGTTAGTCTCTAAGGTGCCACAAGTCCTCCTTTTCTTTTTGTGGATTCAGACTAACACGGCTGCTGCTCCGAAACCTGTGTACTAAAGAGGATGAGCGCTCTCATGCATATGAGGAATGGAGGGAAGTCTAGGAATCCCAGGAGAGGATCTCCCCCTGGAGCAGAATTCGAGTACTAATAACCTTGGGGGAGGAGTTCAAAAGTGAAACAAAAGGCTCAGTCCATTCCAAGAGGAAAACCTAACAAACGAAGAGAGATTGATTGGGAAGACTGGAATTGTTTGCCTCAGAGAGAAGATGAATAAAATGGGGCATGAGAAGGACGTCCAAAACTATGAGATGGCTCAGACATTTCTATTCAGCCTTCCTCACAATACCAGAGCAAGGGGACAGTCAGTGGAAGTAATAGGCTGAACATTCAAAACTGATAAAAGGAATTATTTCTTTCACCAAACTTTCAATTATCCAATTAGCCCATTGTGCTCATTGCCACAAGATACCATTGAGGCAAGAATTTAGCAGAATTCCAGAGAGGACTGGACATTTATACTGACAGAGGCAACGCATGAAGGGGGCATGCAGGGTCACATAGCACTCCAGATTTCTGCCAGAGTTTAAATGCCCTGCTCTGAACATACCACCAGCATCTTTAAATTGTGACACCTCCTCCCCCCCACTATCAACAGTTATGCGTCATCTTAATATACTGATAAGACTATCCAGAGTTATCATAGTAAAATGTAAAAAAAAAAAAAAAAAAATCTAAGAATTTTGGAAGTGATGTGAACCCTCAAGCTTCAGGGCATAAACCAACCTCTAGCTAATGGGGATTGAGAAGAAATTTTCCTTGTAGGCATGTTATCCATATCTGCCTATGGCAGTGTTTCTTGCCCCATCCTATGAGGCAGCTGATACTGTTCATTGTTAGAGAGAAGATATTGAACGATCAGTCTGATCCTGCATAGGACTTCGTATGTTCCTAAATTATCAACAAGTTTTACAGCATTTTACATATGTGGGAAAGTGTGAAACAAGGATTGCTACATTCAAAGAGTCCTGTCCATATTACAATGAGATGCCATTGCAGGGACACGGAGTGCATAGAACTGTTTGTTGCATTGTTTGTATTTGTAGCCACCCCTCCCCCCACCTCCCTTATATGCATCAAGGCATTCAATGGGATTGCCAACTATCTACCCCATTTTGCACAGTAGATTTTTTGGAGAGCAGGGGTTTCTGGGAACTTTTCCAAACTAGGTGGCACTGTTTTTAGAGATGGGATTGGGAGGGCCTGCTGAAGAAGTGCAATGCTTCTGGCTTGCATTCCTCCCTGCGGGTGCGGGGAGTTGTCTTGCACCAGTTTAGCCAGACCTTTCGTGTTTTTCAGCCAAACCTTGCAAAATGCCTGCGATGAGTAGAATACAAGTGGTGCAAGTTCAACTTATTGTAAGCAATGATTTCTTTCAGTGCTTTTTTGCTTAGTATAAATAGGGCCAAAGAGAACTGATGCAGTGGTCATGAAACCCCTCAATTTATGAGTCTATGACTTCTATAGTTAAAGAATCAGCCAAATAAAACATATTAACTGATATCCAGGAATTAAAAAAATAATTTAAAAGTACTTGAAAATGGAGACATAAATAACAGCAGCCTGAGGGTTTGCATTAGCTACCTGCCATCAGGTTTTGCAAGTAAGTATGCGCATTTACTCTGGTATTTAATAAAAATCATTCGCCATGGCAACCCCTGCCTTAGGTGAGTTCTTCAGATGCAGAGAGAATTCTTAAAGGAACGCACATACCAATATATCTAGAGCATCTAAGAATAGCAATGAGACTTGAACACATGCTGTAGTATTTTAAATAACCAAACTCAAGGCTTGTTAGGTCCCCCCTCCCTTTCTGAAACGGTGAGAGTGGCCATAACCAGGACAAACCTCAGTACAATGAAACCTTCCAAATGACTACATTTGCAGAGCATAATATGAAGCTAACTTTATTTTTTCATTACCATCATAGAGAATGGTACCCTCTCTGTCAAATATTTTAAAACAACCTATAGAAATCAATAACAGGAAGGCTTAGACTACACTGAAAACAAGTTCTCTTCTGAGTTGCCTTTCTTAAGCTATGGTCTTTACACATTGCTGTAAATTGGTTCTAGTTTTCCCTTCATGTGTCAGGTTTTGCCTAGCCACTTTCAGATGTCGTCAGCCTGTACGGAACAAATGTCCTGTATTTATTTAAAGGCTTAGCTTAATAGAGTTGACTTCAGTATGAACATTCCTACATCTCCCCAATGATGATCTTTCTCCAAATTTGGAGGTTTTACTCATTCTGGCATGAGAAGCACTTAGAAACAACCCAAAAGATATGTAAAAATAAAGCATTTCAAATGAGGTGAACTGGTTTTGTGATAAAATCAGCAGTCCAGGACCCCAACATGTGTTACATGTTGTGTACAAGGTTCGAATGGCAAACATTTAACAAAAAGTGCCCTCCCTATTTGTCCTATCCTGCATTGATTTGAACCAGTTAACATATGTTAACAATTGTAACTGAGTCTTTTAGATTTTCAGATTAATTATTATTCTAAAGAACTGGCCTGCTCCTGCAGTTTTGAATTTTTACTTAGGATCTAATAAAAGCGCTATTCTGTGAGTTACTAGCTTATCTTACTTTTCATCTGTAGCCAAAATGCATGAACGGTCACACTATAAGTCATTCAAACCTCTTACCAGTAAAATGTAGACATTCACAGAGCAGGTATTATATGCTGCCTTCATAGACTGTCAATAAGGTGATTAGACTAATGTGTTTGAAACAAAAGAATTTCTTCAGCTGGATTGGCATTCAGCTGAAAAGAATATTCCTCTTAATCTTTTCCTTTAGGACTTTGCCCATGTGGGTAGAAATATAACATCTAAATATAGGCTTGTGCTCAGTGTCTTCATTACAAGAGTCAGTAAAGATTTTGTTAAAAGAAGAGCTGAACATTTGAAGATATGAAGAATGCTTCATGCTTTAAGTCACAAACACGCTTTTTCTAGTTATGCATCCTTTCAATAGTCATTTGACAGTAATGTTACACTTTGCACCTCGGATCTAAAAACCTGTTATTGATACTAATTTATAGAGTTGGTCAAATATTATTGACTAAATACATTGTTCGGTAAATTTCACCATATTTACAGGAAAACATTATTTGACCTATAATATTTTCAAGTATTTGGCCAGCTCTATATCTATTTTAATTATATTAATGAATACTTTGCTGAATAAAGGCAAAATTAATCTAATAATTTATTCAATTAATAATTTATTTCCAGTGTCAAACAGTGCTACTGATTAGTTAAGCCTGACAACACCTCTGAGGTAAGTAAACACTATACTATAATATTACAATAACTAAGCCACAGAAAGATAAAATAACCTGCACATGATTATATCATATGTCAGTAAGAGAGCTAGAGAGAACTGGGAATAGAAGAACTAGGAATCCTGGGCGAAATCCTGATCCCATCAAAGTTAATGGCAAAATTCCCATTGATTTCAGTGGAGCCAGGATTTCTCCCCTGATTCCCAGCCCCCTGCTCTGACTGACATTCTGTAGGATAATAAGACCTGTGATATGTAGCAGGGGTTTTCAACCTGTTTCTTTCTACGGCCCCCCTAATATGCTATAAAAACTCCATGGCCCACATGTGCCATAACTGTTTTTCTGCATGTAAAAGCCAGGCTGGTATTAGGGGGTAGCAAGCAAGGCAGCTGCTCAGGGCCCCACGCTCCAGGGCCCCCACAAAGCTAAGCTACTCAGGCTTCAGCTTGAGGCCCGGTTGGCAGGGATCGGGCCAGTGGGGCTTTGGCTTTCTTCCCTGGGCCCCAGTGAGTCTAATGCTGGCCCTGCTTGGCGGACCCCCTGAACCCTGCTTGCGACCCCCCAGGGGGCCTCACACCCGTGGTTGATAACTGCTGATATGTAGCCAAGGGATTTACTTCCTTCCTTAAGGACTCGGTGTGGAGCACACTGAAGTCAATGGTAAAGACTCCCATTGACTTCAATAGGCTTGGGATCAGGCCCCAAATCTGCTGAAGGGAGTCTTATTGCCCTTATGCATTTATTAATCTTAACTCAAGGAATAGTTTTAGATTATATTTTTGATGCCTGCTGTTTGGTATGTTGGCAGCAGGCAGTTAGTAGAAATTTAAGGCTATTTTATAGATAATGAGACCAAAGGAATGCCCTAGTAAAAGGTAGAGTAAGCAATAAATAAATAAAACAGTGTGGCACCATTATAATTATTGTTCTGGAGGGATTCTTCCCTGTACTTGTATGTCATTTTCCATTCTGCTATACTCTGTTCTGCATTTTACTGTGTTGCTATCCTGTATCTTAGAACGAAAATGGGCCTATACTTTAATTCATAATTGTGACAAATGAGCAACTTGTGGCTGTGCCAGATAGATGATGATGAATAAATTAACCACTTGATTACAAATGAAAAATGAGGAAGAAATACTGATAGAAATATAGGGCTGGAAGGGACCTCAAGAGGTCATCAGCCCCCAACACTGAGGCAGGACCAAGAAAACCTAAACCAATCCCTGACAGGCAATTATCTAACCTGTTCTTAAAAATCTCTAGTGATGGGGATTCTACAACCTCCTTTGGAAGCTTATTCAAGTAGTTAACTATCCTTATAGTTTGAAAGTATTTCCTAATATCTAACCTAAATCTTCCTTGCTGAAGATAAAGTAGATTACTTCTTGTTCTACCTTCAATGAGACCTGGAAAAAAATTCAGAGTCCCCTTTATAACAGCCTTAACACACCTGAAGATTTATCAGGTCTCCACTCAGTTTTCTTTTCTCAAAAGTAAACATGCCCATTTTTTAAAACTTGTCCTAATAGCTCAGGTTTTCTAAGCCTTTTATCATTTTTGTAGTTCTGCTCTGGACTCTCTTCAGTTTGTCTTCATCTTTCTTAAAGTGTGGGGTCCAAAACAGGACATAGTACTTCAGCTGAGGCCTGACAAGTGCTGAGTAGACTAACTCTGCTGCAGGCCCTGACTCCTGACACTTTCATCTAGGCCGCATTTCCCTACTTTGCTTATGAGAATGTCACATGGGACCATGTCAAAAGCCTTACTAAATATCAAGGTATATCATGTCTACTGCTTCTGTCCATCACTTAGGCAAGTAACCCTGTCAAAAAAGAAAACTTAGGTTGGTTTGGCATGATTTGTTCTTGACAACTCCACATGGGTTTTTCTTTATCACCCTCTTAGCCTCTAGTTACTTACAAATTGATTGTTTAATAATTGTTCCAGTATCTTTCCATGTATCAAAGTTAGGTAGACTGGCGTTTAATTCCCTGAGTCCTCTTTGTTTCCCTTTTTAAAAATAGGCACTCTGCTTGCTCTTCTCCAGTAGTCTGGGACCTCAGCTGTCCACTATGAGTTTTCAAGGATAGTTGCTAATGGTTCTGAGATTCTACTTCAGCAAATTCCTTACATATCCTAGGGTTAATTTCATCAGGCCCTACCAACTTGAATGCATCTAACTTATCTAATTATTCATTAATATGTTCTTTCTTTATTCTGCCTTGTGTTCCTCCTCTCTTGTTGTTAATATTAATTGTGTTCAGCATCTGTTCACAATTAACCTTTTTAGTGAAGACTGAAGCAAAATACGCATTAAATACCTCATCCTGCTTGGTGTTATCCATTATTAGGTCTTCCTCCTGCTAAGTAGTGGACCTATATTTTCCTTCATCTTTCTCTTGCTCCTAATGTAGTTATAGAACCTCCTCTTATTGCTTTTTATGTCCCTTGCTAGTTCTCACTCATTTTGTTCCTTAGCCTTTCTGATTTTTACCCTGCATGCTTATGCTATTCTTTTGTACTCATCCTTAGCAATTTGTTTAATTTTCCACTTTTTGTAGGATTCCATTTTGATTTTCAGATCATTAAAGAACTCCTGATGGAGCCATATCTGCTTCTTACTACTATGCCTGTCTTTACTTCGTATTGTTATAGTTTGCTGTTGTATCTTTAGTATTGTGCTTTGAGAAACTGCCAGCTCTCCTGAACTCCTTTTTCCCTTAGATTTTCTTCCTATGCAACCCACCTACCGTCTCTCTGAGTTTAATTAAAGTCTGAATTATGAGGAAGGGATAAATAAAGAGGGATGTTGTATTTATATTTTTTCTCTATTAAATGACAATAACCTACCCAGATAGAATCCCTAAATTCTCTGGAATTTGTGTAATTTTGTTATAGCTCACTACCCAAGTGTTGTTTTTTAATTTTGTTTTAGTATAATTTTTACTGAACAATTAGTCAGGTTCTGACCCAAGTATGGTATTAAAACATATAAAGATTTAGTTATAGTGGGTTAAATACTGCCCTAAATCCACATGCAGAACTCTCATTGATACCAAGTTCCAGGTAGAACATCTATTTGTTGTAGATAATATGCTTGCTATTGGTATTAATGATCCTTTTGTCTAGGAAGAACAGTAATAGCAAATCACTAGGCTTACCTCATCCCACTGGGGTAAATGGTCATGGTGACCCCTGACCCAGTGCCAGCAGAGCAGCTACATTCGTGGAGGGGATAGCAGGCAGCATATTCATCATCTCCTCCCTGGGGAAGGAGGTGCTTAGCCAGGGGGAGAGTATCTTAAAACTGTGTCCAAGTTATAGAAAAGCAGTTAGTAGAGGCTAAATCAGCTCATCTCTTGGGCTTCCTGGCCAGCACTGCCAACTTTTGGGGGCTCCAGTTCCCCCCCACCCCCCTGAACAGCAGGGATTGCTAGAGCCTTTTGCCATTGCAACCCCCCACTGCAGCTAACTTTTGCAGCTGAGGTACATCAGCGGAAGCTAGCAAATCCCGGGACTCAGTCATGGCTGTTACATTTTCCTTTACATATGTATTGCTCTTATTGCAGGAAATGTAAATGTCATGGAGTGCAGTCCAGTCATAATATTGACTATTAATCATATAGTGTGTTTGGAGTGCTATTCAGTACTGGGACCCTGCTCAGCCATATATGGTGGAATAGAAATCACTTTTGGTTACAGTGATGAAAATGTTTTGTTCCAACTATGCCTGGAGAGCACTGGGCATGTCATGTGCCCAGGAATGGAAGTTGTGGGTAGCCTTCCCTTTCTGGGAGAGGTGCTGTTTGAAATTCCATTTATATAGTCCAAGGTGGAACTACAAGCACTTCTCTATGGTATTTGTACATCCCCCAATTAACGTAGTATTGGAGCACTTTACAATCTTTAATATATTTATTCTCACAGCACTCCTGTGAGGTCAGGACATGCTCTTAGCCTCATTTGCAGATAGGAAACTGAGGCACCGAGATATTAAGATGCGCGAGGTCAGACAGGAAGTCTGTGGCAGAGCAAATGATTGACCCTGGGCCTCCCAGACTAGTGGCGTAAACACTGAGCCATCCTTCCCTTCCATTTGACTCCACCTACTCCAGGGAGAAGGTATGAAAAGGCAAATACCAAAAGGCAGATTCTTTTCTTTTCTGTTGTTGTGAGGGAATCGCTGAATGGATCGGACCTACGGTAAATATTGGAGTGGCACTAAGAGCAGGGATCTTTTTTTAAAACTCATCTCTGCCACAGTGCCTAGGCAGCTGCTTTGCTGTGACCTCTGCTTACTACATCTTAGTTAAGGAGTACTAGTGGCACCTTAGAGACTAACCAGTTTATTTGAGCATAAGCTTTCATGAGCTACAGCTCACTTCATCGGATGCCTCTAGTACTCCTTTTCTTTTTGCGAATACAGACTAACACGGCTGCTACTCTGAAATCTGTCAAAATACATCTTAGTTGTCTCACTATTGCCATGAGCTCCCCCTTCTGGTTCTTATATCCACCTTTTCTCTCTTGACTTACACTTAAATTGTAAACTTTTTGATCAGCTTTTCACTATATATGTGAACAGTGCCTTACACAGTGGTACC
Source organism: Eretmochelys imbricata (assembly GCF_965152235.1). Classification (NCBI taxonomy): domain Eukaryota; kingdom Metazoa; phylum Chordata; order Testudines; family Cheloniidae; genus Eretmochelys; species Eretmochelys imbricata. The sequence goes on along the minus strand of NC_135576.1, from coordinate 23,747,930 downwards.
CTGATCCATCACTGGGGTTTCTAAGTGTTACCACAATACAAATAGTAGTAAAGGGAGGGAGACAGAAGAGGGGATTTCTTCTCCTCCCTACTCCCATGGCCGACAACAAGCCATCCCTCTGAGGGGTAAAAAAATGCTGCGCCTTAAGAGTTTGCTGTGTTAATGACCTGGGCTTTGTTTCTCTGACAAGTCTGACATGTTACAATAAATGTTTTAATCTATGTTTGTTTTAATCTAATTTAATCTAATCCTGGGGCAGACTAATCAAACTACACACATAATATAGGATGCCTTTTATTATCATTAACACATATACCATTGCTCAGTGTGAAATATAAAGTGGATGTTTCATCAATGTTGAAAAACATATAACTCGGCATGAACAGGCCCGCCGACAGGGGGAGCCAAAGAGGGTAATGGCCTGGATGATTTAAAAGGGCCCGGGAACCCTGGGCCCTTTTTAAATAGCCTGGGCAGGCCACAGGGCTCCTAGGCACGTGCGATGTGGCGAATGCTCCAGGCCCTGCACTTTGCGGGGGGCCCCACGGGCAGGCGCGATTGGCCAGCCCAGTGCAGTCGGTGCCGGAAGTGACGGATTCATCACGTTTGCCCTGGGCCCCCGCACCTCCTGCTAGGGACGTCCCTGCAGCCCGGAATTGCTGTCGCCGGGCCTGTGCATGAATGAATGTTTCTATAACACTGTACTATCTTTCACTGTTACATAAAGCCCCTAAGGACCTCATCCTGCAAGCTTACTCAGGTGAGCAGCCCTAGTGACTTCTGTGGGTACAACTCACCTGAGTGAAGGTTGCAGGATGCAGCCATAAGTCACTACATAACAAAATACCGTAACATCTAGTGAGGCTTGGAATGCTGTTTATCCTTTAGAAAGCCATTGCCTAGTTCTGATCTAGTGAACAAGTGAGTGCTTTGGCCAATTTATTTCTGTATTTCATTCTTTCAACACACTGTGGGCTAAATGCTGCCCTTAGTTACATCCACGATGCCCTGCACTATGTTCTTTTTCAAAGGTAAACTGAATATTAAGGAAATGACCTTTTCTGCACTAGGCAGTTTTTTCTATTATTATTTTTTCCTCTTTCCCTTAGCAGGGGCTGCTTTTCTTCCTGTTTCTTTGAACCACTAAGCTCCAACTCCATTAGGGAAGCAGTCTTGTTGCCTGAGAGAATGGGGTATATTTTCAGCATGTGTGGATTTAAACATACAGCTCACATTAACTGCTTGTTCCTCCCATTCCAGCTGCTGTGTTGCCCTCAAAATCTTTTGATCTTCCAGTATCCCAGTGAACGTGCAGGCTTAGGCAACTGGCCGTGTTCCTGCCAACTTAGACAGTACCAAGACACAAAATATTAGTGACAGCTTTATGGCTAAATCCAAGTGCTTTTTTCTGAACGCACTTAATCTTTGAGGAGGCTTGACATCCAGATCTGAAACTGGAGCTCAGCTCTCTTTCAGTGGACGTTTCCCTGTTAACTCCTGTATGCATGAATTGATTAGCTAGTTCATAGTCTTTGCCCATACATTAGGCACTCGAGTTTGAAAATGTTAGCCATTTCACATAGCTTGAGTGAGGCTGATGCCTAGATCCTTCCCCATCACTAAAGTGCTCCATGGCTTGTAAGTGCTTTAATATAGAATCGGGAGGCTCAGTACTGGGCAATTCTAAATGCAAAACACTTTGCTATACATAGAGCAATCAGGATATGGAGAGTTATGGGTCCCCAGTAGCTGTAACTTGGCAGTCTTCCACATAAGTAACATTTTGTATTGCTGTACATGCTGTTAACGTTAATGCCTTAGTATATATGTACAGTGTGGTCACACTATAGCTGGTTGGGGGATCCATAACTTTGAATTGCCCGACTTTTGAGCATGTAAAAATCACAACCATAGTGTAGCACTGATGTAGCTTTTGCATTTAATTTCCTTGGAGGATTATTTTTTATAATGAAACATGACTACGAAGGGCAAAAAGATGCGGAATAGAGGGGAAGGATGGGAAAATGAAAGGAAGAATGTGCATTTATTTGACTATGACTTTTGGCTATGTACCTAGACCATATTTTGCTCACTCTTGGATCTTACACATAGGGTGCACTGCACCCTACAATGGGTGTGTAATCTGAAATTGGTAGTAAAGAAGTCTGAGCAGGAAGGTTCTCTGCCTCCCTTTATGACTGTCACCAAAGGGGCACAGCAAATCTGGCAGTCTTTTCTGCTGGTCACTCAGGTCATCCAAGCCACATATTGGCGGGGCACAGAGAGAACTGGAGCATCCAAGATTAAGATAGACCCATCGTGCCTGCATATGTACAGTGTTTGGAGTTTTTCTCTCTTTCACTTATTTTAAAAATTAGCAGAAAATAGTGTGCACAACATTCTTTAATGCTTCTCACTTTTAAATCTTAGCTAGCAGAATTATTTATTACCTGTAAGATTAGAGGTTCTTATAAAAGCTTTTATCAAATATGGGGCTCTTCCTTGATTACTGTCTGTTGCTGAACTGCACAATTAGTTACTATGGAGACCCAGATTTTGCCTTTAAGCATCTTACAAAGAACTCATCAGAAGTATAGTACTCTCCACTGGACAAATTTCATTGAATGTCCGTTTATTCCATCACTTTCTATCCCTTTCCACAGTGATGTATTTTCTTCTTACAGAGAGGGGAGGGTGTGTTATTTTTTGCTAGTGAATTTTGCTTTTACTATTGGATGATCTAACATCTGAATAAACATAAGAAAAGCACACATTGCTCTGGAAAGTTCAATATCATTCTAAATGGCCATTTTTAATATACCAATGATCAAGATTTTCAAAAGAGATTAATGATTTTGGAGTGCCTCAAGTTTCGGATACACAATTTGAGACACCATAAAGGGGCTTAAACTGATGAGGACCCACTATCTGAAAATGAGGCCACTTTAAAGTATTTAAAGTTGGGCTCCCAAAAATCACTAGTCTTTTTAAATATCTTGGCCACTGTTATTTAATATATATGTATTGCATGTACAGATACCTCAAACAGTGCCAAAGAGAATGATATCAGACTTTCCAAAGCAATTCATGTGTGGGCTAAGAACTAAGATGAGATATTTTGGATCAGATGGTCTTTGCTTCAAAGAGTTATGTGTTTGAAAATGGGGGTATGTAAGAAAGTGCCTTCTTAGCCATAACTAGTGTGCCTAGTATGACAGATGGTATATTAAAATTATTTTGTGTTTATAGGGTCTCCCCCCCCCCAAAAAAAACAAAAAACAAAAAAAACCCAGTTCTAGTTACAGCTGTAGAGCTACAAAGTGAAACTGGATGAGTGTTATCAAAGACAAATGGAATGGTACCCAATAACAGGAACAGAGTTCCTTCAGAACAATCTGTGAAATTATCTCAAAGTCATTAAATAGCAAAATAATGAATTCATGTTCATCTTATCCCTATGTCCTCTCCTTTGCAGTATTCCTTTCAGCTGCAACCATGCAACCATTAGAGACGAACAGCCTAAGAGGGCTCTTTGTTACACATCCCCGTGACACCCTTATTGTGAAAAAGAAAAAAATATATCACAGCAATAGGGATATTCAGATGGTGCAGCAGGAGGATAGGCAGGTAGATTGTAAGCGCTTTATAACATCCCATATTCCCTTTTAAGGATTTGTGCTTGAAAGTACTATGTGACTAATGTGAGGGCTAACTAATGCACAAGGCACTACATAGTTTGGGGTGCCTCTTCCACTAGAAATGGGGGTAATAAATGGGGGTAATAATTTTTTTAAACTGGAAAACATGAAACCAGCAGAATTTCCAGTGTTAGGTTTGCCAGGCCTAAAGCAGACATTACTAAAACTATTAATCGTCAGTCCCTTAAGACTGACTGCTTTCAGGAACTCTGGCTGTTTGGATTAAGCCCAGTGTGATGAAAAGGTACCCTATAAGTGTTCTTAGTGGGCACTGGGAATGAAAAGCCAGTTGTGTTCATGTCACATACAAGAGAACACTTGCATCAAAATCTGCCACAGTAAAATAGCATGTTGTAGAATAAGACAGGTCTCATTCTATAACCAGCTGGTAGAATAGAAATGAGGAGAGCACTAAGAAAAGATAGGCACCATCAAACAGCTGGTGTATAAGAAGTTAGGGCAGGAGCCTAATGAAACTAGAAACCATGGTCCAAAATCCAGTTGAGAAATCCTGGCATCATTGAAGTCAATGGCAAAACTTCAATTGACTTCAGTGGGGCCAGGATTTATTGAGTTGCCCAACTCTCTCTTTTGTTTGTTTGTTTAAAAAAAGACGACATGAAAAACTATGCCCTCCAATATCCATATAATGAGGGACTGTCATAGCGTGAGCTTTTCCACACACAGATCCTCCAGTTCCATGCAAACAGCTGCTGGAGAGAGTCTACTGTCTCTCAAGGTAGAAATAATTTTGTCTTCCTGATCTTTAGGCTGTGGCTTCCTTTTAACCTTTGCATTTCATTTTTCTGAGGTTCATTCACATGAATTGTTTGCTGCTTCGGTGGCACTGGCTCCTTTTTCTAAACGTTTGGCGGATCTTTTTAAATGAAGCATAGGTGAGAATTAGAAACATCCGCAGCCCCAGTTAAGATGTCAGAGAAATTTTAACTTTGATTCTATGAGCTTCAGAGTCAGGATGAATGAACTATGCTTATTGCAGATAGCTGGCTTGAGGACGAAAGAATGTCTTCTGTGTAGCTACATAACAAGGAGCTTGATTATCTTAACACAGCCAATCGACTATGTAATTCTTTATTATCTGTGTAACAGCTATTTACTTAACTGGCTACATGTTGTTATCTTTTGGCATTGTATATGTCCAGCTACAACTACGAGAGGCTGAACAGAACTTTATTTATCCGGATTTTGAGCTGTTCAAAAGCAATGAAATTAATGGTAAACTAAATATTGTTTCTAAACAGTAGTATATTTGGGGAAGGCGGGCAGGGGCGCACCAGAAATGTCAAGAAGAGTGAAATTTTTGCTTGCTCATTGGCTAGTTGCAGCCCAGGCAGGCACTTTCCCAATATAACTAAACTGTGAGTGAATGGGACCACCCTCCTTGTGGCTGAAAAGATAATTCACTGTGAATTATTGTGCACCAAGCCAGGATGTGTTGTGGTTTTGAGATGTGAGCAATTGCTTACAGGAGAGGAACACATGTACAGCTTAAGCCGTATTGCCTTACAATGGGATCCATATTTGAATCCAGGCTCCTAATGTAATTCACTACATCAGCTGGTGGTATTATTATTTATTATTATGTAGTCATTTGCTAAGCACTGTTGCTTTCGGAAGAACAGAAACATAAAGGCAGTCCCTGCAATCTAAGATTCGGGCACCTATATGATAAGATATATTGAGAGATACAGGGGAGAGTAGGGCTACATGGTGCAAACTTTATTCACATTGGTGAGCACTGACTCACACAAGTGGTCCCACTGAGCTCAAAGTCATCTTCCTTTCACTAGCTGTTTCTTTCCATTGTTACGTTTTTTTGATTTATATTGAGCACAAAAATTGGGGGCCAGATTGTAGATTGAATTTGGTCCTGGCATGAGTGCACATGGATGTCTCCTTGTACCCTCCAGCATGCTATACCCATGCGGAGGCTAGCCCCAATTGTAGCTCCAGGACTCTCTTGCGCAGGGAGCTGTCAAGAGGTACAGCTATGGCTACACTGCTCACGCTGGCCAGCAGAGCAAGTGAGACACAGGGGTGCACACATGGTCCTCTCCTAAAAGGGGTGAGCACATGCACCCTGCACACAAGGATGCTCTGGCACATATTAGAAGTCAAACTCTTGTTGGTGTGGCTGTTGGGCATAGCACTTCTGCTCCATGACATTGACTTAATGGTAAAATTGAGCCCTTTCTGTGTAGGAAAAGTGCTACAACAGCTTCTGAATGGGGCTCAGCTGAGATTGCAGGAGCTTCACTTCAGCACTGAATTTGCTAATATTATTGATTTGTAGGGCTGTAGTACCCAGAGGCCCCATCGTATTGTCACTCTATGTACACAGAGATAGGAGGAGTCAGTCGAGGCCCTGAAGAACTTAGTAGCTAAACAAATAAGACAGTTAAAGGGTGGAAGTAAAGAAGCATCGCTCACTGACATGAATTGAGCCTTGTGCTGAGCTCCACTATATATGTGAAACTCCCATGGAAGTCAGTGTGAGTTGTGCCCATGCTCTAGTGGGCATGATTGGCATACTGCATATACAGTATACAGAACTGTATATATACAGTATACAGTATGTGTACAGTATACTGCAGAACTGGAATTAATTTGCAAACTGGACACCATCAAATTAGGCCTGAATAAAGACTGGGAGTGGATGGGTCACTACAAAAAGTAATTTTCCCTCTGCTGATTCTCACACCTTCTTCTCAACTGTTGGGAATGGGCGATGTCCACCTTGATTGCACTGACCTCATTAGCACTACAAAGGTAATTTTCCGTCTGGTAATATTCACCCCTTTTTGTTAACTGTTGAGAATAGGCCACTTCCATCTTAATTGAAATGGCCTCGTTAGCACTGACCCCCCACTTGGTAAGGCAACTCCCATCTTTTCATGTGCTGTAATATATATGTTGCTTACTGTATTTTCCACTTCATGCATCTGACGAAGTAGGTTTTAGCCCACGAAAGCTTATGTCCAAATAAATTTGTTAGTCTCTAAGGTGCCACAAGGACTCCTTGTTGTTTTTGCTGATACAGATTAACACGGCTTCCACTCTGCAACCAGTATACAGACACACTCTCAGGGGTGCTGGAACTAGGGGTGCTCCCACACCCTCTGGCTTGAAGTGTTTTCCATCATATACAGGGTTTAGAGTTTTGTTCAGTGGCTTGCAGCACCCCCGCTATAAAAATTGTTCCAACGATACCCCCACAGTCTGGTCTTTTTTATCACTTCTTAATCAGGTGCATAAAGTAACTTCCATGTATTGCATATCACTTCCAGGAAAGCAAGGAAAATTGATTGAGATTTGGGTTTAGTTGATATTTTGGAGCCTGATCTTATTGAAGTCAATGGCAACACTTTCATTGACTTCAGTGGGAGCCAGGATCAGGCCCAAATCATTTCAGGTTCAGTGGGTTTGGCAGAAATTTTAGTTGAAGGTCAACCTTGGGTGAACTTTTTCCAGTTTTGGGGGGGAAGGTTTTCAGCAAACCCCTTCCTTCTCCACAGATGCCAGGTAGGAATTCATGCTTTAGAATCAATATGAAAACTGGGTGTTTCACGTTGTTTCAACTTGAAATAGACCTGAGCCAAAACCTCAGCACTGAACACCCCAGATTTTGGGGGAAAATGAACCCAAATGTGAGTTCATGTGTGGTCCCTCTCCCTACCAGGCGCTGAACCAAAATCCCCAGCTCCAACCTCCCTGAATTTTGAGGAAGTTTGGATCCAGCACTGAACTTTGCCACCCACTCTCATGTCTAGGTTTTGATCTCACATCAGGCAAACTTAGCTGGCATCAACTGAGTTTGAATTTTCAGTTTGAACCCAGAACTTGAGAAAAAAATAAGATTTCAGATCTAGCACCTAAAAAGACTTATTTTAAATTTGCCACCCTACTGTGAACCAAACCTACCAGTTTTTTGCACTGCTCTGTTCATAAGTGTTGTGGAGATCAGTGGGAGATCAGTCTAAGTGTAGCTCTAATGTGAAATCATATTTGCTTTCATTGAAGGGCAGTGCTGGTTTACAATACAGTATTTACTTTTTGTATTTGTACTGGAAAATGACATTTCATTTAGCTCATGCCATTTACTGAAACAGATGTAAAAGATGGGAAACTAGTTTTCTGGCAACTCCAGAGAACGTTACATAGTACAGGGTAAACAGCTTGCTCTGTTGTTCATTTGCTAGCGGAGAGATGGTCTGTTGAGCAAGATCCAGAATCAGCAGAAATGGAGGGGAGTAATCATTAAACAAACAAATCTGTCAGCAAAGTCAGAAAAACTTCCTCTCTCCATAAACATAATGGGGAGAGGATATTTTCATATCCAATGAAGTGTGCTGTGTAAAACAGACAATTAACCAGATGTGCTCTCCTGGGGTTTTGGAACAGGCGCATGTCTGCATTAAACTATTGATCCAGCTCTGCTAGTCTAGTAAGCCTATGAACTAGGAGTGTAAATGCTACCCAGCCAAGGGCTGCAGAATCTGGCCTGAATACAGAAGATGATGTAAGAGAACGGTCCTGCAAGATGATGAGGGCCCTCAGGCTAATGAGGATGAGGATGCTCAGCACCTTATAGAAGATACTCAGCATCTCAAAGGATCAGCTGCACAGTTTATACGCAGATTGGCACATGAACTGTGGTACAGTGAATTTCCCCTCTGTAACATTGTTTAGATGTGATAATGAAGCACCATTTGAATGCCAGATTTGCTGAGAGTAAAAAAAACACACCAAAAAAACCAGTTAGTGGTTTTCCATTAAATATTACAAGTTGCAAAATTCTCTGTTTTAATTTGAAACAAAGATTCAGAACCAGAAAATGGGTTCTTTCGATTATTCTGTAGAAGTTCCTTAATATTAATCAATTTGGGCCAAGCCTGGTCTCCCTGATCCAGGGTTTGAGCCTTTGTAAAGATAAATATTTTTTCATAGATGGCTTAAAGATGAATGTTGTCGTCTTGTTCTTAGGTTAACATGTTTGTGGAAGGATTCCATGATGCCATTCTTCTCTATGCTCTGGCTTTGCGTGAAGTCCTAAAATATGGCTTTAGCAAGAAGGATGGGGATAAAATTGTACATCAGACACGGAACAGGACATATGAAGGTAGGTGTCTGCTAGTTGGAATACTGGATTGTATCAGTATCATTACAACTGAGGCTATTACTGTGTGTTTCGCTTAGGGACCAGGACACAAGAGGTTAAAAAATAGTCAGACTATATGCTCTTCAAATATACACACTGCATTTTTAAAGATCAAATAATTCACCACTTGGAACATTTTTCATAACATCCCTTTAGGTATTATTCTGCCCAAAGGAACTCCTAATAATTTAATGACCCTCATTAGGGTTGTAAAGAAATGCCAATAACTTTCTCAGGCTCCTTTGTTTTTGAAAAGATTATAGCAGCTTGTCTTACTTCATGTGCATCTACTAGCTCTTGAGCTTGCTTCATTTTTTCCATTTAGCGTTTTTATCTTAACAAGCTGGATTCGATAAAAGCTCACCGGTGCCAATTTTTCCTTTGTCGTCGATGCTGTTTTGAGCATTGGAAGGTTTTTCTTCCCTTCCTTTTAAGAGCTTTGTTTGTTATCTCAGATACAGTAACCAAAGAGGACTGTGGCTTTCTGGGCCTAATCCCTTACGCCCTGAGTCTACAGAGACTTCAGCAGATGCGTAACTTTAAACGTGTGAGTAGTCCCTCCCGTTGATGTAGTTATGCACGTGCTTAAGTTTTTGCAGAGTATGGGCCTCAGTAAAGAAACCGAGCAGTGTGACATCACCAGACCCACATATCATTTCTTACATTAATCTTTCAGTGTTAGATTACCAAGATTTCCAGTGGAAGTACTTGAGAAAGAAAATATTTCCCTTACATAAGAAACCAACAATTAACTCAGAAATATAACAGCTATGAAAGACATAATGGGCCAGATGCTCAGCTGCAATGAGTATACACCGGGCAGAGCTGAGGAGAAGTGAAGGGGCAGGTGACTCCAAGCCACCTTTCTGTTCCCCTGATCCTGGGTTGACCAAAGGCCAATATGATCCCCAGTGTAATTTAAAGCAGCCTGGTGACTACTCTGAATTATGCAGCTGAAGCAGTCCCACAGGCACCACTGCACTAGGTGAGGATCTGGTACAGCGCTGTATAACCTGCTCCATCCCCTCCAAATCATGGCACCTCACAGCACTCTACACCCAGGGGATTCCCCTCTGTCATGAGATTCCTTTTACAGCAGCCTCTCTGAACAGAGAATCCAGCCCAAAATGTCCATCTTATGTCCCATAATTTTATGCTAGAATCCTCCAAGAACATGCCAAGCTATGGTGCGTTCTTGCAAGTTTCGTATACAGATATGTGCTCCAACCAATGGGACTGCCAGGCTGAACAATAGCGTCCTGAGCTATTTTACTCATAAAATCAGCCAAGAGAAAAGAAGGTTCTCTTTCCTCACTGGTAAAAAACAGTTCTTTGTTGCTGAGCAACCTCTCTCTTATCATAGCTATTTTGAAAATTCAGGCTGAGCTGTCAGGAGCATAAGACTGAAAGGTGAAGACTCTCCCCCCTTCCCCCCCACTCCTCACCATCCCAGTACTTCGCTGGACAAATATTTATTCATTATGGGCCTGATGTTGGCCTCTTAGGAGCCAATCCTACAAGGAGAACCGTGCAAGCAGGCTCCTGTCCTTGTGGGGAGCCCTACCATGGTCAGTGGGGCTCTATGCGGGAGCCAGGGGACCATCCATGCAGAGTCCATTGCAGGATGGGGCCTTATATTGCACCTGAAATTTTGCACACAGATCATTGAAAACATAGTTGTTGCCATTTAGATTTCTAACAGCCTGGGCACCTTTTCTCCACGGTACATTCTGGTCCACATCAGACAGGTGTCCAGTCAGGAATCCAATTGGCTATTAATAGCTGCTAAAGAAACATTTGTGCACATCCTCCCCTCTGCATAGGTTGGGGCAGGGGAGAGCCAGTCAATGGTATGCTTCAGGAGAGGGATATGGACTAGAACTGGTCAAAAATTCTCCAGTGAAACAGTTTTCCATTAGAAATGCTGATTTAAAAAAAAAAAAATTATATTAATGTTTTGATAGTCTTATCAAGTCAAATCAAAGCACTTCCATATTTCCAGATCAAAATTTCAAAAAATTTTGTTCTGCAGGCCATTTTCAACTTTTAATTACAATTCAGGATGAAAGAAAATTTCAGATTTTCCAAGTTTTGACTAGCTCTATTAATGACTTCAGGCCAGATGGTCTTGGCTTCCTGAGTCAGTAAGCTTTCTGTTCCAGTAAACACTTCCTTTCAGCTCTGGGAGCCAGCCTTGCCATGCCAGACAAGTTGGTAGTGGCCTCTGAGTGTTGCTATTGCCATTTGGTTGTGCTCACTCCTTAATCCTTCAGTCCAGGATAGTAACACAAATTTGTGATTGTTTGGCTACTGTACCATTACATCTACAGGCAGTCATTTGGTTGTAAACAGTTTGGTTAATACTCAGTAGGCCTAAGATTAAACTCGCATTAATCTTTCCTGAGGTCATTCCATTTTAATAGGAAAAGAGCAAAGGTGAAGCATTTTAGCTCATTGAGCATTTGGGAAGATTAGGTTTGTTGAGAAAAATGTACGTTCTGGTACTGGGTAGCGGAAGTCTCTCTCCTGGTTTGTAATTGCACCTTGGGACCTGATTCTCCACTCCCCTGCACTTCGCGTAATTGTCTCTGTGGCATGGGTGTAAAGGTCCACCATTCTGATGTGCATTCACTTTGCACAGTGCAGTAGAGAATCAGGCCCATGGTCTTCATCCCCAGACTGAAGAAGAGCTACACTAGAACCTTGCTAACTGTGCTCTTTGCTTTGTTCTTGCCCTGTTCTCTGCCCACCCCTCGGCAAAAAGTTGGCACTGGAGAGAGGTCTTGTGTTCTTATGATTCCATTGTTTTCACAAACTCTGCCACATTACATGTACTAGTATACTGGGACGTATTATCCATAATCATTAAACTACAGGAAAGCTGACAAAATAAACGATCACAGTGCACTATGTGTTGCATTATCCTGTTTTATTATTGGGTTTGTTGACTGTCAGCCTGATTCTGCCAGCTTTATTCATGGCACCTTACTCCACAAGAAGGTCCCCTGATTTCAGTGGAACTACTCAGTAAGGGCCTAAATCTGCCAAAGTTGCTAAATTCAGTCATTCACCAGGGTCAAATCATGACACCCTTGCTCACTTTTTTGCTCAGTCAGGGAAAAGTCCGAGTGGGCCCGATCTGCTCTTGCTTATACCGCTATAACTCAGGAGTAACTCCACTGAAATCAGTGAAGGCAAATTGCTGTAACACTGGGGTCAGAGAAGAATCAGGCCCAGTGACTTTAGTGGAGTTGTTCCTGGAGTTAAACCTGAATTAAAAACTCATTAAGAATTTCAGGATTTGGCACAGAGTTTCCCAGTCATGAGTGTGTATTCGCAAAGTTCTACAGTGTCTTTGACAGAAATGTGTGTGGCTGTTACTGTATGCATGCTGAGCCAGAGCCCCAGGGATGTAAACTGGAATAGAACCATGGTCTTCAGTAGAGCTCCATCAGTTTACACCAATGAATGAACTGACCCTACATTTCACTGGAGATTAGTCACTGAGGGCAGGTGCCATGGTGAAGACTTGAGAAACTGATGACGAGTATTGTATGAGTCTTTCTCAAAGTTGTAACTAGAAATATTGAAATAAATAGGAAGGGAACCCAATTTCATGTAGAGAATTTGTATAGAGCCTTGACCTTAAGAAGGGCTGATTACCCAAAACTGTTATTTAAGTCTATATGAGCTGTGGGTTTGTCAAACCCACACAGTATATTCTTGGGTGGGGGGTGCATAATTCAGTGCCATTGAATTCTATGGGAAGGGTGTCATTGACTTCAGTGAATGTTTAATAATGCCCTTGAGCTCTACGTGTAACATAGAGAAGAAAGGAAATATGGCCCCGATTCTGCAAAGCACTTAAACATACTTTTAAGCTTGACAGTGAGACTGAGGTATATGCATACTTTACTGAACTGGAGCCTGTCAGAGTAAACCTGCCCTTTCAGGATCAAATTTTTCAGCCCCAGTGAAGATGATGGAATCTGAGGGCAGGATTCAGCCCACAGTAAAGCAGCTATATCCATTATCCCCCCACATCATATCCAGTGAGAACAGCAATAAACCAGCTCCACACATGTACCACATGTCGGAGCTGCTGACTCTGGCCTTGGTCTCTGTTTCATTAGTTCTCAGCTTCACATAAGCATGTGTGTTTTTACTTGGGCTTTGTTATCTATTTCAGGACAAGGCCCTATGTAAATTAATTTGCATGAAATGCATTTTTATTTTTATTCCAGTGCTCTAAGTTTCTGGATTACATTTTTTGCACATATTCCCCAAACAGGCTCACATATTTTATATTTCAAAAGGAGAAATGTTAAGCATTTTGGAATGCAGACGCTGAGATGAAATTACAATTTCTTCTGGAATGCCAATAAAAGTGCTGTGAGACTGATGAGATTTCCTGTCAAGTATCAGTCGGTAAAAATCTGTCCACTCATAGTTTTGTTTTCCTTGGAAGAGTCCAACATTTTAGCTAATTAATTTTCTAATTCCTTACATGCCATTCTCTAGGCATTGCAGGGCAGGTATCCATCGATGCCAATGGAGACCGATATGGGGATTTCTCAGTGATTGCAATGACCAACCCAGAAGCAGGCACACAGGAGGTAAGAAAATAAACATAATTGCAAATGCCTACTGATGAGATGTCCCAGCTAGTGTCAGTATAATGTACCATCATATTGTCTGCTTACTCAATAGACAGCTAATTTTTTAACTATGTGTATTAAAATGTCATAACATAATCCTACAAACCCTAAATGCAAATCCTGCTTGTAAAAGTAATCTTAAATCATAAAACTCAGTTCTACAAATCCATTCTCACTCAAAGGATTACTTGGGTGTAAGAGTTTACAGGACTAGGCTCTATATCAGGGGTGGCCAAACTTACTGACGTTCTGCGCTACATACGATAATCTTCAGAAGTTTGAGAGCTGGGTGTGCCTGCTAGGACTAGGGGCTTCTGCCCTGTGGGGCTGGGGGGAGCACCTGCCGGGTCTAGAGGCTTCAGTCCTGCAAGGTGGAGGGGAGCACCTGCTGGGTCTAGGGGTTGAAGCCCCAAGCCCCAGCAGGCACCCCCTTCCTGCTGGGCAGAAGCCCCAAGCCCCACCACCCCACCACAGGGCAGAGGCCCCAAACTTCCTACTTCCATTCTGGTAGGCAGAGAATGGGGGTGGGGGGATTACTCCACGAGCCACACTAACTGAAAAAGAGCTGCATGCGGTTTGCAAGCTGTGATGTGGCCACCCTTGCTCTATATCTTAGCTGGTCCTGAGATATAGTTTGAAAAAGAGAAGTTGCAGAGTAAAATGACTAAGTTCCCATCTTCACTGGTAAGAAAAGATATGTTTTTACCTCAGGAAGCTAAAACACATGAGCTATCCCAAGGTAAAGACACAGTGAAGATAAGGCACTTTAGTTTTACCATGAGGAAAACTAGATGAGGTCAGCGCTAAACCACTGTCTGTGGCTGATTCACCACAGAGTCCTACTAGCTAGAGTTTAAAGCACCACTTAATATAAGCTAGATATTTTTGTATGTGCATGGGAGTTAGGTTTAGGGCAACATTCAAGTTATACCTCGAGCTAACAGTGCAGTGCAGACAAGCTCGTAGTAACTCAGGGAGTTCCAATGACCTCATTTGAACAGTCCCAGTGAGTAAGGTCTAGTCACATGAGTAATGATTTACAGGGCCTGGCTGGGTCACTAATACATTTCTATAGATACAAATGACTGAAAACTATGAACCCAACCTGCACATACTTACATGAGTAGTCATAGCTACTGGAAGTCAGTAGGACTGATTATGGGGGAAAGATTGAGTGTGATCAGCCCCTATTTGTATTAATATTTTTTTTAGTCATTTCATTCTCCCTTGCTTCACTTCTGCTTGCCTTTCATTTCCAATTGAATCTCTCTTTTCCCCCTTTGATGTTGCATTTCTTTTTCTCTTCAAAAGTATGTCTCATGTTAATTTCTTCCTTTCATTTTTGTAATCTATTAGTTGTTAATTGTGTCTGTTCTGCTCAGGTTTTTCCGCTGTCCCTGCTCTGATTTATAACCTGGCCTCTTTCTTTGATGCCATTGTTTTTTTTTATTTATTTCATTGGTTCCTTCCATCTGGTCATGAAAACTTTAGTTCCTCAATGGAATTGAGCCAGATGAGTGCATGCATTGGCCAGAACCCTGCTCACAGCTTCATACATAGACTCTAAGATCAGAAGGAACCATTAGATCATCTAGTCTGACCTCCTGTATATCACAGCCAGTTACGCCTATATTGACCCCAGTAATTGGTGTTTGACTAAAACGGATCTTCAAGAAAGACATCAAGAGATAGAGAAGTCATCACGTTCCTTAGTAGTTTGTCCCAGTGGTTAATCAGCCACACTGTTAAAAATTTGTGCCCTATTTCTAATGTGAATTTGTCTAGCTTCAGGTTCCAAGCATTCATTCTTGTTATGCCTTTCTCTGCTCAGTTAAAGAGCCTTTAAGTACCTTAATGGGGGGCGGGGAAATACTGGGAACTATACATTGTAACCAAGTTGCCTCTCAAGCTTGTTTTTGATTACTAAAAAAATTGAGCTCTTCAGGTCTCTCACTGTAAGGCGTTTTCTCCAGCCCTTGAATAACGTTTGTGACTCTTTTCTGCACCCTCTCCAATTTACTGCATCTGCAGTCCCATTTCTGAGCAATTGTTAGTTGGAATATGAATAAAAGTGTTTCCTATAAAGATTTGAATTACAGTTGCACTAATGAGAGAGAAATGCAGACTCCTTTAACATGAAATTCTCCTATATAAGCCCTCAAAATAGGATTTAAGTGGCACATCTGGCTTGGGCAGGACCTATGTACAATGATGAATTTCACCCATCAACATGCCTCAGTGGCTCAGATAAGGAAAGTTTACTTTAAGCCCAGAATTAACTGAAAATTCATGTCTGTGTTCAGATAATTACACATTCTGATGCAAATGCACCACTCACATTAACTTCCCTGGCAGCTGTGCATGTTACCTGAAGGCAGAATTTGGCCCTCCATTTCTTTTTCTTCATTAATGTTTATACGTTTTAGGGAATATTTTCAGAAGGGTGGGCAGCCCATCTCCTTTTGCAGGCAGGATTTGTTCCTGTATTTTTGCCCCTACTGTTCACATATCTGGTATTTGTCCCTCTAACTGCAGTACTTGACTGGAGGCACAATTCATGAACAGATGCAGATACTCATTTGTTCTTGCATTTTATTTTGTGAGTGTAAACTGCACCTAGAAATGGGAGGCTAAAATATTCTCCTTTGTGAATTTCATCAAGTAGATAGAAAGCAGCCTCTTTTACTCTGCTAGTTATAGAGATAATTTGGGCCAGATTCTCTACTGTATTACTCCACCTGTATACTGTTGTAGCTCTGTTGTTCCATTAGCGTTACACTGGTGGTGTAAATCTGGAGTAATGCAGTAGTAAACTATATCCTATATGTTTTATTTGGATGCAACATGAATCGTCCTCTCAGGCATATAAAATTAAGGAAGGAACCAACTCACAACCTTGATTACATACAGCCTTGAATTTTAAGGAAGTTCAGAGTTCAGAATCCTAATCTCGATTTTGCAACTCTCACCTCTGAACCCAAAATCCTGAACAGAAAACGGAAATGCATGTAGACCTCTTAGAACATTACAGAATGGAACCCAAAATCAGTCAAAGCTCTCCTGCTTTTAAGTTTCTTTATAACCCCAAAACCCTTGGTCCAGGTTTACTGAGGTCCATGAACTTGGTAGAGATGGTCTCCATGCAAGAAAGTTTGTGGGAGATCAGATTAAAGGGTTTTTGTTTAGGTCCGTAACACCTCTGCAGCACCTGCTGCTGCATGAGATACTGCAGGTCTTTCTGATTCCTGGCACCCCTTCTAGGTTGTTGACCTTACTTGTTAGCCCTCCAGTGGCTCAGTCCTCCAGCCTGGTCACGGTCAAAATGAACCCCTTCTGGGGTAGCAAGAGTCCTTACTAGGGAGTTCAGTCCTGGCTCTGGGCCCTTTAAATTCAGCCCTTGGCTGAGGTTCCCAAACAAGCCTTGTCCCCTTCTCAGGTTTACATCACTTTCCCAGTGGCTGGTAGGGGAGCCTGGGCCTGCCTACTACTCCGTTTTCCAGCCAAGCAGCAGCCACACACACAGCAGCCACATACTGCTCACTTCAGTTCATTGTTGCTGTTTCCCTAGACCTCTTCTCACCTTGCCCCTTTATCTTCACCCCCTTATCTTAGGGTTAAAATTCTCAGTTCCTATCTCTCCCTGCTTAAACTATTGTAGTTAGAACCAAACTCTGGTTGTCCCTCAAGCTCCTTTGTCCAGAGAGGAGCACCATTCCTCATTCCTTGGTCCTAGGAACTGACCTGCTAAAGCCCTCAGCTCCTTTTTATCTAAGCCTTCTGGGCTCTGATTGGCTGCATCTCTGCAGCTGCTCTAGGCAGGTCTGGAGGGCTCACTTTTGCTGCTCCTTTCCTGGGGCGAGGTGTAGTAGGATTGTGGAGCCTCCAGCAGTGGGTCACAAAAGCCTTGGTACGTCACAGGAACCATTTCAAGAACCATCACAAAGTTTTAAACAAGCTGGCTCCAAATTTTCTCTGAACCCTGGCCATTTATTGTTTGGGGCAGAAAGCTGGTAAAATTGATTTCAGTGACTAAAGTGGAGCAGGATATGGAATTTTGTCCATTGCCGTAAATGCTGCTAATTAATGATCTCATCAATGGGATTCTGACAGGACAACTCATTCAAGTCCTGTGGCTATTCAGGACGTGCCAGAAGGCTCCAAGCACATGCAGCTCTCCAGTTTGTTTCTTTTCTCTGGGACTAAATTCATTAGAAAAGTGTGGTCATTTCTTGTTTTTACACAGGTGATTGGGGACTACTATGGAAAGCAAGGGCGTTTTGAAATTCGATCAAACGTGAAGTATCCTTGGGGTCCTGGCAAACTGAGAATAGATGAAAACAGAGTTTTAGAGCACACGAACAATACGCCTTGTAAATCATGTAAGTTTAGTGACTTAATGTTTCCTTCCAAGCTGTAAGAGAGAGAGGAAGCAGCCCATGCTGTAATACAGCATCCCCTTGTTTACACTCACGTTCCTTAATGGAACACTGTCAAGGTTGCTGGGCCTGAAAATGCCAACAGGACCTTGACAGCTGTGCTGTATTGAAACAGTTCTGTTTTTCATGGCCGGGACATATCTTTATTCCCAGACATTGCACGCTGCTACTGGGAACAAAAAGCTCAAGCAGATATGCAACTTCTTGTCAGACTCCCATCATTAAGCTGGTGCATGGCCATTATGCTACAGAGACCTCCGGGTTGGCCCTAAGCCCATGGAAGTCCCCTTCCAGGAAAATAAACGGGTAGCTCTCCGCAGGCCAGAAGGGAGCAAACATAGTGAGTAGCTGGAATATACAAGCTTGTCCCCCGAGACAAGGCGTAATCATACCCCTTTGACATATGCTGATCAGAACAGCATTAACTCTCCACAGGGTTAGGGATGGTGCCCTCCAGGGATTCTTAACCTGAGCAGCCCCATCTCTTTCCAGTTCCCTGTGTTCACAGACCATGCCTCACAGAGGGGATAATGAGGAACGGTGACTGGAAAAAGATACTTGCAATATTTCTGTGGCAAGTTTCCCTCTGCTGTGGACATTTCCCTCAAAAGGATGGTCTTAGCTCCCCTTTTATAAGGAGGGTTTTGCAGGAAATGTATTGCTAGCTCTGGAGCCAGGAGATACCCCCAGCTTGACAGCATTATTTCCCTCTTTTCCATTCAGATTTAAAACACTAGCCGTACTCCATACTTTACTGTATACATTCATTCTGGCCCGGTCTGTCCCCGACTAGCGCAGAGGGAGACAGTGCATTTGAGACCCTTTATTATCTCCATGAGTCCCAGGGGTGGGAAGCAGCAACGCCCTTCAAAGGGTCAAGGAAGAGTGAAGAGGAGGCAGGTCCTTCGCTTCCCCCTCCCTCAGTACCAGCCCATGGAGTGGGCCAGGTATGGCAAGAGAAGCAGGCTATGCCATGCTAAAGACTGATGCAGCTAGAATGTTCCTTTTTTGCTCCTTAGAGGGGCTTTCTTCCCTGAGCTCCCTCTGGGTCATTACATCTCTGCTCTGCCCCCTACTCAATTCTGTGGCAAAGTGCTATGTTTTCACCGTTCAGCTGATTGTTGATTTATGATTATGTTCACATAGTCATTCGTTGACTGTAACTTCATGTGCAAAACTTTCAGCACAGAACTAACATCACATGAATTTAACTTGAAACTCAGCCCGGGGTCATCAAAAGGTTTGTTGAGGCCTATGAGGCTACTGAGTGAAGACGAGCCCATCCTTGAGTTAATCTGGGCTGGTGTACGATTTTGATGCTAACCCAGGTGAAACTCGGTCGTTTCTGTCATAGTAGCTGCTGCAGTCATTAGACCCTGCCCCCTGACATGTGATCTATTGTAATCCTAGCCCGTCGTGTGGGGTAGACCATACACACCCATCTCTTACCAGCATTTCTCTATATCACACCTTTATAACAACTGTGACTGAGTGTTCCTTTGATTTGGTGGTGGTGGGAAGGTTGACCCCCAACACTCACAGTAAAGCAGTGAGGAAAATAAAGTCACATAAGTTTGAACCAAATGAGAGGTGTTCCCCCCAAGTCCCTTCTGAACTGGGTTTTGAACAGCTCTAGTTATTTTTTTGCATTGGTCATTTCTTTAATACATATTTTCCAGAATGTGAACATGAACAGTTCTGGGTAGCAATGCTGATCATTTATTTCTGTTTGCTTTTTCAAGCAGGTGGCCTAGGAGAGTCAGCAGTTACAGGGATCGTAGTGGGCGCCTTACTTGGAGCAGGATTACTAATGGCTTTCTACTTTTTCAGGTTAGTCCCAGTTACTAAAAGTCCCTTAGCTACCTACAGAGCCCAAACCTTTCCACACCTTGCAAGCCTTTCTCTGGCATGAGGAGAGGAGACAGACAGGTGCTAAAATAAGGGCCTACTTCTCTGGGGCAAAACTCCCACTGAAGCCAGTTCATTCACTTTTACTGTCTCAATAGCTGTTTTGTATGCTTAAATCAGCTTTATTGTGTTAGGCCCTGATCCTTCAATCCCTTATGCTTGTGGGTAATTTTCCTTGTGGCATAGAGCGTACACTTATAAAGTTTGCAGATGATACAAAGCTGGGAGGGGTTGCAAGTGTTTTGGAGGATGAGATTAAAATAGAGTAAATAGGATGAAATTCAATAAGGACAAATGCAAAGTACTCCACGTAGGAAGGAACAATCAGTTGCACACATACAAAATTGAAAATGACTGCCTAGGAAGGAGTACTGCGTAAAGGAATCTGGGGGTCACAGTGGATCACAAGCTAAATATGAGTCAACAGTGTAACACTATTGCAAAAAAGGCAAACATCATTCTGGGATGTATTAGCAGGAGTATTGTAAGCAAGACACAAGAAGTAATTCTTCCACTCTACTCTGCGATGTTTAGGCCTCATCTGGAGTATTGTGTCCAGCTCTGGGAGCAACATTTCAGGAAAGATGTGGACAAATTGGAGAAAGTCCAGAGAAGATCAACAAAAATGGTTAAAGGTCTAGAAAACATGACCTATGAGGGAAGATTGAAAAAATTGGGTTTGTTTAGTCTGGAGAAGAAAAGACTGAGGGGGACAGGATAACAGTTTTCAAGTACATAAAAATTTGTTACAAGGAGGAGGGTGAAAAAGTGTTCTCTTTAGCCTCTGAAGATAGGACAAGTAGCAATGGGCTTAAATTGCAACAAGGGCGATTTAGGTTGGACATTAGGAAAAACTTCTTAACTGTCAGGGTAGTTAAGCACTGGAATAAATTGCCAAAGGAGATTGTGGAATCTCTGTTATTGGAGATTTTTAAGAGCAGGTTAGACAAACACCTGTCAGGGATGGTCTATAATACTTTGTCCTTCCTTGAGTGGAGGGGACGGGACTAGATCTCTGCAGGTCCCTTTCAGTCCTACATGTCTATGATTCTATGATATACGTCCACAAGGAAAACTTACTGTTGCCTGCGTCAGTGCATGTTCAGTACATCTTGTGGGTCTCAAACAAAGCATCCATTTATCAAATGACAGGATTGATTAAAGACCCCATTTATGTTTTGAAAAAGACAAAAAAATGGTACAAATGTGCCTTTGTAATGTACTTTGGGCATTGTCGCAGCCAGATCCTTGCATCTTTTACAACCCTCCCAATTTGAAACTAAAGGTGGTGTTTTTTTTTTAAACTTTACACACACCAGGGGGCAGATCCGTAGGTGGTGTAAACTGACAGTATGCACCAGCAGAGGACTTGCCCCTAAGTGCTTCTGACTTTGACATTTGGGGACTGATTCTGCACCCATTGATGCTGGGGGGGGAGGAGGAGGATCAGGGCCTTAATTCATCCATTAGAATGAGTGGCAAGAATTAGATATCACACCTGGCATATATTCACTGGACATATAGGGCTAGATTTTAAGAAAAGTGCATATGGGATTGTGTTCACAAAAATTATTTGTGTACACATCCATAGTTATGCAGCAGTTACACTAATGTGCATGCAAATATAGTTATACAACTGTTTGGTCATCTGCATGTGTAATTACCACAATTAGGCATACAACTTCTTGCATATCTTTGAGGCTACAACTGCACTTTGTTGAAAAATCTGAACCATAGTTCTTCTGATATATTGTCTTGAAAGGAATTGAAAGGCTGTATTTTCAAAAATGGGCTGGTTTTGTGCCTCAACAACTTCCATACACAAAGAAATAATAGAATATATATATAGTAAGAGTCTGTTTTTTAAAGGAATTTAGGTACCTAAAGATTCAGATAGATGCCTATTGGGATTTTCAAAAGCAGCGAGGTGCCTAACTCTCATTGATTTCAATGGGAGTTAGGCACTTGTTAGCATTTTCAAAAGGGTGTTAGCAGGTTAGGTGCCTATCTGCATCTTCAGAAGCCTAACTTTGGAAATCCTGGACTTAAATCCCACTTGTTCATGAAAATTGAATGCAAATTTCCTTTGTATGTGAACATTATGTCATTTGTGTGCAAAAGCAATATTGTGCAAAAACTGCATGTACAACAGGGGCTGGTTTGAGGCCCTTTTGAATAATCAGCCCTGAAACCCAGTGGGTTCATAGGTGTAATGTTAAAAATATTAGACTCAGTTTCTAAAATTTCATTTTGGAGGTTTATGGGAGGAAGTGGGTTTAGTGCCTTACTTTGATGTATGAATAATATAAAGAAACTCTTGATAAGGGGCTTAAGGTGGGCATACATGGAAAACCATGGCTGATGCACAAGCAATTTAGTATACCTCTTAGATATCATTTAAATCTCTTTTCCAGTTTTCCTTAAGATCCTTAGGGCTGGATGCAGTGTTAATTACACAGATAGTACTTCCAGTGACATCATAAACACACTAATCTATCTCATGTAGATGTTGTGAGGGGTTAATTAGATAGTATCTGGCTTCAGTAGGAGTTTTGACTGCATAAAGAGCCAGATCCATTGTGCAGATCCCACAGAAAGTGGCCCCCACGACTGGTATAAGAAAGTAATTTGGCTCTGATCAATGCAAAAAGAGTAATCTGGCATAGTTCCCATGCCACTATACAAAAATGTCCTAATGGTTTAGTTCACAAATTGTCAAAGAAGAAAATGTTTGCGTCTGTGTGCTTTGAGAATGCCTGTTAACTTTTACACAGAATTCTTGGGCTAGGGCAAAATGCTTCAAGGCAAATGACTTTAATCTTTTACCAGGGTTTCACATTCTGTCACTTCTCATTTCTCAACAGAAACCCAGTTGTCCCCTATAGGCATTCTTTGAAAGAGAAGTCCTATTATCTTGTTATTGAGGGAGGATTTCTTACTCTGTTCCTCTCCTTTCATGCAGAAAGAAATACAGAATAACTATTGAGAGACGAAGTCAACAGGAAGAGTGTAATGTGGGCAAGCATCGGCAGTTACGTGAAGACTCCATTAGATCTCATTTTTCTGCCGCATAAAGAAGAAAAAAAATCCCATTCTTCCTGAAAAAAACTTTAGGGAAATGGACAAAACCAAAGACATCAGTGTAAAAGAAGAGGCTCTTGAAGAACTCATTCTTTAAGCAGTAAAGTCATTTTGTCTTAATTTCTTTCAGAAACTCAGGAATGATTTACTAATCATATTATGCCACATGGCCTTTCATCTCGTGAAAAAAAAAAAAGATAGTTTCACATTGTAGGACGTTCTTAGTGTTTTGAGAGGGTATTTTCTAAGACATTTATTGAGGGATGCAGTTTTGCGCTTAGGGCTGGGTTATGCTTCTTCCTGACCCCTTCTTTTTAACTCCTAGTGCCTCCTTTCTTAGCTGCATCACAAGCAAGGATATCAAAATGTGGTTTCAATGCTGCTTTGCCATTAAAATAAAAATGTCTTCATTTTGGGCTTCCTGCATTATTGAAACCAATGGGCCACTTTGCCATGGACCTCAGTGGGTGCAGGATTAGACCCTTAGAGTTTAATCTCAGGAGTTGGCACTTGAGATATAAATAACTATTGAGAAAGTAAAGAGGGTGGAAACACTCAAGTCATTCTTTCATTGCACGTACAGTATCAAAATCAAGACAGGGAATACAGAGACTGCATCTCTTCTCACTTATATATACTAGGTGTAAGTCAAGAGTAGCTCCATTGTAGTCAGTGGAGTTTCACTGGTATTAGACATAAGCAAGGGGAGAATCAGAACCCTAGAGTGGATTGGCTTTTTCTTCAGCCTGACATCTGCTTTTATATTATAACAAAACATCCCAGAAGAGTCATCATCCTTCTCTCTCTCCACCATCACCACCTCTTAGAAAGGCTAGTGCAGTACCTAAAGGGCTGGCTTCTGCTCCCATTGAAGTCAATGGCAGAAGTCCCCCTGATTTCAGTGAGAGGAGGGTACGATCCAGACTCTGTAAATATTAATGATAGGGGAGTGTTTGTACAGTAACGGTAATTCAAAAGAGGTTTTTTTTTTAATAAAAATGACATTCCATGCTAGCATTTTATTTTTCGGTATTTTTATCTTGTATTTTTCTATTAGAAAATGTCTATTTTTGCTTTGGTGAGATTAAAAGTCAAGGTGAGAAGGTTTGAAGAAATATTTTTACAAGAGTGAATAATGTGCACAGGAAGTCACTGATGTAAATAAAAGTTATTTTGGTTTATGAATATTAACCAGATTTTTCTTCCTCCCTCTTCCCCAGGCATGTGCAGAATGCAAATAATTAATTAGCTAAAGTAAAATGCAATTGATTAATTAGTTGTAAAATTGCCAAAAATTATTCAGATTTCAAATTTAGGGCCTAATCCTGCAGACACTTAACTTTACACACATTCAGGTCAATGAGACTGACTACTTACATGGGTAAAATAAAGCGGCTGCAGGATTGGGGTTTTAAGATGCTGCTGTGGAGCTTGATCCAGATCCTGTTGCCACTGATCTCTCTGGTAATTATCTCATTAATTAATGGACTTCAGTTGGCGCAGGAGTGGCTCTGTGGTGAATTAGCTGTTAAAAGCAGGTTATTTTATACTGTATATAGAAAAGTTCTTAACACTTTCTAGTCAGGAAATGTAGGTATTATTGAGAGTTCCTGATTTGGAGAATAACAGCTCGAAGAGTATTGCCTGAGAGAGAGAAAAATTACTGAGTTTGTGAATCCTTTGGTTTATCCTGGCAATTTTTCATATTAAGAAAACTAGTCCCCAAGACAGTGGTCCCCAAACTGTGGGGCATGCCCCCCCCAGGGAGGGGGTGTGGAGAAACATCTGGGGGTGGCACAGCAGGGCCCAGGCCAGCTCCTACCAGGGGGCAGGGAGGGAGCTCCATCCAGCTCCACTCCAGCCCCAGCTCCTGGCAACAGCTGACGCCCCAGCTCCGCTCTTGGTCCCGGCCGTAGCTTTGCTCCTGCCCCCATTCTCGGCCGCTGGACCCCGCTCCTGGCCCCAGCTGCGGCCCCCAGCCCGGCCGCAGCTCTGCTCCTGGGGCGGGCTCAGACACATTCTATTACTGGTAACAGGGAGGGCGCGAGAGGAAAAGTTTGGGGACCACTGCTCTAAGGGCCAGATTCTGCCATCATTTACATTAGTGTAAATCCAGAGAAAGTGCACCGAAATAGCTTACAGTAAACTGAGAGCAGAGTTTGGCCCTATTTGTTTTATTACAGCTTTCTGGTTTTTTCAGTGAGTGGACAGATTTTGCTGGTGTGTTTCATCATACTACTTTTTTCTAAAACATGTCGTATCTGGGCATACGGTTTACTGTCTGCATTTGTGAAGTTCTGTCTGATTTCTCAGGCATCGAGGCAGGGGCCCATTCTTGGAGCTGCTCCAGAGCAGATCAAAGCAGCTGAAAACTGCGTGGATTTGAGACCTTAAAGATTCCCTCTCATTGGGTAGCACAGAGTAAGGATAGAGGCTCTAACATCATCCATTTCCCAGTCCAGGTCTGCAGCGTGTGTCTGCTGAAAAAGTGATGTGGCCAATGCACCACTACAGCCCAGTGAATTTTGGCCACTAGAGTGGCCCCCCTCAAGCCATGAACTACTGCGTCTGGCATAGGTTAGAGCAGAATTCACATTGCTGTAGAGCTGGCTGAAAAAAGTTGATCAATTTTTTGGAAAATTTCTAAAATATTTTCAAAATCTGTTTCAACTAAAACGTTAGGGAAAAATGTTACTGGTTTCAAAATCATTTTGATTTATTTTTCACTTTGGGAAATATTCAAATTTGTTTTTTTCCTCCTTT
Source organism: Eretmochelys imbricata (assembly GCF_965152235.1). Lineage (NCBI taxonomy): Eukaryota > Metazoa > Chordata > Testudines > Cheloniidae > Eretmochelys > Eretmochelys imbricata. The sequence goes on along the minus strand of NC_135576.1, from coordinate 23,722,207 downwards.
TCTCTCTTTTTCTGTTTTGCTACTGAAAAAAGGGAAAGAAAAAGGAGGGAAGGAAAAAAGCAAAAAATAAAACCCAAAATGTTTTTGTTGTAAACCAAGGACATTTTAAAATACAGTTTTTCACAAAACAAAAATTTTGTTTGCTGTGACTTACACGGGAGGCTGGTCTGGCCCCCTGAGCTTCCCTACAGATCAGGAACACAAAGGTGGGCTCAAGTTGCGTTTGTCCCCATCACCTGGTCCTGTGCCAAGCACAGTTAAGTCAAAATAGAGGATCTGGGATAATGAACAGGACAATTTTTGATCACATGAGCTTGTTTCAGCTAAATGGAATTGAGGAGAAAAGGGGCATTAGAGAGTCACTGTGAGGCTGAAAAAAAATCATGTGGCCCTGGATTATCGGCATGCTTTTAATCATAACCCTCGATAGCATTGCCCAGGAAGTCTCACCAGCTGGGGCTCCTGTGGAGACGGGCCACAGCTTAAAGCACCACAACGCACTTCATTCACTTCCAGAGGAGGCACCATAACGTTGGGAGCATAGCAGACTGCTGTTGGAGGAATGCATGGAGCCTGTTTAGTTATTCTTTAAAATCTCTGTCCTGTGTTAGTAATAACACCTTAGATTATTAAAATTGAACAATTTTTAACATGAATTTACTTTTTACCATTGGCGTTTGTTTACTTTTTACATTTTCCTTAATTAGGACAAGAAATACAGACTAGTCAGTCTCCCTCTCTGATTCTCCTGTAGAAGCTCAGTGCTTAGGCTTCTAATACTGCAGGGGAATGTTTAAGTTCAGACAAAACACACTGATTTTCAAAGAAGTTTTTAAAGAATTCTTTGGCTCTAAGGGGCTATAAAAGTAAATAAAATGTATTGTAAAATGTGGGTTTCACAGAAGCTTGTTTAACCAAAACCTATGTTTGTGGCTATCCATATTTCACACACATTTACATAACAACAAATCAACATATAAAGGTCACAAATGAGCCCAACACTTTGGCACACAAACTACAAAGTTAAACACATCCGTAAGTGTTAAAGTGATATAGTTAATAGAGGACTCGTACATAATTTTTTTTTTTTTTTTTGTAGTAGTTGATGTTGGGGAAAGCTCTGTCTTCAGATATATGCCTAACGCCCATTGGCTGTCTGAATATCTGCAAGCAGAGTTTATGAGTACAGGAGCTTTTGTTTAAATGACACATTTCGCATGAGAAAGTTGAAGTGTTTGCACTGTGCACATCTCTGTTCATAGAAATATTAGGCAGAAAGGAGTTTAAATGGTGTGTGGTCTTATTTTCAGACATCTTCGAATACAGAATGAGAATGATCCTGTAGACCACATGCAGAACAAATTTCTGTTGAAGTCAATAGAAATGTTGCCAGTGAAAGCGGACCACCTGAAGGGGTTAACAAGTAGTGCAATGGGCTATGATGGTGTTCTCTCCTCTTGGGAATCACAAGAAACATATGCACTTCTTTTTGGCCTTAATTCAGTCTTAAATCTAGCATGTATGTAAAATGGAGACCATCCCTTTATATTTTACCCATCTGGGTTAAAGGGGAGGCTTTGGTGTTTTACAAGGATATTGCTGGCTTCTCATCAGGAAAATAATACTGCCATGACTTGGAGACTTTCTTGGATTAGTGCTTAATTATGAAATAACTGCGTAGATTTTTTTTTTTTAATCTAGAATTGCTTCTTCCAGAATGCACATTTCAAAATGCCTCTGACTGGCGTACACATTTAGACCCTACAAAAATGACTTAAAAGGTGCTAGACTAGAGTTCATTCAAAATTTCTCATTAACCACTAATGTTAATATTCTGCATCCATGGCAAAATACTCTGAAGAATATGACACTGTTAAAGTTTATATGTTAAGCTACAGCACATCAGATATCTTTCATGGATTCATTAGGTGCTGAAACATCAGAAGGTTAAAAATCCTGACTCTCTGTAAACTGTTGCTTGGTGTTTCTGTTGTGTGAATGTTCCTACCAGACACTTGAGCAAGCAGAAGAAATGTACCTAATAGGGGATTTTAAAATCTTGTTTTAATTGTTAATTTCTTAATCTAAGCTGATATGCACAAGGAATAACTTCACAATTCTCACACCAAAGTCTGTGACCACGGGTTTTACAAATATTAGGCCAGATCATCTGCTGACATTTATTGGCACAGCTACATTGACTTCAGTAGAGTTGCACGGATATATACCAGCTAAGGATCTGGTTCATTTCTTTGACACTTTATCCCCTATGAACCACATGCTCGGGTGTTTCTCCTTATAGTGTAGGAGGCACCATTAAAAAAGCGAATGTAACAGTTACCACACAGTGGTATACAAGATCATTAAAGCTTTTCTTTGTATTTAGTACATATCTGGGGCAACTGTGGGGTTATGACTGGCAAGTGTTGACTGTTTAATGGCTTTTATTGTAGCAAAGAATTTAAGGGGTGGAAAGGTCTTTTGGGAATAGAGAATGAATACTTGCGCAGTTGAGTTGAGGGAGAAAGGAGAGAGAAACTCAGGGACTGATTGTACGCCCTTTAATGTGCTACTGACTTTAACGAGAGCAGGATCAAGCTCTTGCTTTCTGCACAGGATGCGGTCTATATTATTTTATACTTAAGCTCAGAGGACCAGCCTAAGGCCTATTCACCAATTAAATCCCATTTAAGGCTTAAATTGAATTTAAGTGGCACATAGGACTCAGACTGATCCTCTTCCCAGTGATGAATTTTCACCTCTAAAACGAAGTGCTTACTTAATAAGGGTGTTTGTTTTATTGAGCATGTCTAAAAATATAGGGAGCCCCATGCATTGGGGCAGAAAGCTGAGAGGAAGGTGATGGGATGGATTTGCTTTGTTCCTTGTGCCTAGTATGTAATTATCACGAAACCAAGAGGACTCAGGATAGAGACTGTGGAAGTTAACTTTGTCCCCTTTTTGGGGGTGATACTATTCATTATCAATGTAAAAATACTGGACAACACAGAAATGTTGTATCAGTCTAGTAGAAAATGAATGAAAAGCTGCACAGTATATTGTACTGATGTAAGTAGAACTATATGCATATAATGTGATTTTATTTATTGTTGTTTTGGGGTAAAGAATGTGTATTCATGACTGTGGATATAACCTCTGTTTTATTTGTGTAATGTATTTCTTTCTTTTACAAGTTGGTCATCTAAAAGTCTACATTCATCAGTGCCCACTGATTTTAATTGTGTACATTTTCTTGTAAACATGTCAAGGAGGCAAGAATGTCACATATCCAGATTATAACAAAATGTTCCCATTAAAGAAATAGAAATCTGATAGTGTACATTTTCCTGCTCTGTTCTCATCACCTGTTGATTTTATTGTTGGTCTCTAATGTGTGGAGCCATCAGAGTACAGTGTGTTAATAATAAAACAATTCTTCTGGTTTTGCTTTTAACACATCTAATGAAACCCTGATTTTAATAATGACTAGGGCTTATCAAAGGTGAAGTATTAAATAAATCCAATAATTGATTACACTGGCCATCATTTTAATTGCTTCAGAAGAAAGATACCACAATTGTTTCAAAATCAAAAAAAGGCTTTGATTAATAAATAAAATAAATTTAAAATGTTTGATACATTTTCTTGGCTTCTCCAATGAGATATAAAATAGAGACATGCTTATTTAAATCAACTGGCTATTAAACCTCTATGTGCAAATTCTTGCAGTCAGGCAAAACTTGCATTGAAGAATTTTTCCCAAGAATGGACTGCAGGATAGTAACAAATCTCTTACATTAGTGACTGTATCACTCTGACCCATTTCTGGGATTTTAAAATACAGTCATCAGGACATCCTGTCACTCCTGGTCTACAGCCTTCTTATAAATATACATTTGTATGTTGCATCAATGTTAGGGTGCAATCCAAATTTAAGGCCAGTTCTTGAAACCATACCAAACTTTGATAACTTAAAACAACTTGAAAACAAATATGAGGAGTCAATATCTAATACATGTTCTCATCAAAATAAAAGACCTTGATAATTCGCAGGAGAGAAGGTTTAGATATGTAACAGCCAACAGAGTTACCAAGGCCATAACCAGGGCGGGGCGAGCAGGGCAGCCACCCAGGGTGCAAAGCTGCGGGCGTGGAAAAATGAGGAAAAAGCAGTAGGGAGTGCAAATAGGCTTGCTCTCTCCAGGCAGTACAATGACTAGCTGTGACTCTGAGCATAATCATAGAAGTGCAAGTCTACAGGCAAACAAGAAAAGGGTAAATGAAAGCAAAAAATATAGGCCTAACGAGGTCCAACAACTGAACACTTTGCACTATGTAGTGTCTTTTATCCATGGAGAGCACTAATATTACTTCTTTCAGCACACCTGTGACGTTGATACTTATTATTAAATCAATTTATAGAGATGAGTAAATCCTAAGAAACAGAAAGTGTAGCGGTGGGAAAGTTGCTTAACCTATATATTCCACCCACCCACATGCCCACCTTTTTTTTTTAAAAAAAAAAAACGCACATTTTTTCCAGATTTTGTGTTTTGATCCCATTCAAGTCTGACATTTGTCATAAAAATCCCCAGGGGCTGCGTAGCAATTTTTGAGGCTGTTTTCTAAGAAAAAACTATCCCAGGAGAAAAATGGGAATGCATTGTTCCCCTGTTCTGGTAAATCTCTTCAAGTGAATTCCTGCTCACCTCAGTCTATGATGTGCCATTTTCTAGTTATTAGCCTAATTCCCCCAATCTTATCCCTAATTCCCCCAATCCTATCAACTTCAGGGGGCTGCCAAGTGGTTCACTCTTGCCATACTTACCAAGATCCCGGGGCTCACTATACCCTTTTCACTGGGCCTGGTGCTGTGATGATGATAACATTTAAAGATCCTTTGGGGCTTTTCTACAATTCATGTCCCAGACTGTACTAGGGGTAGTGAAAAGGCAGCAGCCTTCCCCCTTCCCAGAAGGGTGCTAACCTCACAGGAAGGGAATAAGTGAGAAGTCCGGCATGTCTTTTCTAAGTCTTTTCTGACTCTTCCACCCCACACTTTGAGGTGCGGTGCATAAGAAAGGGTTTACAAAGCAATCAGATCAGCAGGCCTCACTGAAGGATGTAGGTTTGGGATCATTTTGAGGGATGGTGTTTTGGGTGTAATACTGCTTTAAACAAGTCTGTTTACATTTCTATTTATAATTGCTCGGACAATCCTAACCAACTGATGTATATATCCAAATCTTACTGAAGGTTTTCATAGCCATCATGTAGCTAAGCTATACATGTTCCGTGCTAAATGGGATGGCATCTTGTGAAAACTGAACCGGAAGGGGAGTGTCATGGAGCAGTGGAGTGGGATAGTAGGACAGCCGCTCAGCAAAACAAGCAGCGCTATCAGCTAGATACTGTACACACATTGAAAGACGGTCCCACTCTCAAGATGCGTAAAGTCTGAAATTGTCAACAAGAAATGCAAAAAATCAAGTTGCTTTTACACGGTTCTATACTGGAGCTCTTTGAAGAGCTAGTAATGACATTTTATGGTTATATACTGGAGAGTCAGGGATTCAAAACTGGCCAGTACCCAACCACCTGGACACAAAAAACATGAGGAGCAGGGCCTATTGCAGGGAGATGGGCAGCATGGGGAGAGTGGAAACTAGGCCTGGCTGTGAGACTCCCACAAGATTTAGAGAATTCAGATAAGCAGATGCATTTTTGGATGCTTAGCTGGACTGAAATAAGCCTCTGAACCCTTTGAGTTTCACCCAACACCAGTTATAAATAGGAACAATGGAATCATGACATTGAACAGAGGAAAATGTAGACTGGTATCAGGAAAAATTGCAGAACAGTAGAATCTACTAATCGCCCGAAGTTGGTGTGTAGAATTTTTGTTGCTTCAGGTATTTAAAGCAAAAGCCTTTGAGAGTACGCAGCAGGGAAAAATTCTGCAGCAGCAGGTGGGAAGGCAAGATGATCTGATTGGTTATCATTACAGCTCTGATTCCCCGTTATTTATGGGCCAGGATACATTCAGAGAAAAGCTCCAAATTAGTGCTGGAGTTGAAGGCAGCCTGGATACTGACAGACAGAGTGATCTGGGGGAAGCAGACCGGAAAAGGGAGACAGAGGGAAGAAAGGGGTCTAATTTAATGAAAGCAAGCCACACGCCATTTAAAAATTTCCATTTCCATTTGGGAAGGGAGTTGAGGTTCAAGCTTAGGAGGATTGGTTCACAAATCTCAGCCCAGAAACCTATCATTCCTTAAATATTTATACGGGTGTGCCACTAGGCAATAGCAAATATCTTAAAGGCCTCATTAACAATTCCCTCTTTTGTCAGATCCTGGAGATTAAAGGCATTAGGAGCTATTGACATTTCCAGGGCTCAATGTGCTGCTATATGTTCTCATCACCTGGGCCATGATTGGCCTGAAAATTCCTTCCCCTGTCCCAAGCTGCAACTGGACCAACAATTTCACCAGCACCAGCTAACATTTGAGTTTCCCTCTTCTAAAGTTTCCCTTTCTGGGCCAAGGAAAATAAAGGATAAATAACATTTACCAACCTTGAAAGTCTATGTGTGAGCAAGAGGAAGACCTGGATTTCCATCACACTCTCTTGTTATTATTCATCACTCATTTTCACCTTCAGATCATTCTCTATTTTTTCCTCTCCTCCTCTGTGGTCCTCCCATGGTTCTCTCCATCCCCTGTCCCTCCCCCCACCCCCTTCCTACTAATTTTCCTCAGCTCTCTCTCTTTCTTCAAGGTATTTCTGATTTTCAAAAGGGTCAATCTGGGTGCTGTAGAACCCAGAAAGATGTCCTCACAGTACCTGCAACCAAAGACAACCAAAACACAGGCTCTAATGGACTCTTCTCTGTTTGGATTCACTGGAGTGGGAGTCAGGAAACCTGGATTCTGTTCATGGCTCTGTCACTGACATGCTGCATGTTTCTCCCCACCTCTGTGTTCCTCCTCCCTCTCTGTCTGTCTTGTCTATTGTGGTTGCAAGTTATTTGGGGGTAGATGATGTCTTACACTATATCTTTCTACAATGTGGCTTCAGGATACTGCTGCAATATAAATAACTACAAATTGTCTTCAATCCTTTTCGATGATGGAGTATCTTAGCTTTACTCTGGATGGATGGGACCTTGAGAGGTCATCTAGTCCATCGCCTCCCTCCCTCCCCCCCAGACTGAGGCAGGATCAAGGAAAGCTAGACCACCCTGCAGGTGTTTGTCCAATCTATTTTTAAAAACCTCCTATGATGGGGATTCCATAACCTCCCTTGGAAACCTATTCCAGAGCTTAACTATCCTTACAGTTAGAAAGTTTTCCCTTATATCCAAACAAATCGCCTTTGCTGCACATTAAGCCCATTTGTTCTTGTCCTACCTTTAGCAGACATGGAGAACAATTGATCACTGTCCTCTTTATAACAGCCCTTAACCTATTTGAAAACTTATTAGGTCCCCACTCAACCTTGTTTTCTCAAAACTAAATATGCCCAGTTTGTCCTCCTATGTCAGGTTTTCTAAACCTTTTATCAATTTTGTTGCTATCATCTGGACTTTCCAATTTGTTCACATCTTTCTTAATGTGTGGCACCTAAAACCGGACACAGTACTCCAGCTAAGGTCTCCCCAGTGCCGAGTAGAGTGGAACAGTTACCTCCCATGTCTTGCATGCAACACTTCCATTAACACACCCCAGAATGATATTAGCCTTTTTTGCAACCGCATCACATTGTTGACTCATATTCAATCTGTGATCCGCTATAACGTCTTATGATATGGATTATTTTCATGTACTCTTACTAGGAGGGTAAAATAAACCTCATCTGGGTATTCTGAACCTTTTTTTCCAGACATTGCTGCCTTCTCTCTGAACTGTCCCTTCGACCCGTGAGGAAAAATGAAACTCTACACTGCAATTTTGCAACCTTCAGACATGCCCAGGCCCACCCATTTACAACTTGACCTTAAATAAAATTTATTGTCAATCATATGCTGTTATGAGTTCATGTCCAGCTAGAACATATTGTGCCTAACTTAGCAACCTTACACTATCAACAAGACAGTAGAGGGAGGAGGCAAAGACATGCCTTCACATTCCTCATGACATCTGTGCAATTCTTCTTATTACCATATGGCTGTAAAATGTGAAATCATATGCTGTATGTTTCTTTTATTATCTTTAGAACTGCACCTCTATACACAACCAACAAGGAAAGGTTCATGGCAGACAAAAACTGTAAAAGTGTGGTAAAGGTTCCCTCTTTGTAAATGTAAAATGGGATGCACAAAACATTAACTAACCCACCCATCACTGCAGTGACAATGAACAGCACCACCTCTCAGATAATGTTACAACATTCTCACTGAATGGCAGCTAAATTTTCCTTACAGAGTAAGTTCTTTGACTGAAACTCAGTGTAATTAGATATGTCCCGTGATAGTTCAGGTATTTGACAAAGCCCTTTCTTTTTCTATTCTTGATTTAAATATTCAGGTTGAGTCACTCTAAGTGATGGAAGTGGGGCAACACCCACTATTTCCACACATCGAAGTACCCTTGGTGATCTGAAATATTTTCAGACGCTTTGGTGGAGATTTTGAACAGTGCTGAGCTAAAGTTTGTGCACTTTTTACATGTACATTGGATGGGTCTGCTTCTGGTTGCTCAATTTGACACACCTAAAAAGTACCTGATTTTCAAAAAGGGCTGTGCACCCACGCTCTGAAAAGCAGGTTCCTCAAGTGCCTCAGAGTCAGGCATCCAAAAGTCACTACTCACTTTTGAAGAACTTGATCTTTGTCTCCTCTCTCTCTCTGGTAGTTTCATTAACTCAGACTATTTCCATAAAAGTGACATAGTGAGAGGCATGAACCATAGTAAAGTAGCTGTGTGTAAAACTTAAAAAAAAGAAAGGTTTCAGAGTAGCAGCCATGTTAGTCTGTATCCGCAAAAAGAAAAGGAGGACTTGTGGCACCTTAGGGACTAACAAATTTATTTGAGCATAAGCTTTCGTGAGCTACAGCTCTGTAAAACAAATAAATTTGTTAGTCTCTAAAGTGCCATAAGTCCTCCTTTTTAAAAAAAAGAAAAGAAAAGCAGAAAATGATTTTTAACTCAAGTAAATAGTAACATATAAACCTCATACTCTCCTTTGTTAATAAGCTAACAGTGACTAATTTATTCTCCCGACCCTGTTGTTGCATTGATATTGTTATCTACTGACTTCCAAAAGCCCATTAACCCTTTTGTGGACATCACAAATGCAACATGATTATCTGTCTTGAACTCACATTCAGAAAGAGCTCCTAACGCAATGCTCTGTCAGAACATCACGTCTCAGCTCTGCGGCTAGAGTGGGTGGAATGCTACACATGCAAAATCTTTAATTTTTACAGTGACTCTGGGGCTCTAGTTTTCACACCTTGTTCAGCCTTACTCCTTCTAGCAAACCTTACTGGATGGAATCAGGCTTGCTGATAAGGAGTAACTTCCCAGAAGGATGGTGGAAAGCTAGTAAGTTTTGAGGACCAGTTCATCTGACCTTGCTGATGAGCTCCCCGCAGCTCTAGTTACAATGTCCATACCAAGAAGGCAATGTCATGCCAGCTGAATGCATAATTTAAAAAAAACAAATCCTGTTTTACTAGAGTTAAACCAAAAAACCAAAAGGAAACCAACAATTGATCAATATAGTCCATGCAGCTCACATCAATAGCATATTGATGAGCAAGAGCACTGATTAAACATTGCTTGGCTGTTGATAAACCCTCAACATTGAGTTGTAAGACTTAGAGTGGGGGCCTGATGGTATGAAAACCATGGGATTGCACTGTTTTTGGGTTACCAGAAGTGGCAATACTCGGTGCCACAAGTACTCCTTTTCTTTTTGCGAATACAGACTAACACGGCTGTTACTCTGAAACCTTCCCTGGACTGTGCTGGATACTGACAGGTGGTTCAATGAAAACACTGATCCATTGCCACTGAAGCATACCCAGTTTATTTAGGCATGACCCTCGACTGAACACTGACATACAAAAGTCACGGGAGCAAGATAGTAGAGAAGGTCAAGACATGCAACGACCTTCTCAGCAAACTGGCAGGTTCTTTATGGGGAGCAGGTGCTCCAACTCTAAGGACCTCAGCCCTTGCCATCTCAAACTCAGTAGCAGAGTACTGTATGGAGTCAGTTGGCACACATCAACCTTGTTGACATTCAACTCATCTCAACAATGTGCATGATCACAGGAACTCTCCAACCGACTCATTTTCCATGGCTTCCAGTTCTGAACCACATTGCTCCCCCTTACACCAGGAAAGAGATTGCAGTTGGCAAGCTGCTTGAGAAGATACATGCCAACCCAAGCTTGCCCTTGTTCAACGACCTTTTTAGCCCACCAGCTACATGTCTTACATCAAGACACCCACTGTGGTCAAGGCTGCCATGCCAGGCTGTGGCAGCGGAGTCCCTATGGTGGGAAAACTGGTGCTTAACACCAACCAGTTCCTCATCACAGACCTTACTGCTCACCCTACCGGCTTCAATCTGCCATGTCGTCAGTGGACTCTTCTCAACCAATTTTGGACTGGGCAAGGCCTCTGTGCAGCCAGCCTGCACTGTAGGGGTCTTTGAGACAATCCAGGCTGCAGCTGTGGTACAGATCAAACAATGACACACATTGTCGAGGAGTGCCCGCTAGCCAAATCCAGTGGTGGGCTCCAAGAGCTCCACTTGGCCACTAAGAACGCTATTGCTTGGCTTGACGAATACGCAAACACTAAACAAATAAAAATAGTCCATAGTTTAGAACACACATGGGTTCCTCAGTAATGCTACGCTATTGCATAGTAGCATCTGTGAGTAACACTCTCTATCATCTCCCACCAGAGGCGCTGGAACAATTTGTATAGTGGGAGTGCTGAAAGCCATTGAACCAAACTGTAAACCCTGTATATAATGGAAACCACTCCAAGCCATGAAGTGCGGCGGCACCCCCAGCATCCCTAGTTCCAGCATCTATGTCTGCAGTTGCTAAGAGACTCCCTCCAAATCTGGCAGATGATTACTTGGTCTCATTTTTCACTCTTTCATCACCTCTCGGCTAGATTACAACTATGCAATAGTCCTGGGAACAAAGCCTTCCATGCATAGAAACTCCAACTAGTACAGAACATTGCAGTGCATCTCCTCAGCAACACAGATAAGGTGAGCACATCACATGTTTCCTCCACCCAACACTGGCTTCCCATAGAATTTTGAAACAAATTCAAGGTCTTGGTGCTTACCTTCAAGGCACTCCATGGCCTTGGCCCAGGATATCTAAAAGACCAGCTAGAGCTAAAGCTGACAACTCCATTCTTCTGGCACAGTGGAACTCTCTACAATAAGGGCAAAGCTTGTCTTTGCAAAAGACAGAAATGTATCAGGAGCAGTCCCGTACTCTGGAATGAACTCCCCCAGGAATTAAAGGACCATCACAAACCCCACTATTTTCTGCTCCAAGTGCAAGGCACATACATTCCTTTCACCTTGCCTTCTCTAACATAAAAATGCACCACAAGTATACATAAATAACCCCCACAAATCTAAAACCATACTAAAACAAGACACTCCAGTGCACACTCTTCTCCCCCTGGGGAGAAGATGAGAGGACAAACAGTACATGACAGATGTTAGCAGGGGTGAAAGTAAGTCGAGTGATTTACCGGTACACCAGGGCCAGCTCTGTCCCCCGGAAGGGGTGAGGCCTAAGGTGGAAGGGGCGGGGCTGAGGGGGTCAGAGCCAGCCCCAGCCCACCTTGTAAGGTAAGTGCCCCCCCTCCTTCTCCTCCTCCTCCTTCCTTCCCTCCCCCACCGGGGTAGCAGCAGCAGCCCGGGGCTCCGAAGGCTATTTAAAGGGCCTGGGGCTCCCCTGCTTCTACTGCCCCAGTCCTTTAATTAGCAGCCGGAGCCCTGGGACAGTAGAAGCAGGGGAGCCCTGGGCCCTTTCAATAGCCGCCAGAGCCCTGCAGCTGCTACCCCAGGGCTCCAGCAGCGGGGCTCTGGAGGCAATTTAAAGGGCCTGGGGCTCCAGCCACTGCTGGGAGCCCCAGGCTCTTTAAACTGCCCCCTGCGGAAGCCAGGCTGCCCCAGTACGGTGCACCGGCTCTTGCTGGTACGCCGTACCAGGGCATACCAGCTTACTTTCACCTCTGGATGTTAGTCACTTTGCTTAACTATTTGAAGGCGCTCAGACACTGTGGTGATGAGTGTGATACAAGGACCAACATAGAACAGCATAGAATAAATGTCAATGTTACATGTTAACTATATGCTGGACACCATGCTTTGTTGCGCACCAGTTGTGCTTCATTATTACACCCTGCTTCTGGGTATAAAATATTATCCAACGCTATTGGAAGTGTGTCCCCTCTCTGGACTTACTGATTTGCACAGTTTCCACTGTTTGGAGGGGAAACCAATACTTGAAAAACAACATTTATCATGGAAATATTGTTTCTTTGTTTGTTTTTATCAAGTCTAATACTCAGAAAGAGCAAAAATTTAATTTTAAATAGGGTCTGAACTTCATAAATGGTTCCAATCATGCTCTTCAGTGGGGTTACAACTACTTACACCAGCTGTGAATCTGGTCCATAAGATAAAAACATACATATGGGATTTCTCATAAACTGTTATAGAAGAGTAATGTAATACTATCAAAACCAAAACCCCATTTTTTGTAACTTTAGGAATACAGAATTTGGCAAAAAAACCCCACCCATATCTTTTAGAGTATATATTCCAGGTTTTGATGTCTGGATTTGATTCTGGATGTCTGTCAGGTTCTTCTCCATTTTTTCCCAATTGGGTAACCACAAAAGAAAAACCTTTATGTAGAGCTAGTTGAACATTTTTCATCAAAATTACTTTTGAGGAAAATTGGGTTTTCAACTAATCTATATTTTTCACAAAAAGTGGCTGCTTTCCAAGGAAAATTTTGATATTTCACTAAACAATGAAAAGCAGAACTATTTCAGCTGAAAACCAAAATATTTAAATTTAACACCACAGTGCCTTATGGGAGTTGTAGTTCACTTGCCTCATATTCACATTTCCTCCAGGCTCTGGGCTCCCTGTAGGGTTACCACCTGGGTTAGTATTTGAATGGCCTGGCCAGGTTTTTTTTAATGGACTTACCAGTTGACAGAAAAATAATTTAATCTGCCGAGATTTTTTTTTACGTGGATCTAAAGATTTGCATTATCATCACACTGAGATATCTAATGTTAAAAGAAAAGGAGGACTTGTGGCACCTTAGAGACTAACCAATTTATTTCAGCATAAGCTTTCGTGAGCTACAGCTCACTTCATCGGATGCATACTGTGGAAAGTACAGAAGACTTTTTATACACACAAACCATGAAAAAATGTGTGATTATCACTACAAAAGGTTTTCTCTCCCCCCACCCCACTCTCCTGCTGGGGGGTGGGGAGAAAACCTGGATTTGTGCTGGAAATGGCCCACCTTGATTATCATACACATTGTAAGGAGAGTGATCACTTTAGATAAGCTATTACCAGCAGGAGAGTGGGGTGGGGGGAGAGAAAACCTTTTGTAGTGATAATCACTCATTTTTTCATGGTTTGTGTGTATAAAAACGTCTTCTGTACTTTCCACAGTATGCATCTGATGAAGTGAGCTGCAGCTCACGAAAGCTTATGCTCAAATAAATTGGTTAGTCTCTAAGGCGCCACAAGTACTCCTTTTCTTTTTGCAAATACAGACTAACGCGGCTGTTACTCTGAAACCTGTCCTAATGTTAAAAGTTTCTGTGTCTGGCTAAAGATGCTGCAGTGCTCCCACTTCTGCAGTTTAAGTGATAACAGATCAAAACTGTTGAAAATACAGCAGCTGTCTTCCCACCAATACGCAAGAGTGTGTAGGGGAGAGGGTTTGAGTCGCGCAAGAGTGAGGAGACGTGTGATGTTATCAATCACTATATGTGCTCTCTCTCTAGGTACTATAAGTGGCTGTTGAAAGAAGGGAGAGTGTAGAGTTGCCTTGTGGTGGGGGTTGTGGTGGGCTTGCCTGGTATGTGAGAGTTTTGAATTTCAAAGGTGGTAACTGTAGGTCTCTGCCTGTAGTGTAAGGACAGGATTTTATAACTGTACTATAAAAATGGATGTAAACTTTTAATTAATTCTGCCAGCCACCCTTTTTGAATAACAGAAAGAAATGACCATCTGAGACTGGGATCCTGTTTCCCATATGCATTACAATTAGGACCTGTTATAAAGTTTAGTTAGTAAAAGACAGGATTTTGTATTGTGTATATGATAAATAGATTAGAGAAATGTTGAGGGCTTGAAGCCAGTGTAAATCATTTTAGTTTTAAGATTTAGGAAGGCTTAATTTACAATGTATTCTGCTACCTTTGAAGGTTTCTGTGAAAGACTGTGTGAATGAGGAATGCATGCATCAGGAAAAGATAAGGTGTGAAGGCCATTGTTAACCAGATGGTCAAGAAATGAGGGGCCTAAGAAGACTTATCCTTGCCAGAGAACCATCAATGCGCATTCATGATTGAGAAAGGGCAAATTGACAACCCTGAGGTGAAGGTTGGCACCCCTAAAGACAGGACAATTGATTAAATTGGAAACAGGACAGGATAACCCTCTCGGAGGCGTATTAGAATGTTTACATCAGAAGATAACACCAATTAAGAAGTAACCTGTCACAAACTGACACAGCAAAATCCATAGACTTCAACAGAGGAAAGGAACTATAAGAATAGGGTGCTTTGCCATGGGATTTTGGGTTCAGTCTTGCCACTACTCCAGGAGCATTGGATCGCGACCGACTGAGCCCAGCTCCCCTCTGTGACCAGTCTGGCTGGCCTCTAGATTGATCCAGACTCTGGACTGGTAACTATAAAACATCAATTGGCAGGACTGTATGCATGATGTGTATGTGTGTGTGACTGAAACGCATATGCTAACTGTTGTATTTTCAATAAATATGGCGTATTTGCCTTCTCTCTTATAAAAGATCCTGTGGCTTTGTATAGCATAACAGTAGGACATCTCCTGTTATGCACCACAGCCAGGGACTCCTATGATACGCCCTTTGCCAAGATGGGAAAAATAGTGCATCATGGGAAATACAGTCTGGCCAGAGAATCCAGTCAATGAAAGAGAATGGGAGCATAGCATACTAGAACCACAACTTCCATGAGGCACCACAGCTCCATTTTGAATTGAAATATTTCAGTTTTCCGAGAAATATTTCACGGAAGAGTCAACATTTTCTCTAGGAAAAACCCCTTATTTTCTGACCTGCTCTACTTTTAAGCATACAATTCTAACGAGGAAATTAAAACAACCTAGGTGTACTATACAGTACTGCCTTCAACAAGCAGACACTGAAAAGGCAGAAAAATTAAGCTGTAAATTTTACTTCCCTGGTAAACTCAAAAGGGAATGTCTAATATCTAAGGGCCCAATTCTGCCTACTTTAAGAAGAACAGTAATTTACTCCACCGTAGTCCTTTTGAAATCAGTGAGATTATTTGCATAACACGGTCCTCATGCAAAGCCCATGGAAGATTCCCATGGAGTTCAGTGGCCTTTTGATCAAGCCCTGTGTCACTTCTCAGTGTGAGGAATGGCAGCAGATTCAGGCCCTGCTTTTAATGTGTACCATGCTCTGACAAATTCATATCAGCTGATCTGGATACATTGCACAATAAAAATACTGAATGGTATTATAGACTGGAGTAATTGCTTTCCTTTGGCACTGAAGCAAGCAGAGGATAAAGACAAGAGAAATAAATATTTTTGCAAAATACATTCTAAACAATGAACATTAAATCATTTGTCCAGGAGTGTGCATAGTAAAAGGGACACACAAGAAAATTGTCCCAAGTTTCTTTAATTCAGAATTACTCCATTTAATTTTTACATTCACACTGAATGCTAAAATCTCTCTCTTCCTAAAGTCAGTAACTATTAATGTGTATTTAAGTCTACACTAAGTGTGATTTAACACAGGGGATAAAAAAAGCCAGATAGGTCTGGGTTTTAGAATCAGTGGTGGTCTTTGTTGTGGAAAGATGTCAGTTCCCAAATGTTCACTATACTATGCAGATCTGTGTACTTAGGACAGGTTTACAGATCAAAATCCATCTCCCCAGGGATTTACAGTAACTTGTAAATCCATGAGGAATTTTTCAGCAAAGTTCCATGTCCTAATTTATTTACTTACGAGAGCAGATTTGTGCTAATGTTCTTTAAAGGGGGGTGTTTTAAACTACACCCTTTTCCCCCCACAGTTTCATAAATTCAGAGTGATATCATTTTAGCTACTTTGTTAGATTAAAAATGTTCATTCAGGGTTCTATGAGGAATTCCCATGACTTTTGTGTTCTTAGCGGACGTGAGAAATGAGACACAGAAAACCACTGAGTATTTGACACCGTAGGTTCTTTTCTCAGATTTCAGAGTAACAGCCGTGTTAGTCTGTATTCGCGAAAAGAAAAGGAGTACTTGTGGCACCTTAGAGACTAACCAATTTATTTGAGCATGAGCTTTCGTGAGGTTCATGCTCAAATAAATTGGTTAGTCGCTAAGGTGCCACAAGTACTCCTTTTCTTTTCTCAGATTTGTTGCTTAACGTACTTTTCACCCTGTAGCACAGAAGCTTGTGTCAGCAGTTTAAAGAAAAGGAGGACTTGTGGCACCTTAGAGACTAACCAATTTATTTGAGCATAAGCTTTCGTGAGCTACAGCTCACTTCATCGGATGCATGCAGTAGAAAATGCATGGGGAGATTTTATATACACAGAGAACATGAAACAATGGGTGTTAGCATACACACTATAATGAGAGTGATCAGGTAAGATGAGCTATTACCAGCAAAGGGGGGGGGGGGGGACTTTTTGTTGTGATAATCAAGGTGGGCCATTTCCAGCAGTTGACAAGAACGTATGAGGAACAGTGGGGGAGTGGGGGGTGGGGGGAATAAACATGGGGAAATAGTTTTACTTTGTGTAATGACCCATCCATTCCCAGTCTTTATTCAAGCCTAAATTAATTGTATCCAGTTTGCAAATTAATTCCAATGCAGCAGTCTCTCGTTGGAGTCTGTTTTTGAAGTTTTTTTGTTGAAGTATTGCCACTTTTAGGTCTGTAATCAAGTGACCAGAGAGACTGAAGTGTTCTCCAACTGGTTTTTGAATGTTATAATTCTTGATGTCTGATTTGTGTCCATTTATTCTTTTACGTAGAGACTGTCCAGTTTGACCAATGTACATGGCAGAGGGGCATTGCTGGCACATGATGGCATATATCACATTGGTAGATGTGCAGGTGAACGAGCTTCTGATAGTGTGGCTGAGGTGATTAGGCCCTATGATGGTGTCCCTTGAATAGATATGTAGACACAGTTGGCCACGGGCTTTGTTGCAAGGATAGGTTCCTGGGTTAGTGGTTCTGTTGTGTGGCGTGTGGTTGATGGTGAGTATTTGCTTCAGGTTGGGGGGCTGTCTGTAAGCAAGGACTGGCCTGTCTCCCAAGATCTGTGAGAGAGATGGGTCGTCCTTCAGGATAGATTGTAGATCCTTGATGATGCATTGGAGAGGTTTTAGTTGGGGGCTGAAGGTGATGGCTAGTGGCGTTCCGTTATTTTCTTTGTTGGACCTGTCCTGTAGCAGGTGACTTCTGGGTACTCTTCTGGCTCTGTCAATCTGTTTCTTCACTTCAGCAGGTGGGTATTGTAGTTGTAAGAATGCTTGATAGAGATCTTGTAGGTGTTTGTCTCTGTCTGAGGGGTTGGAGCAAATGCAGTTGTATCGTAGAGCTTGGCTGTAGACAATGGATCGTGTGGTGTGGTCTGGATGACAGCTGGAGGCATGTAGGTAAGCATAGTGATCAGTAGTTTTCTGGTATAGGGTGGTGTTTATGTAACCATCGCTTATTAGCACCGCAGTGTCCAGGAAGTGGATCTCTTGTGTGGACTGGTCCAGGCTGCGGTTGATGGGGGGATGGAAATTGTTGAAATCCTGGTGGAATTCCACAAGGGTTTCTTTTCCATGGGTCCAGATGATGAAGATGTCATCAATGCAGCGCAAGTAGAGTAGGGGTATTAGGGGACAAGAGCTGAGGAAGCGTTGTTCTAAGTCAGCCATAAAAACGTTGGCATTCTGTGGGGCCATGCGGGTACCCATAGCAGTGCCGCTGATTTGAAGGTATACATTGTCCCCAAATGTGAAATAGTTATGGGTGAGGACAAAGTCACAAAGTTCAGCCACCAGGTTTGCCGCGACATTATCGGGGATACTGTTCCTGACGACTCGTAGTCCATCTTTGTGTGGAATGTTGGTGTAGAGGGCTTCTACATCCATAGTGGCCAGGATGGTGTTATAAGGAAGATCACCGATGGACTGTAGTTTCCTCAGGAAGTCAGTGGTGTTTCGAAGATAGCTGGGAGTGCTGGTAGCGTAGGGCCTGAGAAGGGAGTCTACATATCCAGACAATCCTGCTGTCAGGGTGCCAATGCCTGAGATGATGGGGCATCCAGGATTTCCAGGTTTATGGATCTTGGGTAGCAGATAGAATAATCCTGGTCGTGATTCTACGGGTGGGTCTGTGCGGATTTGTTCTTGTGCTTTTTCAGGGAGTTTCTTGAGCAGATGGTGTAGTTTCTTTTGGTAACCCTCAGTGGGATCAGAGGGTAATGGCTTGTAGAATGTAGTGTTGGAGAGCTGCCTAGCAGTCTCTTGTTCATACTCCGACCTATTCATGATGACGACAGCACCTCCTTTGTCAACCTTTTTGATTATATGTCAGAGTTGTTTCTGAGGCTGTGGATGGTTTAAGTGACTGAGATAATTGATAACTAAGGATGCAAAATCTTTGTCTGTTTTTCACATTAACGTACTCCTAAACATCTAAAATAATTTCCATTTTTCTGAAAACAGTGCTTATTTTATTTAATAGGAAATTACATAGGAATCCACAATACAATAGAATGTATATCTCCTATCTCAGTATATAACTTCAGATTTTGTCTCAGGTTAAAATAAACAGTAAACCTTTGGTGATTTCACAGCCTCTTTGCCCGGATGGGTTACTTGGGGCTAGACTGCTATGTAACTAACTTTATCCCTCCCCCCTTCAGTGCTCCAATTCTGCCCTTATGGCCCTTTCTCTCTTTCACCTTCACTTTCTTTCTCTCTCCAACCTTAGTAATCTTTTCTTTCTGTTATTAAAATCACAGCCAATGCTTTGTTGAAACATCTTCCACCCTCTGAATATCAGAAGCATACTGAAAATGATTTCATCCTTCATACCATGCTTTCCACCACAACATTAGCCTCCTGGAAAATCCAAGAATGTTGTAGATGTAGTTACAGTGAGGAGGTAAATGATATAGCTAGATCCAGGTTTGCAGAAACTGTGCTTGTAGCCCTGGCTTAAGGAACGTATCAGGGTCATGGGAAAGCAGCCAAAGCCCTTCCATGCTCTGGCAATCCCAGACTGAGAAATGACCCCTGAGGTCTGTCATAGCTTAGAGTGGTTTGGAACAACTTTGAGGTGCTCTAATTACACAAGGGATGCAGATGGTCTCCTCCCAGTCAGCCTCAGGATTAGGGAAGATTAAGGTGATTTAGTAACATGATTGCACACACACACACACACACACACACGCTCTTCAGGTGAGCGGATCAGAGCTCTAGCATCCCTGAAAAATTGGTCCAATGGGACTAAGCATGAAATTTAGGCCTTTCAAGATTGGGCCCTAAATAATTCAAACAGTACTTTGTTAAATCAGGCTTTTGATACTGTTGTCACTTCACCATTTTAAAGGGCTTTTGTAAACTTTCTTCCTTCTATTCTGTTCTGGTTCTTACACCACTTCCATTGTCATGGTGTGCAAATGTGTGTAGAACAGAGGGTGTGATTACATTGTTTTATCAATACATGATATGATGCTGGGCAATTGTGACTGGCAATTAAAATTACATTGCTTCCCTCTCTTTGTAATAACTGATTAGAGTTGAACCAAAAATATTATGCAAAAAGAAAAGGAGTACTTGTGGCACCTTAGAGACTAACAAATTTATTTGAGCATAAGCTTTCGTGAGCTACAGCTCACTTCGTCGGATCCATTCAGTGGACTTGAGCATAAGCTTTTGTGAGCTACACGGCTGCTACTCTGAAACCTGTCAAAAATATTATGTTAACCATCTGTTAATATTAGTTTGGGCTAAGTGCTCCTTGAGTGTTTGAAAAAAAGAACTGATAAATGTTTTCGAGCAAAGTTATTTCTAAATAACATAGGAAATTATCTCCATGCAGAATTCTTGATGACAATTTGTTTGCAAGGGGACTTTTCTGATGTCCTCTACTCTACAGGCTAGGAAATGCCCCGTCTCACAGTGAAACAAGCGAGTTCAAGAGTGGAAAGGTAGAAGCACCCTTTCTGAGCTTTGAAAAAACAATCACATTGTATCAGCCTGTGCTAAGAGCTATACTGCCAGGGGAAACTATATCCAAATATGTTTTTTCCATAGGACTCTTGGGAGAACACAAGCATGCACTCATGAAACCCAGATGCAGTTAAACCACACAGAAGCCAGAGTATGTTGTAATTGTGATAAATGATTTCCTATCATTCTCAGTTAGCCTCAAGGCTTCCCAAGGAGATTTTTTTAAAGTCTGAATGAATATAAAAAAGCTAACTTACTATACAGCATTTGCAAAGCATTTGGTACTTTTGTTACTCAAGAAGATAGAAGAGTAAACAAAAGAAAGAAGGAACTCACAAGCCATCAAATTGCTGTTTACACAGGAATACATTTAAATTTGATCTCCAGGGTGGGGTTTCTTTTTAAAAACAAATTCTGAACTGGATACTGAGCTCACTTATCCAGAAGTAAATCAGGAGTAAGTCCATGAGGTTAATTGAGTCATGCAGCGGTAAAGGTGGCATGTGCTCATAATCAGGCCCGTTATTTTTATTTATTTAATCACCTCCTATCTAAGAACAGGAACAATAAAGGGATTTAACAAGCACAAATCTTTGGCACCATGCCAGCAAAGCACTTTAAGCATATGAATAATCCCAATGAAGTCAAAATTAAGGATAAGCACATGATTAAAATATTTGCTGTATGGGGCCTAAATGCAAAGGGGACTTGCTACTTCAGGAAGAGACAAGAACTCATGAAACCACTGAATATCAACAATTTCTTAGGATTTATACCACTGACATGGACATCATAACCTGATCCACAACATTTTGTTCCTTCAGTTTTCTGCAGCACTCCTGGACTGTTGCTTTTTTCGGTATCTAGTGGATGTTCTTTGTTGGAACAGCACATTCTGACAGGGGGGACCCTTGTTAATTTGTTTTCCTCTCTCCTATGCGAGGCAACCTGATTTTACAGGTTAGTTTGAGGAGATATTTTAAAGATTTTTAAAAATTCTTTAAAAATTAATTGGCTCTTGATTTTTAAAAATCATGAGGAAAACCTGCTAACCGAAGTGTCTGACCACTGATCTTCTATGTCAAAGAAATAGCTACATAAATATCTGAGGGGCCTGATTTCTCCTGTCTCTTAAAGCAGTGTAAAGCAAGAGTAACTTCATTAAAGTCAAGGGGTTACACTGGTGATGCGAGACAAGATCCACTGTGAGTTCAGCTTCTGTATGGGTGGTTAGTTCTACCAATAGGTGAACTCAGTAATTGCTGCGGTTGAGGTAAAACATTTCTGAAAGCGACATGTAAATAACCACCCCTTTTTCTCTCTAATCTCATGGATAAAGAAGTTGGGCAAGTCTTTCTATGACTAGTTAGCAATGAATCTTATTCCAAAGAAGGGTGTGTTCTGCTATGGAGGGCTGTATTGCTTCCAATATGTTGAATCAGAAATATATGTACTCATCAAGAAGGCAATAAACTGAGAAAAGGATAGTTTGTTTGCTGTGACTTTTGCTCATGAAACATATTAGGTATACAGAAGTTGTCATACTGAATGAGACCAACGGTGCACCTAACCCACAATCCTGCATTCCACAATGGCTACATATTTCAGGGGAAGCTGTAAAAACTTCCATACCGGACAATTATAGAATACCCCACCCATAAGGGAAGTTTATTCCTATATCCCCATCAATTAGTGGTCGGCTTCTACCCTGAAGCAAGAGGGTTTGTACTCTTCATGCATTTTGTAATCCTGTCCAACTTAACTGTGGATTGTTGCATTACCCATAGAAACATCAAGTCCCCTTTTTGAGCCCAGAGGTTCATTATGATTGTGTCAAAAAGTTTTTCCTTTGTGCCACCCAGGGATTCCCAGACATTGGCATAGCCTAAGAAGGCTGATTAAGCCAACTGCAATATCGTGCCAAATATAAAGGGGCTGTAACGGAGCCAAGGATCTGGCCTTCGGAATTTCATTAGTACAAAATAACACTGCAACACTATGTGTAAGTTAAGGTTGCTCTATACATAACACAAAAGCAAAGAAATGAAAAGTGATGGCAGCTAACACAACACACCTTTTACTCCTGCACGCAGAGATGTGCACCTCATCACTTCAACCACCACCGTAAAACACAGACAACCACCCATGACCCTTGCTCTCTCCCAGTAGGGATGCCAGCATTCCAGCGCTCCCTTCCCCAAGCTCCCCACAACTAGGAACAGCCACTCTTCCCCCAGGCTTCCCCCCTACTATGGGTTCTGTGCAGTTCTGGAAATCACATTCACTAATAACTGGGGAAGAAAGTGCTAGGAGGTTTCTCTTGCTCTGCATTCCATTGTTTGAATGATATCTGTTTGGTTACAGTAACGGCTTACACTTTGCCATGTAGCCATGCTGCCATATCTCAGCATCAATTTTTTGTGAAGAACACCTACTGGTGTTCCACAAGTGGATCGATGCCAGGATACTCCCACAGGTGCTAAGGATATAATCCTGATTACTAAAAGATGTCTCCAGTACAGTGGAATGTATCAGATAAGGGTACCTGTACTAAGGCTGTCTAAAGGGCTATCACAAGAATATGTAGACATTGGGAATGTGATGGAATAGTCTGCTCCCTTAAAGGCAGTAGCGCCTTGTCAGGGTTCCTTCCCCACTCTGAACTCTGGGGTACAGATGTGGGGACACGCATGAAAGACCCCCTAAGCTTATTTCTACCAGTTTACGATAAAAACTTCCCCAAGGCACAAATCCTTTCCTCGTCATTGGACAGTATTGCTGCCACCACCAAGTGATTTAGACAAAGATTCAGGAAAAGGACCACTTGGAGTTCCTATTTCCCCAAAATATCCCCCCCCAAACCCCTTCACCCTCTTTCCTGAGGAGGCTTGAGAATAATATACCAACCAATAGGTTAACCAAGTGAGCACAGACAAGACCCTTGGTTTTTAGGACACTAAAAACCAATCGAGTTCTTAAAAGAAAAACATTGTAAAGAGAAAAGGAGTACTTGTGGCACCTTAGAGACTAACCAATTTATTTGAGCATAAGCTTTCGTGAGCTACAGGGAAAAGCTGGCTAAGGTGCTACAGTGGCTAAATTATAACTCGGCCCCAAGGAGGAGAGCTGGGGCTAGTGACAGAGTGACTGTTTGAAGCACAACACCAGCTCTGGGGGGCCAGAGGTATGTGTGTTCCTACCAAACTGGGACAAAGAGCTGACCAGACCTCTTTTAGGGTCCCAGAGCAGGATGACTTGGGGCAACTAAAAAACGAAAGCTTATGCTCAAATAAATTGGTTAGTCTCTAAGGTGCCACAAGTACTCCTTTTCTTTTTGCGAATACAGACTAACACGGCTGCTACTCTGAAACCTTTATTATAAAGAAAAAAGTAAAAGAAGCACCTCTGTAAGATCGGGATGGAACATAATTTTACAGGGTAATAAGATTTAAAACAAAGAGGATCCCTCTCTAGGCTCAACTTCAAAGTTACAAAAAGCAGGAATAAACCTCCCTCTTAGCACAGGGACAATTCACAAGCTAAAACAAAAGATAATCTAATGCATTTCCTTGCTATTACTTACAATTTTGGTAATCTTAGATGCTTATTTCAGGTAGGGTTTTAGGAGATTTTTTTCCCTGTCCTGATGCCTCTCTGACCGAGAGAGAACAACAAAGAGCACAAACAAAACCTCCCCCCACAGATTTGAAAGGATCTTCTTCCCTTATTGGTCCTTTTGGTCAGGTGCCAACCAGGTTATTTGAGCTTCTTAACCCTTTACAGGTAAAGGAGGGATTTTATGCTACCCTTAACTGTATGTTTATGACATGCCTAGTGGTCAGTCCACCCCACCAGGTGGCATGGCTGATTAAGAGTTTGAAATCTCCAATATAAGGACCTAAGGGGGATGTGGAGAGACAGGAAGCATCCTGGGAATGAATGGTACTTGGGAGCAAGTCCTGACACTGTATCTTCAAGGGCTTGGAGCCAGGAGACTTGCAGAGGGGGCTGGTCTCCCTGCAACCAACTGGGAATGAGCTGGGAGAAGGAGACCAGCATAAAAGCTCCTCTTCCCTCACAGTAGGGCAGTAGTTGATACTGCCGGGAATAAGAAGGCTCCTGCAGATCCCTGAGTTAGCAGGGAGAAGATGCCAGCTGAAGGCCACCTCCTGAACCCTCCTAACCCAGTGGTTTTCAACCTGGCGCCCGCAGTCTACGTCTAAAGATTTCCACCTCCATTTGAAATTTTTTGGGGGTCTGCAAATGAAAAAAAGGCTGAAAACCACTGTCCTAACCTAAGCTGAGGAAAAAGGGGCCAGTTGAGGGAAAAACTGGCTAAGGTGCTACAGTGGCTAAATTATAACTCGGCCCCAAGGAGGAGAGCTGGGGCTAGTGACAGAGTGACTGTTTGAAGCACAACACCAGCTCTGGGGGGCCAGAGGTATGTGTGTTCCTACCAAACTGGGACAAAGAGCTGACCAGGCCTCTTTTAGGGTCCCGGAGCAGGATGAGTTGGGGCAACTAAAAAAGCAAGTCAACCTTTGTATAAAACTTAATAAAATCAGCCCCCACTACAGAGGTACATGTTCTTGTGCCAACCGAGGTCTGGTAACTGAAAAAACCTGAGGGAAGTGGAAGGGCCACAAGGAGGCATATGGGAGAAGCGCCATCTATAACAGGGCAACTAGTTTGGGCTGCATTTTTTAAAACAATAATAGGCCTTGTGTAGCCCTCCCAGGAGGAATTTTGGAGGCACCTCATTCCCACATATTTTACAGGGAGAAAATACCTCTCACTTATGTGTGAGTAGAAGGAAAAGGATTTTCAGAAGAACAAAGTCAAGCAACAGCAAGTTGACCCTGACTGCCCTACCCTTAATCAAACTGAAGTGCTAGCAATTATACAGAGGACTTATTCTTGTAGCGCAGGCGTGGGCAAACTTTTTGGCCCGAGGGCCACATCAGGGCTACAAAACTATATGGAGGGCAGGGTAGGGAAGGCTGTGTCTTCCCAAACAGCCTGGCCCCCACCCCTATCTGCCCCCTCCCACTTCTCACCCCCTAACTGCCCCCCTCAGAACCTCCAACCCATCCAACCCTCCCTGCTCCTTGTCCCCTGACCACCCCCTCCCGGGACCCCCGCCCCAGGGGACCCCACCCCCTATCCAACCCCCCCCGCTCCCTGTCCCCTGACTGCCCCCCAACCCCTATCCACCCCCTACCTGCTAATGGGCCCCCCGGGACTCCCACGCCTATCCAGCCCCCCCTTCCCTGACCGCCCCTCCCAGAACCTCCGCCCCATCCAATTGCCCCCCCTATCCC
Organism: Eretmochelys imbricata; assembly: GCF_965152235.1. NCBI lineage: Eukaryota > Metazoa > Chordata > Testudines > Cheloniidae > Eretmochelys > Eretmochelys imbricata. Next base: position 23,696,379 of record NC_135576.1, on the reverse strand, counting down.
CTGACTGCCCCCCAGGACCCCTGCTTCCCACCCCCTTACCATGCCGGAGCCAGCAGCACAGTCTGTGCAGCCCGGCAGGAGCGGCGGGCCAGACGCAGCGCGCTGAGGCTGCGGGGAAGGGGGAACAGCGGGGGAGGGCCGAGGACTACCTCGCCGGCTGGGAGCTCAAGGGCCAGGCAGGACAGTCCCGCAGGCCGTATGTGGCCCACGGGCTGTAGTTTGCCCACCTCTGTTGTAGCATTATAGAGGTTGAAAGTATTACTGTATTTGAAATAAATTAGGTTGCCTACTAGAGCTGCTTATGTAAAATGTAACAAAATCTTTACTTTTATATGAGTTTAATCCAAATGAATTTGCTATTTTACTTGTGACTAAAAAAAAAAATCAGATTATTGAAGTGAGGGTGCCCCCTCCTATATATCAACTGTTCAGAGGATGATATTTGTATTTCACCTACAAAACTAGCACATATCTCTTTTGGGCATGCAAATTCCCACCTTTGTTCCTCCCAATGGACATTACCACACACAGCTGCCTAGTTCCATGCACGAGAGACCTGGTGGGTGAGGTAATACCTTTTATTGGAACAACTTCTGTTGGTGAGAGAGACCAGCTTTCAAGCTACACTGAGCTCTTCTTCAGGAAGAGCTTTGCACAAAATATGGGATTTTCATGCCCACTCTGTGTGCGTGCAAATCATCCAGACTCAGTCTAGGTGGTTGGCCTTTTATGTTTGGTTATTTCTTAAATCTTTTGCATACTCATTCATCAGGATTTAAATTACATTCTGTGGGGATTAGGCAAACCTGCCTGTGTGTGGTAGGGCTGGTATAAATCAACCCTGGACTAGCAGTGAGTCAAGTTTAAACCTGCAGAAAATCCAAAGCCCTCTCCTCAGACGGTAAATTATGGGATATTATCCAGATGGTGTCCTGTTCTGCAAATATAACCCCTCACTTGCAAAATCTGGGAATTTACCACCAAATCTGCATATTTGCAAGTGTCAGTTTACATTTGAATAAAAAAATTAGAAAACCCTAAGATATCAGGAGAGGTATAAAAATTAGCTAGACAATTTTACATACAATTAGCAAAATTGGTTACACAAATTAAGGACTAAGTTTCATAAATGATCAGGGACTTTGGGTACTTAAATTTTTGGGTGCCCAACTGGAGGCACCTTAAATGTGTCAAGAGTAGAGGTGCTGAGAACTTTCTGAAAATCAGGTCTCTTCAAAGTGCTCAAGTGGGGCACCCAAAATCAATAGTCACTTTTGAAAATTGAGGACCACGTATTCGTAAGTGTAGATGCTCAGTTTGTATTCACGACAGTAACTTGAAACAAACATTCCTGGGTTCTCAGTTTTTGAAAACCAATCCCTAAATCTGTAACTAATGGTTAACTAACCTTAAGGAGATTTTTTACAAAACCTCAGTTTTCAGTAAATCAAATAGTGCCTTACATGTCAGACCACAGAAATATCTCACATTTTAATAGCATATTTAATCATGAGGCTCTTCACAAATTGTGGCCTAATCCTTCTCTGGACAACACTGCTAGGCGGAAGAGAGATCCTGGCAGGTACCTGCTTAGCTATAGGAATCCTGTTGACCAGAGCCGGATTGCAAGGGGTGGACTGGGGCATTCCATGGTGGAATAGAATGAACTTTATTGCAACTTTGACAAGGACCACTGTGCAACCCTGGATAGCACATGCCAATGACTGCAGCCTGCATAATCGTCAGATAGGATGTCCAGAAAAGCTCACATCTGCTGCATCCCCATCTCTTTGTGGCCCTGGGCTCAGTACACTGCAGGATTTAGTACACCCTGTTAGTACTCTTGAATGCTGAGGGGAGACATATCCCTGTCACTTGTAGGAAAGAAGCAGCTTCTTGCACCTTTTATCCCCAAGTATATTGGTGAACCACGGGGCAGGATATAGGCTTTTGTAAAGGGACTGCTTAGTGCAACAAAAAATCTACTCTCAGAACTGCAGGCTGGGAACTTGTGGTTTTATTTAACTGCATCACAGAGCGTGTACATGCGCAAGCGTGGTGCTGCCGGGACTCCCACTAACTAAACAGGAAGTAACGAGGGGAGGCGTATTCCTCCAATGCAATAGTCTAAGTAACCCAATTAACCTCTTGATGGCCACTTCACCACATAGACCTTAACATCATTAGGGAAGGGATCACCAGATGGTGTCTTTACACATAGTCTTACAAGTATGTTCATTTCATTTTAATGCAAGAGCAAGTTGGGTCAGAGTTTCTCCCCGGAAACATTGGTGTTTGGGCTAAGATCCCCGAAAGAGAAGGGCCTACATGCCTGGTCAAGGACTGTTGCATATGTATAAATACAAGAAGTTACACTAAGAACATACCCAGATTCCTCATCACTGATTTCTCCTGCAACAGGAAACCAACTAGCAACCTGAACATTTGCCATTGCTTGGCAGATGGGTGACAATATACAGAAATCATGTCCCTCATCAGTGAAGTACAGCCACATTTAGGTTGAAATGTGAGAGACAGCTAGCAGTGCACTATAATATTACACTACTGTTTAAGATCCATCTCCCCCTAATTCCTAGTTTAAACCTCTCTTGATCAGTTGTGCCAGCCTCCATCCTAGACGTCTATTTCCTTCCCTACTCAGATGAAGTCCATCCCGAGAGAACTGTCCTCTATCCATGAATGCCTCCCAGTGGCCAGACATCCCAAAGCCCTCCTTATAGCACCTCTGCCTAAGCCATCTGTTGATAGTCATAATCTTGTCACACCTTTGTTGCCCTTCTCTAGGAACAGGCAGAATCCCACTAAAGATCATCTGAGCCTCAATTTCCTTAAGCGTCTTCCCCAGCCTAGCATAGTCTCCCGTAATACTTTCCAGCGAGAATCTAGCCGTATCATTTGTTCCCACATGAAGGATAATTAGGGGATTCTTTCCCGCTCCCTTTAGAATCTTTTTCAACCTCAGGTCTACATCCTGTATCTTAGCACCTGGAAGACAGCACACCCTCCTATTCTCTGGATCAGCTCTGGTTACAGGCCTGTCTATTCTTCTCAGTAAAGAGCCCCCAATCACATAGACCTGTCTTTTCTTAGTGACGGTGCTATTCTCCAGTCTATCCTCTGTTCCCTCTGGCTGCAAGTTCTTTCCATTCCTATTCTCCCTTGTAATCCTCTTTAACCCATCCTATATCCTCCTGGGGCTCATATTTGGTGTAATCTCCATTAACTCTTCCCCTTTTCCAATAGGACTAGCCGCTCTTCTCTTCTTCCTTGCCCTTCCACCTTCAGTGACTACCTGCTGAGCCCCTTCTTCATTTTCCAACTCTACATACCTATTCTTAAGCTCTGTTTCTCCTTCACTAGCCCGTCTTTTCCTCTGCCTGGTTCTTTTAGTCACATGCTTCCACTGACCATTTTCCTCACTCAGTCTCCCCTCAGAATTCCACAGTCCTGCTTCCATCTGCAAGTCTGAGCTTTTCCCTTCAGTTACCTCATGTCTTTGCTCCATAATCTGCTCAAACCCCTTCCTAAACTCTACCAGACTTTCCACCTGCATCTCCAAACCTCGGATCTTTTCCTCCATCAGCTCTATCAGACGGCACTTCATACAGACAAAACTCTTACCAGGTGCCCCCTCCGGGATCATGTACATACCACATCTTACACATCCAGTCATCTTCATTGTATCTTCTGCTACATGGGTCACTCCCACTGCTACCTCTGTATCTGTCTTTGCCTTCCCACTTAAATCCTGTTAATCTGGGAAACACAAACCTCACCCAAACACCACCACCCACAGCAAACAACAAGCACCACAAGACAAACTCCCCTTACAAACTCCTACTCAAACACCCCTGTTTACAGCTCTCTTTGCTAGCTCCTGACTGCCAGGATCTAATCTGGATGTGGATAGAGCCCTTTTTAATGTTTTTAATAAGGTAAATACAAATGGAAACTGTGTGATCATGGGAGACTTTAACTTCCCAGATATAGTCTGGAGGACGAGTGCTAGTAATAATAATAGGGCTCAGATTTTCCTAGATGCGATAGCTGATGGATTCCTTCATCAAGTAGTTGCTGAACCGAGTAGAGGGGATGCCATTTTGGATTTGGTTTTGGTGAGTAGTGAGGACCTCATAGAAGAAATGGTTGTAGGGGATAATCTTGGTTCAAGTGATCATGAGCTAATTCAGTTCAAACTGAACAGAAGGATTAATAAAAATAAATCTGCAACTAGGGTTTTTGATTTCAAAAGGGCTGACTTTCAAAAATTAAGGAAATTAGTTATGGAAGTGGATTGGACTGAAGAATTTATGGATCTAAAGGTAGAGGAGGCCTGGGATTATTTTAAATCAAAGCTGCAGAAGCTATCGGAAGCCTGCATCCCAAGTAAGGGGAAAAAAAATCACAAGCAGGAGTTGTAGACCAAGCTGGATGAGCAAGCATCTCAGAGAGGTGATTAAGAAAAAGCTGAAAGCATATAGGGAGTGGAAGAAGGGAGGGATTAGCAAGGAAAGCTACCTTATTGAGGTCAGAATATGTCGGGATAAAGTGAGACAGGCTAAAAGTCAAGTAGAGTTGGACCTTGCAAAGGGAATTAAAACCAATAGTAAAAGGTTCTCTAGTCATATAAATAAGAAGAAAACAAAGAAAGAAGAACCGCTAAACACTGAGGATGGAGTGGAGGTCAAGGATAATCTAGGCATGGCCCAATATCTAAACAAATACTTTGCCTCAGTCTTTAATAAGACTAAAGAGGATCTTAGGGATAATGGTAGCATGACAAATGGGAATGAGTATATGGAGGTAGACATCACCATATTTGAGGTAGAAGCGAAACTCAAACAGCTTAATGGGACTAAATCAGGGGGCCCAGATAATCTTCATCCAAGAATATTAAAGGAATTGGCACCCGAAATTGCAAGCCCATTAGCAAGCATTTTTAATGAATCAGTAAACTCAGGGGTTGTACCATATGATTGGAGAATTGCTAACACAGTTCCTATTTTTAAGAAAGGGAAAAAAGGTGATCCGGGTAATTATAGGCCTGTTAGTTTGACATCTGTAGTATGCAAGGTCTTGGAAAAAATTTTGAAGGAGAAGGTAGTTAAGGACATTGAAGTCAATGGTAAATGGGACAAAATACAACATGGTTTTACAAAAGGTAGATCGTGCCAAACCAACCTGATCTCCTTCTTTGAGAAAGTAACAGATTTTTTAGACAAAGGAAACGCAGTGGATCTAATTTACCTGGATTTTAGTAAGGCATTTGATACCGTGCCACATGGGGAATTATTAGTTAAATTGGATAAGATGGGGATCAATAGGAAAACTGAAAGGTGGATAAGGAATTGGTTAAAGGGGAGACTACAACAGGTCCTACTGAAAGGTGAACTGTCAGGCTGGAGGGAGGTTACCAGTAGAGTTCCTCAAGGATCGGTTTTGGGACCAATCCTATTTAATCTTTTTATTACTGACCTTGGCACAAAAAGTGGGAGTGTGCTAATAAAGTTTGCGGACGATACAAAGCTGGGAGGTATTGCCAATTTAGAGAACGACAGGGATACCCTCCAGGAGGATCTGGATGACCTTGTAAACTGGAGTAATAGTAATAGGATGAAATTTAATAGTGAGAAGTGTAAGGTCATGCATTTAGGGATTAATAACAAGAATTTTAGTTATAAGCTGGGGACGCATCAATTAGAAGTAACGGAGGAGGAGAAGGACCTTGGAGTATTGGTTGATCATAGGATGACTATGAGCCGCCAATGTGATATGGCTGTGAAAAAAGCTAATGTCGTCTTGGGATGCATCAGGAGAGGTATTTCCAGTAGGGATAAGGAGGTTTTAGTACCGTTATACAAGGCACTGGTGAGACCTCACCTGGAATACTGTGTGCAGTTCTGGTCTCCCATGTTTAAGAAGGATGAATTCAAACTGGAACAGGTACAGAGAAGGGCTACTAGGATGATCCGAGGAATGAAAAACTTGTCTTATCAAAGGAGACTCAGGGAGCTTGGCTTGTTTAGCCTAACTAAAAGAAGGTTGAGGGGAGATATGATTGCTCTCTATAAATATATCAGAGGGATAAATACCAGAGAGGGAGAGGAATTATTTAAGCTCAGTACCAATGTGGACACAAGAACAAATGGATATAAACTGGCCACTAGGAAATTTAGACTAGAAATTAGACGAAACTTTTTAACCATCAGAGGAGTGAAGTTTTGGAATAGCCTTCCATGGGAAGCAGTAGGGGCAAAAGATTTATCTGGCTTTAAGATTAAACTCGATAAGTTTATGGAGGAGATGGTATGATGGGATAACATGGTTTTGGTAATTAAATATTCATAAATAGGCCCAATGGCCTGTGATGGGCTATTAGATGGGGTGAGATCCGAGTTACCCAGGAAAGAATTTTCTGTAGTATCTGGCTGATGAATCTTGCCCGTATGCTCAGGGTTTAGCTGATTGCCATATTTGGGGTCGGGAAGGAATTTTCCTCCAGCGCAGATTGGAAGAGGCCCTGGAGGTTTTTCGCCTTCCTCTGTAGCATGGGGCACGGGTCACTTGCTGGAGGATTCTCTGCTCCTTCAAGTCTTTAAACCACGATTTGAGGACTTCAGAAGCACAGGTGTGAGGTTTTTTTTGTAGGAGTGGTGGGTGAAATTCTGTGGCCTGCGTTGTGCAGGAGGTCAGACTAGATGATCATAATGGTCCCTTCTGACCTAAATATCTATGAATCTATAAGATAGGAAGTGAAAAATTGCACTATGTCCAACTGACAGTTTCAAGGAAAATGTTGGTAGGCATAAGGTCATGTCCAAATTCAGATGTGGCCAGGACTCCAAGGTTAATACTCCTAGTCTTGAAAAAAGTGCAATACCTAACATTAGACTGGGAAAAACTGGGCAGTTTTGGGTCACAGGGCGTCATGTGAACCTAGAGGATAGTAGGATTGTAAATAACCAGCATGGATCTGTCAAGAACCAAACCAACCTATAGGTTTGGTTCTTTGATAGTTACTGGCCTAGTGGATGGAGGGAGCTATAGACAGCGCCAGTGCTAGGGATAAGCAGACTAAGCAATAGCTTAGGGCCCCCAGCAGCTCAAGGTGGCCCCTATTAATCATTAGTATGTATTGTGTGTGGAAGGGGGGGGGGGGAGCCTCAAAAATATTCCTGTTGAGGGCCTCCCAATGGACTAACACCAGCACTGGCTGTAGATGTGATATATCTTGATTTTCAGCAAGGCTTTTGACACAGTCCCCCATGACATTCTCATAAGGAAACTACGGAAAGGTGCTCTAGATGAAATTACTGTTGCGGGGTATACAACTGGCTGAAAAACTGTAGTCAAAGAATAGTGATTAATGGTTCACTGTCAAACTGGGGGATGTACCTAATGGGGGGGGGTGTTGAAGGATTTTGTCCTGGGACCAGAACTATTCAACGTTTTCATTAGTGACTTGGATAATGGACTGCAGCAGATACTTACAAAAATTTGCAGATGACAAGCTGTGTGGGGTTGCAAGTACTTTGGAAGAGCATGAGAATTCAAAATGACAAATTGGACTATTGGTCTGAAATCAACAAAATGAAATTCAGCGAAAACAAGTACTAGACATAAGGAAAAATCAAATGCATAACTACACAGTGGGGAATAACAGGCTAGGCTGAAGAAGATCTGGGGGTCATAGTGACTCACAATCTGAATATGAGTCAGCAATGTGATATAGGTGGAAAACAGGCTAATATTCTGCACTGTATTACCAAGACTGTCTTATGTAAGACATGGAAAGTAAATTCCCTGCTGTGCTCAGTGCTGGTAGAGCCTCAGATGGAGTATTGTATCCAGTTCTGACACCGCTTTAAGAAAGATGTGGACAAATTGGAGAGAGTGTCCAGAGAACAGCAACAAAATAATACGGTTTAGAAAACTTGACCTGTAAGACAAGTTTAAAAATACTGGACATGCTTAGTCTTGAGAAAAAGAAGACCGGGGGCGGAAGAGGAGGTGGGAAGGAAATCTGATAAGTCTTCCAATATATTAAGGGCTGTTATAAAGAGAACAGTGATCAATTGTTCTTCATGTCCACTGAAGACAGGACAAGAAGTAATGGGCTTAATGTGCCACACGGGAGATTTAGGTTAGATAGTAGGGAAAACGTTCTAACTAGCAGGATAGTTAAACTCTGGAATAGGCTTCTAAGGGAAGTTGTGAAATTGGCGGCTTTTCAGAACAGGTTAAGATACCTGACAGGGATTGTATAGGTATAGTTGGTCCTGCCTCAGTATGGTGGGGGGAACGTGGAGGGGGGGACATGTGGGGTATAGCCTAGATCAGGAGTTCTCAACCTTTTTCTTTCCAAGGCCCCCCCCAGTCATGCTGTAAAAACTTCACAGCCCACCAGTGCCACAACAATGTTTTTTCTGCATATAAAAACCAGGGCCAGCATTAGGGAATAGCAAGCACAGCAATTGCCCAGGGCCCCACACCAGAGGGGCCCCATGAAGCTAAACTGCCCAGGCTTTGGCTTGAGCTCTGGGTGGCTGGGTTCAGGGCCCCTGGGCTTCAGCCCTGCACGACGGGGCTTTGGCTTTCTGCCGTGGGCCCCAGAGAGTCTAACGCTGACCCTGCTTGGCAGACCCCTTGAAACCTGCTTACAGCCCCCCAGGGGACCCTAGACCCCTGGTTGAGAATTGCTGGCCTAGATGACCTCTCAAGGTCCCTTCCAATCTTATATTTATATCAGAGGTGAGCAAACTATGGCCCACAGGCCACATCCGGCCTGCGGGACTGTCCTACCCGGCCCCTGAACTCCTGGCAGCATGGGCAGTGTGGCTGGCTCCGACATGGTAAGGGGGTGGGAAGCAGGGGGGTCCTGGGAGGCAGTCAGGGGACAGGGAGCAGGGGGCGGTTGGATGGGGCAGAGGTTCTGGGGGGGGGGCCGCGGTCAGGGAAGGGGGGGGCTGGATAGGCATGGGAGTTCCAGAGGGCCTATGAGGTGGTTAGGGCGGTGGATAGGGGTTGGGGCAGTCATGGGACAGTGAGTGGCAGGGGGTTGGATGGGGGGGTGCGGTCCTCGGGGGCGCTTAGGGGCGGGAGTCCCAGGAGAGGGTGATCAGGGGACAAGGAGCAGGGCGGGTTGGATGGGTCGGGAGTTTGAGGGGGGCATCAGGGGGTGGGAAGTGGGAGGGGGCAGATAGGGGGTGAGGGCCAGGCTTTTTGGGGAGACACAGCCTTCCCTACCCGGTCCTCCATATAGTTTTGCAACCCTGATGTGGCCCTTGGGCCAAAAAGTTTGCCCACCCCGATTTATGTGATTCTAGTATTGCCTTCACTTTCAATATGCATAGGAACAAATGAGGGCAGTTCGTTAAGGGGTTTGTGAAGTGAATCCTGTAGCTGGGTACCAGGGATGGAAGTCTGAAAATTTGCTTGAGGGTTCAAGCTCAGTTTACCTTAGATGTATTCACAAAGCGGCTCCTGAGGCTTCATAGGGGAGAATGAAACAGAGAGGGATGGAGAGTTTGCTAGTTTGAGCTCTACAGATAATCTCATCTGCCCTGAACTTTCAAAAGTGTGGGCTGAAGTTCACATATATCTGAAACCTGGATGCATTTGTAATCATCTACTGTCTAGAAATGCTCCCCAAGATTAAGTCAAATACACACCAATTTAACCTTTAATTATAATATTGAGTCATAATAGATGCATAGATTTTAAGGCCAGAATCATTGCGATCGTCTAATCTGATGTCCAGCACAACCAAGGCCAATCTGATTAGACAGATTAACATGTTAATTATAATAATAGGGTCCATTCACCATTATGAAAGCCTATACTTTTAGTAGATGTGACATTTAGCTAGAGTTTTCGTCTTTAAATTTAAAATATCTTCTTAGATCAAGGAAGATCTGTTCATGAGCTCTTGAATTTCCATGGGTTATAAACAGAAGTCCGGCTTTGATAAAGCATATGATATACAGTACTCTTTCTCCTTCTGTGTTTCTAAAAAACATTCTTAGGACTTTGAAAAGACATTGTGCCTTGTATTAATTTAGTTTAATAAGCAAAAACTAATACACTAAGAACAAAAAAGAATATTGTTCTCTCAGGAAGAAAAGCCAGGCAGCCTGTTTTTCAGTGAACCAGGTATCTTGCCTTCACTTTTCATTGGCCTTATATAAAATAAAAGAGGAGGGTGAGTGCTCACTCCCCCAGCCAAAGAGGAAGGGGACTCCCTTTCATTTAACCTCTGGTACTGCCTATTGTATACTTTGCTGAATTAAAAACAGTATGCTATATACACACACACACGTATTCCTATGTTGATTTAAATACATGTCTATACTAAAGTAGAATTTTGTGAACTATTTCCTCCATGTGAATGCACCCATTTATTGAACACAAAGTGTGACATTCCTGGCCCCCTGGGAGTTTTGTCATTGACTTTAATGGGACCAAGATTTCACCCACAGCATTCTGAAGAACAGTGCCAGTGATATCTGTAATTATATATATTTAAAATTCCTGTTCAGCCCTATTTTCAAAGTTATTTTCCCTTGTAAAAAATGCATCTCTAGAGACAAAACAGGTTTTGAACATGAGTTGGGGCTATATGCTGGAAGCAAAGTCTAATTTCCGTGGCATGCTGCCATGTTTCTTTTGATTAGGAAGCTAAAAGCTGGATAATTTCTGAAAACAGGAAGGTATGGCAGCAAAACTTTCTTTCAATAAATTCCTCTCACATAAACACAGGAATTCCACTCTCGACTTAGCTTCTTGTTCTCAGTAGGCTCTGCAAGGGCAGGCTGGCTGGGTAAGAGACCCGGAAGCTATGCTATGAGTGCAGGTCACAGCAGACTTGGTAACAGCTAGGCTGCTAGTGTGTGGATGCCACTGCCCATCATGGTGACCGATACAGTCTCATTGTTTCCTTGTTCGCATCTGTCTGATTTTACCCACCTGTCCTCTCTTGTCTGACACTTAGATTGTCAGCTCTTTGGGGGAAGGACCGTCTTTTTGGTCTGTGTTTGTAAAACACCTAGTTCCTGACTAGGACTCCTAGGCATGATTGGAATGCAAATAATAAAAATAACTGGCCTCTCAAGTGATTCAGGTAGGCAACCTATTTCTTCTTCTTTGTCCTGGTCCAGGTAGATTCTCCCCTTTAGGGCTGGTTGCATGTGAATTATAGTGCTGGAAGATGTGACTTCTGAGTGCAGAGGAACGGTGCTGGCACATGGGCCCACGAACTGAACATGTTTGATCATTAGCACTGATACCAGAGCTCAGAAAAGCGAGTTGCTCGTGTAAGCACTAATGCAGAGCTGCCAGGGTGTTTCTTTGCTTTGGCAAGTAACAAAACATTGAGCTGTCTACCATAGGCATCACCAGATTGGTTAAGAGGGCTTTTCAATAATTAATATTCCAAAGTGACAGAGTATAGAAAAAATTCAAATAGCTTTACAATGAACTGTAAAGATCTTTCGTGGGTAAAAATCTCACTTCTTCAGATGCATCTGAAGAAGTGAGGTTTTTACCCACAAAAACTAATGCTCAAATAAATCTGTTAGTCTTTAAGGTGCCACCGGACTCCTTGTTGTTTTTGTAGATACAGACTAACACGCCTACCCACTGTAAACATCTTGTTCCTTGTGACAGCGAACAGCTGTCAGGAATCTCGCCCCCATCTCCAACGAATAGCAGCATCTTGGTGAAGGGGCTCAGCTGGCTCAGGACACTGTCAGGGGTACTGTGTGGGGTTCAGGGAAAAGACTGGGGGAGGGGAAAAGCAGGTGAATGCGGGTCTCTCGGGAAAGTTGGAGGGCCCTGAGGGGGGCTGAAGGGGAGACAGGTGAAGAGAGGAATTCATGTTCCTGGTGTGTGGCTGGCTCCTGAGGAGAGACTGGCATTACTGGGGTGGAGGAGTGGCTTGGAAGTGTGACTGGAGGCAGGAAAAGGGATGAGGGGAATGGAGCTAGGAGCTACTGGTGGGAGGGAAGGGGTTGAGCTGTGGGAAGGAAGGAAGAAGACAAGGAGAGGGTGAAGTGGGAAGCGTCTGGGGGAAGAGCTGGAGATTGCATGATAGAGGCTTGAAGTATTAGTGCAGCACTTGTTGCCTAGAGGTATTGTCAGCTCAGCCCATTGACAAGTGAGGCAGTAAGAGGGTGTAGGAGAGGCCATGCCTCCACTGCCTACCTAAAGTGATAGGCTTGATACCACCACCTGCCCCGTTGGGGGCTGAAGACTGACACTGGAGACATACCTCAGCATCCATGCCCTGCACCACTTGAGGGGACCACATTGAGAGATGGCTGCACTTGGGGGCGAGGGGAGGCCTGGTACCTCAGGCTCAGACACAGAGGTATGGAGCCAATACAATATCCTGCTTGTACGTCTACCAATGAGAATACTTAACACATGCACAGTCCGCCTCGGGCCACTGACTCATGTGAGCCAATGGAATGGAGAGAAAGAGCAATAATTTGAGTTATCTTTGACACAGTCACACTATTTAAGAATGACCTGAGCTGAACTCGTACTGACTGTAATTATAATGGTCATGAACACCACCTGTGAATGGCTTTGCTTAATTGTAACCTGGATTTCTTCACATGTCTTGCCGCAGAGTTTTCAATCATAGGGAGATTTGCAGGTATGGTTCTGTATGGTATGGTTCTGTATGGTTCATAAATTAACAGATCAACTTGGGTTAGTTACTAGTGCTTCTGACCAAGCAGGCCATTAAATACAGACCACTTACCAGCCAGAATGTTTTTGGTATCTCAAGCAAGCTGGTGCAATCCACCCATAAGCCTCTGATCAATATGGAAAGATCCTTCACACTGATAAGTTAAGTTAGTAACTTATTCTTGGTTATTTTTCTTGTATTAAACCTCCATTCTCAATGCTTCCTTTAATGGTCAGATTATTTTAACTGTGCAAACTGTGACTCCTTAGAACAATTACAGAAATAAATTGCCTATGTTTCTTTACAAACAGTGCCGAGTAGGACTGGAATGTGATTAATTAGTTGAAATGGCTTCCTCTGCTTCAACTTTGATGTAGTGAAAATGCTATTACTAGCTCTTCCTTTGATAGAATAAACAAGCACATCTGATATGTATGCAAATATAATATCCCTATTGACAAAATTGAAAATCCTGTTAGCTCTAAAACAATTTTTAATTTAAAAGAGGGCCAAAAAGAAGAACAAAGGAAAAGAGTGACCTCAGTGGTACTGTGCTGACGTATCTTCGCAAGAACTGGCATGGGAAGGTCATTTTGTCAGAACTGGCATGGGAAACCTGAAGGAGATGTTGCTGCCAGTGTGTGTACTCAGATCATAAATAATCATCTATCAGAAGTTCACTTCTACCTGCATTTCAATTAAGCTTTCTGCGTGAAATTCACCCCTGTGCAGAGGGTCTGCACAGGACCTATGCAACCACTTATGTTCCACTCGACCCCTCTAAATATGGTATTCAAAAGAGCAGTGTCAGATTTTTAAGTGCTCAAAAGAACTTGACACCCAGCCACTTCCATTGTGACAACTTTGGCCAGATTTTCAAAGATCACCCAGTATGCTAAGCCTTTTCGAAAATCTGGGCATTTGTTTCGGTGCCAAAATGCAAACGGAGATCTTTTGAAAACGTGAGGCTAACTGTGGGTGCTGATCCCTTCTGAAATGCATAGGGTCACATTTTTAAAGGTATTTAAGCTGCCTAAAGATGCACATAGGCACCCAATGCGATTTTCAAAAGCACCTGTGTGCCTAACTTCCATGAATTAGGCATTTAAGTACTCTTGAAAATCTCATTAAGGATCTAGGAATGCAGATAGGCACCTAAATATCTTTAAAAATCCACCCCATAAATCCTATGCTGGCTCTTCATGTGAATTCCTCCAGCCAGAGTTAATACATTAAAGTCAAATCTGGGCTGGCTGTCCAACACCTCCCATGATGTATTTTGAAACATTCTGAAGCTCTCTTCTGGCTTTCATCATTGCACCTACTCAAGGATTAACTTATATATTTTGTTAAAATTAATGAGCATTTGACATAGCCTATCTAAACATACCTTTCAGATACATTCCCCATTTCATTGTCTACAAGATTTGTTGTAAAAAGATTGCTCAAAGAGATCATGGTGAAATCCTGACACCACAAAAGTCAGTTACAAAACTCATTGGCTTCAATGGAGCCAGGATTTCACTCCATTTCTCAGCCAGGGAAAAGCTCAGGGAAATGCGTATGTTCTTTCCTTTTAAGGGGCTGAGTTGGCCTCACCACTAATTTGTTTCAGGACAAGGCCCCACATACATCTCAATCAAAGTTTAATTTAAATGCATTTTTTCTGAGTTATCCCACATTTCACAGCAGTTGTGGTACATTACTTCAGAATGTTACATAGGTGTGTAATGCCGACAGACCCCAGCTGTCGGTGGGCAGGATTGAACCTGGTACCTCTAGAGCTAAATGCATGAGCCTCAACCGCATGAGCTAAAAGCTATATTGTTGTTAGCTAAGGCTGTAGAGCAGACTCATTAATCTGTCTCTACCTGGTCTCGGTGCCACTAGCTGGGACAGAACACCACACCCAGGAGGTGTGGGGCTTACAGTTGCATAATGGTATAGGTGCGGAAAATTGAAAGTACCTCTAAATACATCGAAACAGTCAAGTCATTAGTTACAGCTAACTTACAATGATTTAACTCATAGTGTCCTTGCAGTTTATTGGACAGGTCATAAATAGCCTTACCCCCAGTTATAAAGATTCCCTAAAGGAGTGTTGAGTTATGCTTCTGCTGAATGGGACTTAGAGATGATCTACAGTTTGGTGTCAATTTAACTATTTCAGTGCAATTTTTCTGCCAAAATAGTTTAATCGGTACAAGCCCTGGTGTGGATGAAGTTATCGTGAGATGAAGGTGCCTTATACCAGTAGAGCCTATTTTCCATCCCTAAAGGGGACAAACTATACCAGCATAAGCACCTTTAATGATATAACTAACTCCAGACTGAGACTGACCAGGGAGTTAAAGACGTACAATTCTTGCGTGTGGACAAAGGCCAGAGAGTCACATCCTTTTGTCTAGTGAGGTTCCACAGTCCATGGGGTTAGATATTTTAGCAAGTGGTGTCAGGGTTGTTTTTTATGTTATTATTCTTGCTGGACTCAACTCCATATTATCAACATTCTGGGAAAAATACAAAAACACCAATCTCACTTACTGGCTTGGTCCAGACGTTTGTTCATCTGGTATAGTTCCAGAACAGAAACTGCACTCCATGCTTTCTAAGCTTTATGCAGCTGCAAATGTCTGGCTGTAGACTAGGGAGGGGAAAGGGAACAATCAAATTATTTTGAAAGTTTACACTTGCAGGCTTTTCCTTTCCTTTATTTAAAATTCCTAAGGCAAATGGTACTGTCAGACCCACACTATGAGTTTTCATTATTTGGCTTCATTTATGCTACTAGGGCCAAATGATTTCCAAAGTACCTAGCCAATGTAACTGGTTCTCCAATGCAGACTGAGGTGGAAGAATCCTCTCCCAGGCAGCAAAGCAGCACGGGAGTAAAGTAATGTTTAGTCTGTGATCTTTTTACTTTACAGTTTTTGCCTTTGTGTATTTTATTTATCATCAATGCACGGCACCTCTAGTGGTTTACCATGTCCTCTCTCATTCACCTGTTGAAATCTTTGTGATCTGTATTAATTACTCCATTTGCATTTTTCTTTATTATATGAATGCAGATTTATGGGACCAACTTCACCATGGCGTAGGTGGGAATAACTTCCTTGAAGTCAATGGAGTTGAGTCTACTTCTGAGGACAGTGAATTCGAACTAGTGATCCATTAAGATCACTTCTTTTAAAAAGCTACAAGAAAAGAAACATTCCTGTTTCCTCAGCTCAGAAAAAAAAGCTGGTTTCTCAATCTCCTTTCATTATTCCTTGTCAGTAGAATGAATCTGGGTCACATATTGCCAAGAAAAGAAATACATTTCTCAGGTGCTCATCTTGAGCTTTCTCCAAAAACTGAAGAGGTAGTTACACACTTAAGAGGTGTGACATTTTATTTTGTGTAATAAATATTACTCTACTTTAAAAAGGTAGAAATTCCAACATACCAAAGCAGCAAAGAGTCCTGTGGCACCTTACGAAAGCTTATGCTCCAATACATCTGTTAGTCTATAAGAATTCTTTGCCGCTTTTACAGATCCAGACTAACATGGCTACCCCTCTGATACTCAACATACCAAAGTTACCCTGCAGCTGGGACACGCTAAGATTAGGAGTTGGGCAGGTGGAACAGCAGGTAAAGAGTCTCAAAAAAAATGAGAAACCCCAAGTGGGCAGCAGCTTTAGTTTTAAAACAAAATTAGCAATTGCCGGACAGCGGTTCAAGCAGCTTGGGCAAAATAAAATGCGTTTAGATCTGTTACAAACATTCTCTCCTTCATTGCTGTAAACTTCTAGAGTTTGCAATAAAAGAAAACATTTCCTAGCTATTTAATTGTTAAAATGACCAGGAAGCCCTTACTTTTAGTTAAAACAACAAACCAAAAACCAAAACAATTTAAATATTGAGAAACTAATTTGAGAGACTAGTCTTACTAGACAACCTCCTGTTTTAAAAAAAGACCACCCCAAAATATACTTAGGCATACTGAATGTAATTCTGCCATTCCTTTATTAAAAGCCTGACTCCCCTAAGCAAGCTATTTTAGTTGGTCCCTTGCAGTGTCACAGCACAGATTGCTGTTAATACAAGTAATATGTTACATGACTCTTGCTTGCTAATAGGTCTCAAAAATGAAGGTATTGAGACCACTAATGGTAAAGCAGTAAAATTCCACCTGTCCTGCATGCCCTGAATCTCAGTGAGTAATAGTGGGGTTCCTACAGAACAGTTGGAACTGTAAGGCTCCAGGCCTGTGTACTCAGACCAAGAAGCAAAAGAGGCATAGCACTAAAGCTGATATATAGATGGCAGCTAAGGGGTTACTAAAGTGCCTTAAAACAGAAACATCATTGTTCAAAACAGCATGTTCTGTTTCACGTGCAGAGCAGACATTTCTGACAGCAGTAAATTCTTTTGAGGTTCTCAGGAAGGATTTACAATATGAAATGGACAGTTTCACATGGCGTATTGCATATGCAAAACTTGTTTTTTCTCATACCATGCAGATATTTCATTCACTTGTATAGCTTAATATTATCCCTGTTTTAATATCCCACATTCTTTTATCAGATGATAAACTGCATTCTTGAACAATGGGATTTAGGGGAAGTTTTCAGAAATGCCACCCTGCTGATCTAAAGGTGAGTAGCAGCCTCTCATGCCACTAGGTGCGCTAATGGATTAGAGCAGAGCACTGATAATCAGGACACTTTGGTCCCAGTCTCAGCATTTTGACTGACTCACTGTATGACCTAGGACAAGCTATTTAATCTCAGTGCTTCAGTTTTCTCACCTCTAGATTTGGATCATACAATCTCTCTATTTCACAATGGTGATATCAGGCTATTGGTGATTTTGTCCCTCCCCCCCAGTAAACTGTTGGAGACAACAAATCTGAAATTGCACCATTCAGAAACATAGGAATTTTATCACTCACTTTAATTGAAATGAAGGACACTTGTGTGGCTAAGGCACTAGCCTAATACTCAGGAAAGCAAGGTTCAGTTCCTCACTCTGCCACAAACTACCTGTGGGACCTTCAGCAAGTCACTGAATCTTTCTCTGATCCAGTTTCCCCATGTGTAAGATGCAAATAATGCTGCTTTCTTCCTCTCATCCTTTTTTCTGTCTTGTTTATTTAGACTGTAAGCTCTTTGGGGCAGGGACTGTGTCTTACTAGGTGTATGTACAGAGGCTAGACAGGGTTAGGTCAGGCTATGCCTGCTACCGTAATTAGAGTAGACTGTACTACCTGCAGCTCATCAACCCCTCTGCCTTGTGGGTGAATTCGGGAATATGTAAGGCTATGAGAATAAACTCAGACAGAAAATCTGTCGTGGAGCCCCAAGGATGGTCAGTTACTACCATCTTAGTATCTTTCCGGCAACTCCTGTAGTAGACTGGATACCATATATATTGGTTCTTCCTCTCCTCTGGATTGTACTGGTGATGCCGAGAGTGGGGTCCTGATGCATGGGCAACTCAGGGCCTCCATATTATCTGCCCAGGCTTGCGCCCTGGAGAGGTACACCAGCTCTTTACTACTCAGGAGCGCATACCCATGGACTCGAGACTGAAGGATGCCTACTAGCCACCCATTTGTGCTCTCTCAATCGTGGTCTCTAGACAGAACTTCATACAAAGCTATAATAATGGCCCAGGCTTTATTAGAGAGGGGACACATTTTAGTCTGAATGAAAGGGAGTGTGAGCAGCCACAACTGCTGGATAATCTAGGTTGTGAGTATGAACATACCTCACCACAGCTTCCATGCCCTGATTTACAGAGGGTGAAAAAAGCATCTTGGTTGCTACGAGAGAGCTCAAAATCGAAGAAAAAACAATTTTCCTTTTAATATGAAATCTGTTGAAAAAAAAGATGAAAACACCACGAACCAGCCTGGATTTAGTGATGTGCCTCCCAAGAGTCCTACATCTAAACCCACATGTATCTAATAGACAAAGCTCAAAAGGTTCAAGTTCAGTTCAGAAAAACATGGCAAAATTCAAATGCTTTTGAGGGGCTTGCTCAGAAGGCATTACACACAACTGTTGCAGCACAGTCCTTGTATCACAACAGGCTACGGATCTCGCTACAGATCTCGGTGGTTAGTCTTTTGGCAGTCTGCTACCCTACCTAACACTGGGCCTTGTCTTCAGAAGTGGCTCACTCCAGCCTTTGGTAACTTTAGGTGCAAACCAACAACCTGCTGGTATCTGCTATCAGTGTAAAGGGACTGTAAAGTGGGTGTACATTTACTCCCAATTTAAAGCCTCTTTGCACTGCCAGTGCAATGTAGAGGGGCCTTCGTCTACATGAGAATTGGGCCAATGGCCATATGTTTTAAATGGTTGGTAATACAAGAGAAATTGTTTGACTGGTGCAAGGTACTTTGGGTCTTTAGAATGGAAAGGAGCTCTATAGATGTAAAATAGTTTCTTTGCTATTCATAATTTTGGTTGTCATAACTAACACAGGGTTGAAATCAGTGGAAATTAACATACAGTGAAGGCCCTAAAAAAAGTCAACATGTGCTCTGGTGAGGTATAATGCTTACTACAGTACTATCATTCACTAAGCTTAGGAATGAGTGGGAGACACAAATTATAGGGTATGGTAAATGCTGACTTTCCCAGGGGACCCACTGTAATTGAAAGCCAGAGACAGGCAGCTTCATGGGTGAAATAGAAGGCTTAAGACTGAGCTGTATTCCTGGGAGTTGTCAGGAGCTTAGGTTGACAGATCATTTCACATCTTTTAGCTGTACATTTCTAAACTGTTTCTTTACACATATTTCTCCACTCCATAAACTATTTTAAATGATACTTGGATTGCACTGTGTCACATTCCTGTAAAGATGCCGGTAGTTGAGGCTAGTCGTTCACTTCAGAGCAAACATTACTATTTAAGGAATATTAAGTGTCTCTTTGCGGCTGTGGCATCCATCTTCACATCTTACCAAGACCATAAGACTACTTAACTCACCATTTATTCATGATATTATTTGATCCATGGTGTAAATAGAAATACTAATTTTGGAAATCTCTGGGTGTGATTGGTGTTAAACCCCTACGGCCTGATGTGAGAGCTGCTGAGCACCCTTAATGCCTATTAATGACCATGGGAATTGAGTGGGATCAGCACCTCACAGATTCGAGCACCTAGATAATTAGCGGACAGATTCTTGGGGGTAGCCACCCTGCACAGAGTGCAGGTCACAGGGCTGTGTGCAGAGGAAGCTTAGATCTGTCCTGCGAGCTCCTCTGATCCTGGTACTGTTCTGTTAACACCCATTCCCCTGCACTTCATTAAAGCAGCCTGAGAGCTGTACTAGTTTATGCCAGCCCACAACATTCACAAGGGCCAAAAAATCAGCCCAGGCTCAGTGTAATGCAAGCAGCAGGGTGGATGAGTGGCGTGAGGCTGCCTACAGTGTATCCAAACCACCACAGGCAACCATTCTTACACAGGGGTGATCTAAGTACCAACAGCTATAGAGAATTTATACTGCATAATCTGGTACATATAGGAGACATTAGTGACAAGACTTCAGCTTGTACCCTGACTTACTGCCATTCTACTTTATTTAATAGTTCCAAAGCACAGGAGAGACATTGTAAATATCAAGTGTTTCCTGTGGCTGAAATCAGGTTTTGTTGAATATTACATTTGGGTTACATACTGTAGCTAAAGCGTTGACTCTCATAAGCCTGATTCCACAGAATTGAATATGGACAATTTTGCTTAGCAAATGGTTGGATTCAGACAGCCCTTTGAAGAACAACCTCTAATTCATACATCCACTAAAGACGTCAGAATACTGGGGAAAAGGGACATGCCACCCATACGCTCCTATAATTAAGCTCATGGCAATGATTTTGATCTTTTTTCATGCACAAGGTCATGGGAAAAAGTTGCAGATCCAGCTTCTACACCAATCAAGCTAGGTGACATCAAACATGCTGACTCCTGTAAGCATTTTTAATTAATCAATGGGTGCCTTTCATGGAGAAGAGATTGGATATGCAGGAAACTCCCATTGTGTTATCTTTTTTCCTTCCTACCTCTTCTTTTATCCTATACCCACCTCTAGATTCCCTACCTGTTCCCCAAAGAAATGAAACCTAAAGTCTAATTAAAGGAGAAAGAGCCCATTTCCAGTAGAAACATTTGGGGAGGGGATCAACTTGAGGGCTGAGCCAGTGCTGAGCAAAGTCTCAATCAGCAAATGAACTGTGGAGCCCAAGTGTATGAACCTAACTTAAGCACCCTTACCAAAGGCTTGCTCAACACCCATTCCAGTCAATAAGACTTTGTCAACGTCAGCAGGTGCTGGATGAGGCATCAAGTGAACAACTCAGAAGGGCCCTGCACAGAGATGGCCCAATCAGTATTGCCTGTCCTTTTCCACCCTTCAGTCTGCTCCTGGGACAAGTTAGTTTAGAAAAAGTAAAAATCCTCAGAACTAGGGTTGGCCTCCGCTGCAAGTTATTTGACTTTTTAAATGCATTTGCTACGTCTGCTTCAACTTCCTTTTGTTTTCACTTCCCATGAACAGTCTAGTGGCAGGAATCTTTGCAGAAAGCCTGAAGCTTACGTGAATATTGCAGAACATTCATTGAAAGTGAATTTCAAATTTGTAATTGTAATGTGCCCTTCTTTAGTCATCAATACTCATCTGCAATCCTGATTCTAAGGCTTCTCTTACAAGAATGGTCCCTTCTGGATCTCCACACTTGGGACAACTGAATCTATGGTCTGTGAGCTTGGAATCTTCTGAAAAACAGTGACTTTTAAGACCATTTTCCCATCCCCTTCAGGTAAGTTTCTGAGAGCATAAAAGGAACACCCTGAAGTTCCTTTCAACTGTTGAAGGTACAGCAAACTTGGAGCGATCCCGGGCCTGTCCACTTAAAACTTAAGGGGACACAGCTATACAACTCTGCATGTGGATTTTCCACCCCCCCGAGCACCACAGCTATGTCAACCTAAGCCCTGCTGTAGGCACAGCGAGGTCTATGGAAGAGTGCTTCTATCGATCTAGCTGCCAACACTTGGGGATGTGGAGTTCCTACAGTGATTGGAAAAAACCCTTCTTGTAGCCTACATCCGCACTATGGGGTTACAGAGGCATAGCTATGCCTCTGTGGCACCTATAGCATAGACATGGCCACAGTGTTCTCAGCACTTCCCTTGTCACTTTCCCCCACAACACACCTTTTTTCTGCCCCTTTGGGAGCTCTGTTTTGTACATCACTGGTTAACTAGCCAGGCTGTCAGGCTTCATCTGAGGTCATCTTTCCCTCCCTGCCTCCAAGGTTGGTCTGTTAGGCTGATTCTTCCTCACAGATGTTCTCCCTTGTTTAGGTTCCATTGACTCCACAAATAGCATAGCTGAAGTAGCTAAGTGTATGTCTATACTGCAGTTGGAAAGTGATTGCAGTTTGGGTAGGCAGGCATACCCATGCTTGGTTTAATCTAGCTAACACGGCTAAATGAACAGCAGTGAAGACATGGTGGTACAGGCCTTGGTGAGGGCTAATAATGCAAGTATGTATGCAGTATGCTGTGCAGGGTCATTTCAAACAGCACGACATTAAAGCACACTAGAGAAAATGTAGCATGCACCAGCAGCGTCACCTGGATCAATTGACGTCCAACACGTTTGTGCACTTTAGATATCACACCACCCAGAGTGTAGGGTGACCAGACAGCAAATGTGAAAAATGGGGATGGGGAGGGGTGGTAATAGGAGTCTATAGAAGAAAGAGACCCAAAAATCGGGACTGTCCCTATAAAATTGGGACATCTGGTCACCCAACCAGAGTGTGCATTACCACGCCATGTAGACAAGCCCAACTCTCATTTTCAAAAGCAACTTAAGTGATTCTGAAAATGTTACCCCATCTCACAATATTTCTGCCTGGTGCCTGAAGTAGACGTGAGATACTGTTTCTTACAAGATTTCCAGCCCAATTTTGCAGACACAAGGGATTTGGTAACTCAGATAAGCTCAACAGAAGCAAATGAATTTTTGATACTTATCCAAATGAACACAACCTCCAAAGCTTTGGAAGCTTGCTGACCACTAATGACCTCCTCTGCGCACTTATATATTGCAAGATAGGCTTTTGAGTTGCTCCTCCAGCTCTCAAAATGTAGTAAATCTTTCTGTTTTAAAAAAACCCTTCAGTTGTTAAGGGCAATACACCCTCAGTCAAAGGCTTCCTGGGTCTGTTTGTGAGGTTGGCTTGAGGGGCGGGGGCTTGCCTTAATGTTGATGATCTGCTGGAGTCTTCAATAACTGGCTTGCAGCCAATCTGTCTCAGATGGACCACCCACCCTTCACAGTGACATCACAGGACTCCCTGAGCTTGCATGGCTCTATAACAAGAAAACCTTGACTAAATACCTTTGACCGCACACCTGTTGAGCCAAGCAATGTAAGCCCATGGACTGGCGTCCATCCCTCTCAGCATTCCCTGACTCTGATTTATTTTTCTTCTGAACAGCGCCCCTCAATAACAAATTTTCTGTTTGGTACATTTGTGATAAGAAAATAGTGCTCCAATAGCTGACTCGTGGCTTAGCTTGCAGCTGATCCATTACAGTCCAAAGCATGTTATACTTGTATTAGAAAAATCTGGCTGAGGAATGAATGGAAGATTGAAAAAAATACTTGCATATCACAAAGTCTGTTGAGTGATCACCAAGAATGCATTCCACCCCTTTGAATCCAATGGGGGAGGGATAGCTCAGTGGTGGGGGGAGGGATAGCTCAGTGGTTTGAGCTTTGGCCTGCTAAACCCAGGGTTGTGAGTTCAATCCTTGAGGGGGCCATTTAGGGATATGGGGCAAAAATTGGATATTGGTCCTGCTTTGAGCAGGGGGTTGGACTAGATGACCTCCTGAGGTCCCTTCCAACCCTATGATTCTATGTATACCGGAACTGAAGTCTGCTAGTACTTTTCTCACCTCATCACACTCTCTCCTCTAGTGTTTCTATAATACTTTACTTGCACTGAGGGTCCTATTAACCTTGATCCCTGGACACAGCCTTCCTTGAGGTCACTTGATGATGCACATTGAAAGCAGTATATTATCTTTAACTGTCAGAGTCAGAATTTAAGGCCAGAAGGGACTACTTGACGATCTAGTCTGACCTTCTGTCTATTACAGGCCACCAGGACCACGCAGCACCCTGACACTAATCCCAACAACCGAAATGAAACCAAAGCGTTACAGCCCACAGGATACTAAACTAGACTGGTCCTGTTTGATAGTGAAAATGGGGTTTATTAAGCTTCAAAGATATTTATTTCAACAAAGTCTTGTAGAGATGGAAAAAAATTGTAGCACAATTGGCCAAAAAGAGAAAGTTATTAAATTAAAGCTCCTATATTTAATTTCCACAAATACTTTTCCTCTCAAGAGTTTAATGATGAGGCCACTGCTGTCCATCAAGGCCTTGTCTACACTAGCATTTTTCTTAAAATCTCCCATCATTATACTGCCACTATTAGGAGCAACACTGGGAATGTTAATGTAGGCAGAGCCCAGGCAGCTGCCAAAGTTCGAACATTCAGGTCATCTAGACTTGTTAGGAGCAAAGTAAGAGGACAATGATGGTCCGAAAGCTGGCAGCTGGTATACAATACAACGCTCATTGTTGCTACCATTGGTGAAGCTGAAATGGTGGTAGAACAGTGAAAGTACATAAGAATTAAGTTCTAATCTAGACACACCATACCACAGTGTATTTATGCTGCATGGTAGCAAGTAAAGGAGGGGTTCCCATGCA
This sequence comes from Eretmochelys imbricata, assembly GCF_965152235.1. NCBI lineage: Eukaryota > Metazoa > Chordata > Testudines > Cheloniidae > Eretmochelys > Eretmochelys imbricata. The sequence continues at coordinate 23,671,864 of NC_135576.1, read as the reverse complement.
TCTTCACCAGTGTGGTCATTGCAGGCTTTTGTGACTGGTATTTTTGGCTCTTCCTGCCTAACAAGGGGCTCAGTTCTTCCAATAAGGAACAATCCAGTGTTGGAGTCAGTGTGGAGCTGCACCATCCTGCGGGGAGCTCTGGTAGGAACACAGCCTCAGTTCACAGCAGCTCCCCAGTACACTGCATGAGCATATCCACTGTTGTGACAATCCAGGCATGCAACATGCTTCCTCCTGTGTCTCTGGACAGCTCAGTGTCCAGTGCATAGGGTGGGAGGAGATGGGAGGACTATCATCATTCCCATCATCTTCCTTGTATTATTTATCCTTCTTCCCGTGCCCTTTGGCTGTTCATTTTATTTTTACATTGTAAGCTCTTTGTGGGCAAGGAGTTCTCCTTTGTGTTCATGGAGAATCTCACACAATGATAAAATGTGAAATTGTGACAAATATGGAACTGCTTGGTAATGTATTGATACTGCACGTTGGCCTGGTTATTGGAATGTTCACTGTATCAGTATATTGGTTTTACTCAATAGATGTGTAATGGGTACACTCACCACTGTGATGCCTCCTCATGGCTGGGCCTACAGATCAGCTGTCATCTGGTCTGGCACCCCCTCCTTCAGTTGCTCACCCCATGGTTTCTCTCTAGACGTGGCGTGTTCCCTCTTTGTGACTCAGCCCTCTAGTCAGGTCAGTATAGTCTTCTCCTTCTGGGGCATCAAAGTATTATTGGACAAACAGTCTATTGGAATCTCAGGCAGTCTTCTAATCCACTTCTAAAAGTCTCTGTGATTTTCCTAGTGGCCAGTAGGGGAATCCAGGCCCACCAACAACTCTGGGTTCTAGTCCAGGGGCCCTATGCCCAGAAATCACAGTCTGCTCAACTGCCAACCCTGCTGCTGTTTCCCTGGACTCTTTCAAATATCTCTTCTGGCCCCCACCCCTCTTGGCTTCTTGAAAGAGTCTGTAGCCCAAGGCAGAACCACAGAGTTTACACTCCCACTTGTGCCTAGCCAATACCTCTCCTCTCTAGGGAGTGACTGCAGAACTCATCCCTACAGGCCTCATTTTACCACCAACTTCCTCTCTTTATAAGCCTAGCCCCACTCTTCTTCCAGCTGGGTTTCATCAGCCATTTGGCCTCCTCAGGCCCTGGCTCTCTTCCAGGTGCAACTCATCAGGTTAATTGGCTTATTTTATCTGTTCAGGACTTTTGTTATGTAGAGACCATATCAAAAAGGTTGTGTCTGAAATGCAGGCAAGAAGGAGAAGCATGGCTCAAGATATCCACCTATCAGCAAACACTTGAATTGTTAAGGGACACTGTTAGAGCTATTAACTTTGATTTTGTCTCTGGGGTTCCAGCCAGCCTATGACCAGGAAAGGAAAGACAAGGCAAGGCCTGAAAACTCAGAAGAACAAAAGGCCTAGCATGGTTTAAAGGAGGTCGCTCTCTCTGGGGAGGAGAGACCTAAGGGAAAAATGAGACTTAGAGTCAGGAGCCTGCTGGGAGTGTCCAGAGAAGGTAGGCCTGCCTAGGTCGCAGTCATGGGAAAGTAGGACTCTACATATGATAAATATGCATATATACAATGTATTGTTTTTTAAATCCTTTTTCTTTAATGGTGTATTGCTACTGCTGAATAAACAATACTTTTGTTTTAAGAAAGCTGCTTGGTCACTATGTACCCCTGATCACTGGCACCTCAAGGAAGAACTGCTGGTGCAAAATCTTATTCAGACCTACAGGTCAATAAATGGTTAATACACAGGGTCCTGTAGCCCTGGTTCTGATTTAAGAGTAGGAAAATTGCAAAATGCCACCTCAAATCAGGTAAAGGCACAAAGCCCAAGACTTGAGGATCTGTACTCAGATGAGGAAGGGGATAGAGGTGTAGCTAACCCTGTAAAAGTGACAGAGTTTGGTACCATAAATACATTTTATCTATGAACAGGGATTTCACTAACTCACATACCATAGGACATCTATTAACTATGGCCACTTGATATGGAAATCAATGAAAAACATAAAACAGCATAGGGGCACTTTATACAGATTCATTTTAAAAGCAGTTTAAGTCTGACGTCACACACAAGGTTTATGGGAGAGTAGGGAATAGAACATAGAAATCCTGATTAATACTCATATGCTTTACCCATTAGATCATGCTTCATCTCCCAAAACCAGAGAGAATGAAAAATTGAAAACTTTGGGCTAAATTTTCAAAGGGTGGTTAATCCAGTTTCCATATTTACTTGTATAGCTCTGTACACAAAAACACTTGCATATGCAAGTAATACAACTTATAAGGTCAATAGAATTTGCATGTGTACATTGGACCATAATAAATGTCAATACCCAACTTGCATAAGCAAAAACTATTTACATATGCAGATTGTTTGTAAATGACTGAAATTTAGAGACTGCTCTTGAAGACTTTGTCTTTCAGGTTTAAATATAAATGAATGAAAAATATTAACAAAAGCCAAAAGTTGCATCCAAATAAACATGTAGTGGAATTTAAGTTCGGGCAAGGCTAAAATGAGTAATATTTTTCAAACTTCATTTTTGCAAGTGGGGGAATACAGATAAAAGAGGATACAATCAATTGTATAGCAGAACCACATAATGGACATTACAAATAAAACTAGCAGAAGAAAAAATTGTTCTTTCCCTGTCCCAAACTCCAAAGTGAATAAAAATAAACATGTGGACATGAAGTTCTAAAAGTCTGCTAAAATGAAACTCTCTTGCTAAAGCAAATTTGACAAAAAGGGATCATTTATACATAAATTAGTTCAGTGGGCCTGTCTTCAGTGTGTGTGTGTGCTGATTCCATATATTTTGTTTGGCTATGGTCCTTGTTTATCCTTCTACTTAATCCTGTGTAGAATACATAGTGTATTTGTGACATCACTATCTGTTGCCATGGAAATTAATGTGATGTCACATTCTGCATCATTACTTTGCTACTAGATCAATATTTTTTTAATCAGAAATAGTTGCAAGAAAAATTTTAAGAAATGCAACAAATATCAGATATCATTACGTCCTCATCCACAAAACAATTGTTTCAGATTTTGGGAGACCCTCGAGCCTATATTTATTAAAAATTATTCTTCCAAACAAACCAAACCCATCCTTCAAGACCTCTTTATTTTGGAAGTAGTCTATTTTATGTACAAAAATGTGGAAATAAGTCCAATGCTGACATTTTTGGTTTGATTTATTTACAATGGATCCAGTTAAAAATTACACATGACATATTTCGTGTGTTGTTTCCAAAAAATTAGCAAATCCTTCCAAATTTGGGAACTTAGGGAATTACTGTGCTTCCACTGGGAAGTGGGATAAGAATGTTACTCAACCCTTACTGAACTACAGTTAGCATGCTCCATCACTTAAAACACCAAATCAACGGTGCACAGCCCAGGCGTTCCCATTGCAGGTAATAGGGTTCAACAACATGTTTTTCAGTGCAGAATTTCTCAGTATGTATTTATGCCCCATTATATGCATTTGGAAGAGAAAACTGAGGCCACATAAATTCATATAGAGTAGACAACCTAGTTGCTAGCTGTAATATCTACAAGCAGGACAGAGAATAGAACTTAGGGAGCCAGATTCTAGCCCCTGTTAAGTTTGCTTCCACCCTACCCCATTGCTTTCACAACATGAGGGGTATGGTGGAAAAGAGGAATGGTCAGGGCACTGCTGCCTTCTAGTGACCCCTAGCTGTTGGAACAGCCCCCTGGATGGCTGTTACTGCCTCATGTAATGTACAGTAGCCTTGAGGTTGCTCAAAGTTGTGCTGGGGGCTGAATCAGTTCCCAAGCTACCCCAGAATCAAGGATCTACATAACGTCAGTCATTTTTGAGATAACCAAAACCAATTTTTTGTATTAGACAGTAAAGGAAAAATGTGTATTTTTTCATGCTTGTATAAATCAAAAGTGGCTTTCCCCCTCAGTTTTATTCGAAAAGCAACACCACCACCGCCACATCCAAAAAAATCACATTGGGACTAAGATCAAGCATGGAAAATTCCAGTCAAACAAAATTACCTTGGCAAAATTATGAACAACTGCAGATTGGTTAGAATGGAAATTGGAACTTAGCAATACTATAGTGGGAATTACCAACGTCTACTATAATAGAAAGATACATAACAGTTTTGTTTCAGGTATGGCATTTTGTCATGATTAAAAGGCACCATACATCACAACATAACAGATGCGGCTACTAGTGTACTATGATAAATCAAGTCAAAATGGTTGTTCTGATGACATGCTAAACAATTAGATACAATCCAACGGTAAATATATTGATAGTCAAATTATACAAATATTGACTGGTAATTTATCTCTTATTGTGGAAATCAATATTAATAATGCACATAGGATTAAAATAAAGTGAAAACTATAGCAATGATGTATATTTACTAAAGCTAATTGGAAAATGAAAAAAACCTGAACATTGTCATTTACCATCAACATTCCTTTTGTCAATATTTCTTAACTAGCTGTATGTACAAGCAGGAAAATAAAAATGTAAAGTAAAGCATGACATTCAGGTACAGAAATGAATATTCCACATTTTCAGATCTTTTAGACTAGCTATTGTTCTTTATATAAAGAACATAATATACCTAATAAAATCTTAATATATTCAATCCTGCAGCTTTTATTCAGGCAAAATTCTCAATGAAGTTAATAAAAGTTTTGCCTGAGTAGACTGGAACAAGGACTTTAGTATCTGGCCCCTTGAAATCCAGGGCAGTTTTTCCTATCTAGGGCTGCATGATTTGACCTGATAATTTTAAGGTATTCGATATCTACCCTCAAAATTGTGGTAAGGATAACTCTAGCAAGGAAGGATGGTCTTGTAGTGAACTAGACTCAGAAAACCAGGGTTTAATTTCTTGCTCTGGCACAGACTTCCTGTGTTACTTTAGGCAAGTCATTTAACCTCTGTGACTCAGTTCCCTTTCAGTATAAGCGGGGATAATAATACAATCTTTGACTATTCAGATTAAAAGCTCTTTGGAGCAAGGACCATCTCTTATGATGTGTACATATGGTGCCTTAGCACAATGGAGCCCCACTACTGGCTGGGGTCTCTATGGCTATGTCTATACTTGGGGTGGTGGGGTGATTCCCAGCTTGTGTAGACGTACTCACGCTAACTCTCACCAAGCCAAAGAGAGCAGCGAAGCTGCACATGGACAAGTGCAGTGAGCAGCAGCATGGGCTAGCTGCCCCGAGTGCATGACCCCAAGGTCCAAGTGGGATTGTTCTTGGAGCAACTAGCAAGTGCTGCCATTCCGCATACTACCACGGCTATATTACTATTTTTAACACACCAGCTCAATGAGAGCTAGCATGGAGTATGTCGATGCCAGCTGGGAATCATACCCCTAGCTCCAAATGCTGACATAGCCTAAAGGCTAGAGTGTAATACAAATAATAATAAAAAATCTGCAGCACAGATTGCAATAACTGTGACAGAAGCAAATCCGCAAATTCCTACCTACTTTTTCTGAAAGATACCCCCTAAATCTAGTTAACAATAGTCAGAATAATTTGAAAGTTGCCTTTAAATTCAGATGTTTATTCTCATGTGTTTCCTTTCCTTCCACATCATGATACAGCTGCTGCCTGAGGGTATAGCTACAATGCATTCGAAGTTGTGATTGCAGCTCAGGTAGACTGAACCACACTAGCTTGAATCTAGCTTGCGCAGCTAAAAACAGCAGTGAAGTCGCTACGGCTCAGTCTTCAGCATGGGCTGAACCCTGGTTATGTTTGGGCCCCACTCTACAAGAAGGATGTGGAAAAACTGGAAAGAGTCCAGCAGAGGACAACAAAAATGATTAGGGGGCTGGAACACATGACTTATGAGGAGAGGCTGAAGGAACTGGGATTGTTTAGTCTGCAGAAGAGAAGAATGAAGGGGGATTTGATAGCTGCTTTCAACTACCTGAAAGGGGGTTCCAAAGAGGATGGATCTAGACTGTTCTCAGCGATACCAGATGACAAAACAAGGAGCAATGGTCTCAAGTTGCAGTGGGGGAGGTTCAGGTTGGATATTAGGAAAAACTATTTCACTAGGAGGGTGGTTAAGCACTGGAATGGGTTACCTAGGGAGGTGGTGGAATCTCCTTCCTTCAAGGTTTTTAAGGTCAGGCTTGACAAAGCCCTGGCTGGGATGATTTAGTTGGGGATTGGTCCTGCTTTGAGCAGGGGCTTGGACTGGATGACCTCCTGAGGTCCCTTCCAACCCTGATATTCTATGATTCTTTGTGCATTACTAGCCTGTGCTGGGGTCTGTACTGCCACAATTTCACTTCAATTTTTAGCTGCACTAGTTAGATTACAGTTACTGCAGGTATGTCTATCCCAGCTGCAATGAAACCTGCAACTGCAGTGCAGACATAAACTGAGTCTAAAGGCTTAATTCTGCAACATGGAAATCAATGGGAGCTTTCAATTAGATAAATTACAATCTCATCCTTAAAACAGCAATAATGTGCAGAAAGGTGCATGTCATTTGAAAGGGAAATATATTTAAAATTTAGAACAGATGATGCTTAATTAATGTGACTCACTTTGGTGTTGCAAAGGGGAACCAGGTGTCCAGCTGAGATAAGCAGAATAGAGCTAAACATTGCTACCCACCAGCATGGCTCATTTTTGTAGTGGGTGAAAGACAAGCCTGAAACTTTGTATTTGGATTTCCAGATTATCTTTCACTGGTGGAGTCTCAGATCAAAGAGGATTTGTTAAAAACAGGAATAACTGAATTTTGGAAACCAGCTGGTAGTGTAAAAATTGTTGCTCTTCTTCCTATGCAGTGGTGCTTTTTAGAAGCACAGCGGGAAGGGTGAAAGCATGTTCCTGCCCTGGAGAAAAATGTTACTTTGAATAACATGACAGCAAAAGATTAACCTGAGTTAAATATGAAGACCTCCCTTGATATTTAGTCTTTCTTTAACAATCTCTCATGAAACAGCTATTTGGTTTGTTACTGCTAAGTCTAAGTAGTCAAGTATGTTTATGAGACTTTAAAAACCAACTTCACATAGGCAAAGAGCTCAGAGCATATAAAGCGGGAAGTGTGTGTACAGCATGTCATGGAAACATTGCTTAATTCTGTGTCATCTTCTACTGCTACACGCAGCATAATGCAGTACATGATGTTGGCCCCAATTCTAATGTCACTTGCACTATTGTAAATCTGGCTTCAGTCCACTGAAATCAGTGGAGTAACACTGGATTTACACTGGTGAAAGTCAGCAGAATTTGGCCCATGATTTTTAACTTTAACAGTTTCATGGCTTCATCGTACAATGCTTCAACTTTGCAAACAGCCAAGTCAAAAACAGATGTAAAATCCAGCTGCCGTCGGCCAATCTGACACTGTAGCAATTCTGAAGTTTCCAGTATTTACCAGCAAAGTGAGTCTTTTCCGTGGCTTTATAGTTTATGTAGCATTTAAATTAAAGTAGGTAAAGGATTAACCTGCAACTATAACATGCTAAACAAGAACTGCATGTAGTGTGTTAATTGGTAGCAGCTAACTGCCCTCAGTACAATACTTTCCTTAAGTCTTCAAAGAACATTAAAAAAAATCCACTAGAAAAACTGGTGCAAACTGGGAAATGATTTGAGAAGGAACATCTGTAAATATCAGTTAGTGGAGGAAATATGGAGACAGCAAAGATTAAAAGGTAACTCAGCTGGAGTGAATCAACACAGAAAACCAAGAACAAGGTTCAGACACACACTCTATTTTTTTTTTTTCAGATGAAGAATGAAAGAGAATAGCGCCTCAGAGCTTGGCAATGGAACACAGAACCTCCTACCTCTAGGTCACAAGTCTGCATGTGGTCCAGGTTAGTGATCCTTCTGTGACAGCTGTTTTGTATCCTGTGTGAAATGATCTGAAGGCTTCAGACTAGGGAGCTAATTCCTCATAGGTGTAAATCAGCAGGAATTACACTCATTTACATCAGCTGAGGCTCTGGTCCCACCTCTTTGTAGACAAGTACCCATCTAAACACATCGGCACAGTGGTGCCTGCAAGAGTGGCAGAGACAGCAGTGCAGGACTGGATGGATGTGAAAACAACCTCTCCTCTAAAGATGGCCTTTTCCAGGCCAGAGGGGAGACCCGTTGCAGGACAATGTGAGGAAGCTTGCATTGTCGCTATCCATGCTATGCTTGCTCTCTGACTAGAACACCTCCATCTTCGAGACTGCCCATGCAACACCTCTTACCAGCACTAAAATTCACTTAAAACCCAAACTTAACAGGTTAAAAAATAAGAGACAGAAACAAAACAATGGAAACAAATTCAGAGATTTCTTGGGTGTTGTAGTTTCTGGTCTTACCATTTGAAAAGTTTCTACTGTGATTTGATGGCCAAAACAAATTCTCCCTCTTAGTATGATGTGACAAGCCCTCAGTTGTTCATTCTAATGGGGACTAGTGTACTAATGCAGAAGTTCAATAACATTTGAGTCTATGACTAATGTAAATGAAACACTGGTACACTAAATCCATGATCAAGAGGCTGATACTAACCTGACTGCAGCTCTACTGATTTAGCTTGGGTTCTGTGAGACTGTGTGTGTTTTCTAAACATGGACAGTTTCCCAGCTTCATTAAAATTGGTCTGTATGTTTGATGCTAACTGTGGTTAAGTTTACTGACCGATTAACCTCTAGGTTTTCCAGCAAGAGCTGCTGTAACAAGAAAATTGCTAAAAGCAAAATTAGTTATGAAAAAAAGGCACATCTTTTGGAGTGTTTAAGCTGAAGTCATTGATTTAGGTTAGTAAGTTTATGATTATTCATGATTGATATAGCACTGCAAATATATGCAGGATTTTGTAAGACAAAATTCAGTGTGCAATGCCTCTGCCTATGCAGTAAGTCAGCTGAAAACACCATTATAATGACAATTTCTAACTAATGGGTCTTAGGGAGAAACTTTCCATGTGTGCAGGTTATTCTGCAGGGTTTATTGCACTTTCCTCTAGAGCATTTCATATTAGCCTCCACAGAGCCTGCTCAAGACAATCTGCTGTCCTAGGCAACATTTCAGTAAGACCCGTGCTCCTCATATGCCCAGAGCTGCAGATTTGGCCCAGCCGCTCCTCCATCGTTATGGAGGGGCGTCTTGGCCAAATCTGCAGCCGTATGCAGCTGCCCAGAAATTTGCCACCCTAGGCAGCTGCTTCGTTTGCTTATAGCTAAAGCAGTCCCAGGGCCTCTGTCATAGATTAAAAAAGACTGGACTTGATGGACCATTGTTCTGTGTATGCCAATCCCTATGTTCCTATTTCTACTGCTAATGTTACAGTATTGGCATCAATTAAGTAGTGTGTTTGTCAAGCAGCAAACAGTCTACCCAGCGCCCATTTAGCAGTTGGGCTGGGCACTGGACAGGTGGACAGAAAGATGAAAGGAATTTGCCTCTTCCACAATATGCAGCCACTCCATAGAAGCTACTTCAACCCAATGCCAGGGGTAGCCTATGTCGGTCTTTACACAATCCGTGTATAAGCCCCGTTCAGTAATGCACCTCAGTATGTGCTTAAATCCACCTAAATACATGCTTAATTTTAACCCAGGCTTACATGTATTGCCCAGCTGGGGCTATACTGTGGAATCTGGGAAGTGTCATGTAGCAATGAACCCTCTGGTCCTGCTTTTCCCCTAGTCTGCCCATTCCCACCCCTGTCATTCCTGCTCTGGAACCCAGCTCCATCCCAAAAGGCCAGTGCATATCCTGGGCAGATTTCTTGCATTCAGTGCCTCCCTTGCACAACAGATCTAGGCTAATTCCCCAGCCACGGGGCCACCATGGATGTAGAGTAGGAATTGAATTTGTGCATCGATGCAGCTACAAGCTGTGCAGTGTAGCCATAGTCTTAGTTTTTCCCCAGAAGCAATGCCTGGGATGTGGAGGCGCTGACAGGGTCATTTGACTTAGCATGCTGTTGCTCCTAGATGCCCCATTGTCATTACTCTTGGGGTTATTATTTTCATCTGTACAAAATTAGCCTACCATTCTGATTTGGTAACATTTCACACTTACTCTGGAGAGGTTTAAGGCCTGGGGAATCAGGCCAATGGGTCAAATTCAGAATTCACTTAGTTACATCCATGCAACCCCACTGAGTTCAACGGGGTTGCATAAATGAGACCCAAATTTAGCCTTTATCCTTTTCCTAAAGCTACATGCAAGCTATGTTTCACATTCTTTTCTTTTTCATGCAACTACCCTTTGCATTCTCCCTCTCAATTATTTCTTATGGTGTTCTTTGTAGACTAACTATAATTATCAATGGAGGATGAAAGCTCTTCAAGGAATGTATTGCTTATGTTTTGCTAATATAATCTACCATGCACAAGCTGAACATTTGCTTAGTTTTACCCAACTTGTCCCTGAGAAGCGTAAACAAGTTGCAGTCCATGTATTCATGAAACATGACCACCAGCTTTAGTGTAGAGCATGCAAAGCACATGCCCTTGACTGCATCTTATAAATCTGCATAATGCATGCTATTCTTTCCTTCTCTAATACTCGACTTGTTGCTCTGACAGGGGAAGTTTATCTGCTTTGTTTTTAATACACATGGATCTTGGCGGTATCTGTTGCAGAGTTATTCTTTTAAACCTTAAATAAGAGTAAAATAAAAGTCAACAGAAAAAACCTCAGCGGGTGAAAAGTAATGGAGCTACTTTGATTTACACCAGCTGAGGATCTGCCCCAGGATATCAGAATAGACAGCATTGTACAGTCCAACTGAGAAGACTATAATGGAATACACCAGTTAGGAAACTTCAGATTTTGGCCTCCTAAGTCTCACAATGTAATAGCTGTTCTAAATTAAACAACCCAGAAATCTGAACTAAGAAACAATTGTAAGAATGAAGCCTGCCGCCATCAAGGATAGCAAATAAGTTTATTGAAACAACCTAAATGTCCCAACATCTACCCTTATGCAATGCAATAGAACATATGATTCTTCACAGGGAAGTCTCTGACCAGAAAGACTTCTCGGGAACTGATAAGAGTTTCTCTGAGATATGTCCAAGATAAGGCTCAGAGGATCTGAATATACAAACCATATGATTGTTTGAGCTGTGCGAAGTAGAGAATTTAGAGGGGAAGGGTTAGCAGATGGCTTGCATCTTGAACAGAGCTATGCCAAAACCTCCAGGTATTATTATCCATGTTTGAGAATAGCAATTTAAGAGTGACTTAAGCAAACCTGTTGCTTGTAGAACTGTTGTGTTCCAAGAAATGCATTTGAAAGAACTTAAAGCCAACATATCCTCCTAACAATCATTTGTGCTAGTTGGAATTCCCATTTATAATATAACATAGACAGGCAAAAAAAGAGAAAGAAATAGCTGCTGTGAGATGTAAATGAAGAGCTTCCTTTTTGTCAGGGGATGATATGATGTCTCTAGAACCAAATTCCTAACAAACACAGGAATAAATCACCCTCTTAATCTCCTGAAACAAATCTTAAGAGAACAAATATAAATCTCATTATTATCTTTCCAGCAATTTTAAAATGTTTTTATATAACAGCTTCATAGAGAAAAATATACTTTTTATCTTCTATTGCGTTATATGTTGCATACAGAACATTGCATCTATCAATATATAAAATGCATTTGAAACACTCAGAAAGTGGCCAGATTCTTTAAATCATTAAAATCTTTGGCCTGAAAGATTTCTGAAAGCTGCAAAGTCTATCATGCAGATACTGAATGTGGCTGCTGTCAGGTAGCCTGAGAAGTAATCATGAAAGCTGTGTGAAAACCTACAAAATGTAGCTGCTTTCATTCTGAGGTCCCTGCACATCCAGTCCCCATGCAAGCTGCACCTTTCTCCCACACCCCACCACCACTAGGTCTTCTGTCTCAAAAGGCCATTTCTTCAACTCTGTAGTCTGGGTCTGATCTCACTTACACTGGTATACAGCTGTTGTAAGTCCACTGACTTCAGTGGAGTAGTTCCTGATTTACAACAATGTGAGATCAGAATGAGGCTTTCAGTGAGTAACAAACAGTAGCACTTTGACAATCCGTATATGTCATATGCATAAGGGGCAATTTCTCATCAGTAACTATACTCACCCTTCACGCAGAGCAAGCCATTGAAACCACTCAGTACTGTAAACAGATCAAAACATTTTATTTGATAAATTTCCATAAAGAAGCAATAAGACTTTAAATATTAATACTTCTCAATTTACTAGGTCCCTTGGGAGCTGCCATTTGAGTCAATATCATGCAAATGTAAGATCTTTGGTAACGTCCCCAAATACATACTTCCTGATGGCATATTAGTCACCCCAGAGATGTCCAGCCAAGTTTCTCTAAGGCTGTCCTTTTCCATCCTCTAAAGAAATCCACAGCCACGTTACTATGATCTAAATTCTCCCAAGACACAGCAATCTGATCCAGCCTCCTCTCCCTGGGAGGCTAGTCTGGTTTTTCTCACCACAGTCCCAGTCTGGCCTGGTGTCACCTTCCTGAAAGGACTCTGATCTGATCTGTCTCTTGACAAGAAAGCTTAAGTTGCTAGCTCCTTTCTCTGTTACAAAAGTTGTCTTTCCACTATGTCAGGCAGGAGCCTCCAGTGTCATTACCAGAGCTAGTCAAAAATGCTGATTAATTTTCATGGGTTTTTTTTTTTAAATCTTTTTGGGGGGTCAACATTTTCCACTGAAACCAAAACTGAATATTTTTAACTGAAAACCAACATATATTACCAAAAATTGAAAATTTCCTCCCAATTTAAAAAATTGACCAAAATTTCCATCAATTCCCCCCCCTTGTAATTTTTGATACAAAGCCTCCTCCCCAGACACCCAGGCAAACTCTTCCCCAGGCGATAGTCCCTTCTCTTCAGATCTACCAACATCCTTCATCCCCAGTGCACGGTTTTGTACAGACCCCGTAACACCTACCTCCCAAAGACAGATCACCCCATTCTGCATCCCCAATGGCTCCCCTATCCAGTGCAGATTTTTCTGTCTCTATACCCGCCCGCACCCCACACTCTTCCTTCTCAGTACAGATCCTTTTCTCCAACCCCTGGTTACCCTCCCCCACAACACCCTGGCTTAGGCCACCTAATTATATTCTTCTTTGAAATATAAATGTTGCTTCCTTACCTTCTGTTGCAAAACCCATGCTCAGTTCCCTAATGTAAATCAGGGTCCGACACCATACACAGAACTTGGGGCCAGATTACACACACAGATACAGCCATGAAAATCAGGAATAACTATTGACTTCTGTCGAGGTAGTTCAGATTTATGTCACTGTAGCTGAATGCAGCAGCTGGCCCTCTATCAGCAAGTTTTACTACCCCAATTTGCCCCTAAAACAAAGAATTCCTAGAGTGGCCCTCCAATAGAACGGTAATCTATGACCTACCTAATTTCACTCAATGGATTTATTCACAAGGTAATAATTATGACTATTAATAAAGCACCTCCATCACCCTGGGTGCTGAGGGTACAGCACAATAATTCATTACAAGTGTCATTGAGGCAATTATATGAGCAATAAAAATACCATTTTTAAAATCCATCTAAACTTTTGCAAACACTAAAGCACCTTGCAAAGGTGAGTGTTGGTTATTGACTCTTCCAATGATATCGGGGTGTCCAACCTACAGCCCACCAGAGCATTTCATAAGGTCTGTGGCCTGCTTCAACACAATATACTAACAGCCAATTCATTAATGCTTTGTTCTCATGGTTAGATCATTTTAGTTTACACAAGTATGTAAACAGACAATACTGTACATAGAAACAGTACACATGAAAGAAGCTGAACTTAAAATATAAATCAATATAGGTGAGTTTAAATCTTCTTATAATATGTAGAATTTGTTTGGCCACACAGGGTTGTGCTCAGGTTTATGTGGCCCTCCTGTGTAATAAGGTGGGCACCAGTGCATTACATGATGTTTAGATGATCTAATCCTGTGTTAGCTATGAAGTATTTATTCCAGGGTGATAGAAATGAGATTCACAATAATACAAAAACTAACAAGACCTGGTGGATTTAAACAATTTTTTTAAAAATATTTTATTATTAAAATTCTCTGGATAAAGGGTTATTTTATGTTGTTAAATACTGACATTATTGTTATAACTTCCTTTCACTAAATGGGAATGAAATGAGATCTGGTTTCACCATCCTTTAAGAACTTCTGTATTATCAATTGGATTATTATTTTGTCAGTTCCACACAGCAATACTCCCAAGAGCAACACAGAAGAATAATTTCTTCTCAGTTGCAACTAGGACGGGCATAGCAAAAATAAATTGGTAAAACAGATCTAGAGAAAACAGAATAGCTACAGCAGATTAGATAGACCTACATCTCTTACAGCAACAGTACACTAGGGGGACTAGTTTTACTCTTTCTTCAGCAGTGGACACATACCACAATCACTAAAGATTGTGCAACATCATAAAGTTAGTCCTTTTGGCCTTGATATCAGTAGAACCTGCAGTCAACAGGCTAAATCCATCCCTTGCTGTAACTCTTGTAAAGTCAATGGAGTAAACCTGGGATTAACTTGTCTCTTTATAAGGTTTTTCCCTTTAATCCAGAGGTATGTTCATTACACACCAAATTACTTTGATTAAATATGAATTTGGCAACAGACAAGAGACAAATCACCTTAAAATGGAGCTTGAAAAGCTGATGTATCATTTAATGAAGTGGATTCTGATCTCAGTGACATCAGTGTAAATCTACAGCAGCTCCATCAAAGTCAATGGAGTTCATCTGAATTTATGCCAGTATGAGTCAGATCTCATTCTGGCCCTTTTTCTACTTTTGGAAAAGCTGGGTTGCTCTGTAGAACATAAAATGCCTGAGTTCTGTCTTATATGGGAAACTTTCTCTAAATGTGTTGAAAAACCTTTTCTTTCTTCTTTAAATATGGTAATTTGCTTGGGTGTGGGGGATTATTGTTCTTTATATCCAGCAGAGGAGTGAGCACAAGGCTGCAGTCCAGGAACCAATGAGTTCTAATTCTGGCTTTGGTACTGACTGCTCATGTCATTTTGAAGAAATCATTTAATCTCTCTCTCTCAGTTCCCTTCCCCCCCTTTATTTATAATCTTCTCTGGTATGCTGTTAAATCAAACACCTAACATTTTGCTAGAACACATGTGAAGGACTAAATTATATGGGCCAGAATTTCAAGAGTTCAGCACCCAACTGCTCCCATTTACGCCCTTAAGTAAGTGCCAGATTTTCAAAAGTGCCTAGCACCCATAACTGGGGCATCGTTCTCAATTAGAGTGGCTGGCTGCTGAGCAGTTTCAAAAATCTGACCCTATTCATACGCCTTTGCTATGTATTTTTTTCTATTTTAATTGCCATTTTGTCTTGCAAATAACGCGCTACACTATATTTGAAATGTGCTGTACAACATCATAGGAAGAAGCATCAGAAAAAAAAGCACTTGGGTTGTTTAGTGTGACTCCTGTGTATTACAGGACAGCTCCTACCGCAGATCATTCTCACTAGTGCCTTATCTAAATTGTTTATGAAGATCTGCAGCGATGCTGTCCCAGTCATCTTCCCTGGGATGCTATTACGGTTAGAGTTAAGAACCTTTTTCTATGGTCTTACTTAAACTTTTCCGTTCTTAGTTTCAGGCCATTGCTCCTTGTCCTTCCATGCTCTGAGGTTGTAAATAACACCCCTCCTTCAGTTAAGGTCAAGCTTTATACTCATTAAAGACTCAAACAAAAAAAGATTCATCCCTTCTACTGCTTCTTTACAAGTGGGGAAATTACCCAAGCAATTCAGCTCTAGGCAGTCTAAGTATCTGTGCAGTGACCTGATGCCGACCACACAGCAATCTGCCTGGAAAATTCATAATTGCTGTATCATCCTACATGGCATTATAAATGCCACCAACTCTCATTACAAAAACCACCAATGGTAATACCAATGCAGAAATCTTTTATAATCACAGGTTTCCAAACCCACGGTCCATACAGCACTTGCTGGTGGTCCAGGGAGAGCGAGCTAGTCACATGGTGTCAGTTCTCCTGTTTGCTTCCAATTGCCAAACTACATTAGAAAAGCGAAAAATGCATACTTTCCTAATAGCATTTTTTTCATGTACGCAATTGTTGCAGTTGCTGCAGGATCTCTGTAATGGTGAATAAAAGTGAGGTGGTCCGTGCAGTTGTGAATGGGAGGAGATGTGGTGCATTCGATTGAGAATGGGAGAGGAGATATCGATAAGACAATCTCTTTATTAAAATGTGATCCACCGTTGATAACCACTGTTCTTTATCATGGAGCAATACTCCCAAAGTGAAACTTAGACCACCAGTAACTTCACTGTTGCTGTCAATTTTACATGAAAGGCATTCAGATGCTGCGATGAGGAACAGCAGTATAAAACCCTAAAATAAGCCCTGGTAAGACATTTGGCTTTGCAATAGTTTATACTTCTTTTGTTTTCCTGTTTGGTTGTACATGCCCAGTGGCAGAATCGGGCTCTTGAATTCGTTTGAATTTGACCCTTACTTTTGGCATTTAATTTTTTAAGGCTAAAATGTGTCCCATTTAAAATGCATATGATGATACCTACATGCTATCGTGACTGGGAGACTAGAAATAAATCTCTCTCCCTAAGGGACTTGTGACCATGAGAGGCGGGGGGCGGGAAGGGTTGGGACTCCATTATGCTCGATGCAATACAAAGAAAGAGGTGGTCCCTGCCCCAAGAAGCTTACAAATCTATTTCCAGACAAGATGTAATGAGTGAGTATAACAGATGGTAGCATGTGAGGCAACAGTTATAAGAACATATGAATGATTTGAACAACTTGATAGTTCTGAACCATGAAAAACTCACATAGAAATATTGGGGGGTTGGTTTGTGTTTGCCTCCCATTGGTTTGATTTCTTGCCACAAGTGGGTTTAGGAGGGAGGGATATAGAGGCAGAAACGGTAGCAGTCTTGCAGACCAGTTCATGGAGGGCATTCCATGGGCAAGGGTCAGCATGAAAGAAGGCATGGGGACACTTGTAGGAGAACCAGACAAAAGGATGGTCAAGGCTGGCATCCTTGGAGGAGCAGAGAGAGGGGGTCAGGCAAAAGAGACAAGAGAGGATTAGTAGGGAGTGACAGACTTGTCAATTACTTGTGGTTCCCAGGGTTATTATTTGTTCTTTTCTTGTGTACTCTAATCTATTTTTCTGTGTGGTTTACAGTTTTTCTATGTTGTAGAACCTTGACTTTGAATTCCTTGACTTTTGCAAGCTTAATATTAGCTTTTATTCAGTAAATATTGACTTAACTATCTGCTGTATGATGACTAATCACAGTAGTTTACCTTTAAAAGTGTCTCTCCTTATGCCTAACACACAGTGTTATTAATAAGTAAACTCAAACAGAACAGTTCAGCCAAAAGGCTGACAAAATCCAAAACAAAAGACTTGACCCTCACCTTAAATATATCAGCTGATATCTCCTTAGTGCTAACGGGGTGCATTCCAAACCAAAAAGAGCTAAACAGTTACTGCAGTAGTTCTTCTTGGCCAGCCATATATTTCAAAGGTAGCCTGGCAGAAAGGAATAAAAGAAGTAACTAAGGAAGACCAAACACACAAGGCCAGATTCTGTTCTTTGTTACAAGGGGGCAACCTCTATAGAAGGCCCTAAATGTAATTTCTGGTGGCTAAGCTACATGGAAATCTTCAGAATCTTAAAATATATTGACTCCAATACTTTCCTATGTGCTGGGTGCTATGTGCCAGGACAGCAGCACAGTAATGGATGAGAGATAAGCCATTACCTTATTTAGCTCAATTGCCATTTGATTTTGCTCAATAGAAGAATGAAAGAATTCAGCATTACAATGCAGATGTCTCATGAATCTTTTTAACTAAGAAGTCAACGACAGTGGTTTGAGAGCTCATTTTTCTCTCCCACAATAAATGCATTCAATGGGAGCTGAGCACGTGCTGGGGAAATGACTGGGTCAGGAGAAAGAAAGGTACAGAAACCGTGAGAGGGTTCATCAGGTGGACTGCTGACATATAATCATCTTTGCACACTTTTCCTTTCTCTTTGTTACAGCAGTGGCAGCTGCAAAGCGTTGACCTGAACTGAGAGATCTGAGAGTTTCTACGTGAAATCAAGAGAGCATGCTCTACAATCTACTTGCCTCCTGTTGAGGCAGGTACTATTCCTCCTTCGCTTGAGGGTGAGGTGCCACTAGTCTTTTTATCTGATGATTCTTGACAGCTAAAAGAAAACGGAAAAAATCATTTTTTAAAAGGAGGATCATTTTAAAAAAAAGATCAGAGTAGTTGAGGGTGGAGGCCCTGCTTTTGAGTGGTAACACAGAGTACGTATGTTAAGCAAAGAGTTCGTGGAATCATTTGCTGTGACATGTTTCCATTTTTCCGTGCAATAATCACCACATAACAGCAGTAGTTTAGAATGGGATCCTGATTTTGCAGCTCTGGTCTGTTTCTTCCAGGTTGCGGTGGGTTTTGTACTCAGTGAGATTTGTTTTTTAAGAATCTCTGTGTTCAAGTAAGATATCACAACTCAGTTAACATGGCATGAAGGATTCCCAGTCTTTCAGATCAGTTTGATGCTAATGGTAATAATTAGGATCATGTGGGGACCAGCTAACATTCAAATAAAATGAAAACCCCCTTATCTGTGTAAACCAGATTCACAACTCTGGTTGAATGCACATCCAGCTTAGGGCATAGACATGTCCTGGGGACGCAGTTCCTGGAGGTCCATGATGATGGAAGAACTTAAGCTATATTATTTTTAAAGTTACATTTCTAGCCCTCTTGGTTGCAAGGAAAAGCTTGAAAATGTGAACAGAGTGTAGCTGATCCAGAGATAAGAGCCTCCAGCAGAAGGAAGAGCAGGAGCCATACCAGCCAGGAGGAAGCTGCCTGGCCCTGTACCCACCACCAGAGCGGAACAGGTCCCCTCTTCTAGCAGGGCCCCTTTTTGCTACTCTGTGTGGCCAGCCTGTCATTGCTGTGGCTCTGGAGGAATAATCTCACCACTGCTAGGCAGGAGGGGCCCTGCAGTAGCTCCTGTCATTGCCAACTCTGGCAACCAGCACCATTCCACTCTCTGCTGGGGAGGTAGCAATAGGGATCCTCACTCCCTTGGAGGTTGGGGGTGTCATCTGAGGCAGCGGAGATAGTTGGGGCAGTTGTCTCCCCCCAGGTTTTGTGCCTGCCCCTCAACTTTTCATACCTCATCACCAGCCGGCACTGAAGTGTCAGCCCCAGGCCTGTGGGGCTGGCCAAGCTGGGGTTCCTAATCACCATGCTGTCAGCACCAGCCCCTTACCCTACTGGCCAGACAGGAAGGAGTGGCCTGGGCCAGAGCTGAGCATGGAGTGAACTAGGTCCCAATCCCTGCCCCAGTCCAGCTGTCAGTGAGACACACACACCTCCCCCCGACTACCCAGAATAGGACCAGCACACCACCTCCCTGTCTCCCTCTGCGATGGAACTTGCCTGCTAAACTCCCACCCCGCACACGAGCAGCTGTAGTCCCAGAAGTGGGGATGCTGACCCAAATTCCCTCACCCCCCCCACACCACAACTTTTCTGATGTGACGTCCCTCTCTGGTTGGTAGGATAGAGTCTGAATCTTCCTTCCTCCTGTAAGGGCTCCAGTCTGAGTGAAGACAGTGAGCAGTAGTCTGGGAAGGAAAGGAAGCCTCAGTCTGTCAAAAGGAGGAGCTGTGGCAAGCCTTCAATCAGCCAACTCTTGTGGGCAACAGTGATGCTGGCAGGAAGACAGTCTGAGCCATGGTGGCCTTTATGTCCAGATGTGACCAGATTAACATTATACTGCCCTGGTTGAATGTAGATTAAACAAATCATTATCTGGTCCTGCATCTCACATAACATTGGATACCCAACCTCTAAATTAGGACAGATGAATTAGAATGAACTAGTGGTGTTAAATAGAACCATGATCACTTCTCCAAGGAGGATGATCTGGTTCCAGACAGGAAGCACCAAGGACCATAATGTGTCCTTTATCAGTGGCATAATGGATCTTAACAAGGAACAGTTGTTTCAGGATTTGACTAGAAGCCAAGAGTTCTGGTGTAATTTTGGAAAAGTTACTTAAACTCTGTGCCTCAGTTTCTCAATCTGGGAATAACGCTTTACCTTCCTCACAGGCATGCTGATAGCTAATTAATCTCAGAAAAGCACACTGAGTTGCTTTAGTGAAAGGAGCTAGACAAGTAATAACTATTATTAATTTTAGAGGACAGCTGTGTAAATGGAATCTTACAGTATGCGTATGAACCAAGGGTCGAATGTTATGAAAGAGTCTATGATTAGTGACTAGAACTGGGTCTTCTGAGGAGAACATGAACGTTTGCCATGTGAAAAAGATAGCACAGATAGAGTACAATGTGTCCTCATTTTTATGCGTGGTCACCATGTATCTAAACAGAGTACAGAAAGCATGTCAGAGAGGCACTCACCCCTATAATCTATTGTCTCAACTCAGAGGATGCCAAGCAGTATTTTACTGTTGGCACAAACACCCTCTCACCTTCAACTTCTCCATATCTCATCTACACATCTTAGCTGCAGTGGGATCTCACTGGATACTCACTGTTCTAGCAAATGCAGCCACTGCCAGCCCTCTCCCCCTTTCCCTCATCCCTTCCTACTATAGGCTAGGTTAACATGAAACTCAGGAGGACTTGTGAAAACACTCACTATATCCTCTTCCTTCATGAGACAGTTTACTTTAGATAATACCACTTCTGCTGACGAAACTAGAGAGAATGCCAGAGTTACCCCAGCTGCTTATATCTTAATGAACAAAAGATTTACTTAAAAGTTACAATACAAATGCAAAGTGAACGCATGTAACGGAGAAAACAGATTCAAAATAAATAAAGGCAAATACGCTACTCGTCAACGTTCTCCGACTTGGGAGGTTTCTTCACAGATATGGTTACAAGAAACGTTAAAACTGCACAGGGCCGGCCTTAGGGAAAATGGCACCCTGGGCAAACTTTCTTTGGTGCCCTTTAAGTACTGTTCCCCGAGCAGCGGGCAGCCGCTCAGCAGTCAGATCAGCAGTAGGTGGAGCACCAACGGTGCTGCAGGTGTAATGCTGCCAGGAGGGCAGAGAGGGGATGTGTGTGAGCGCCTGAATCCCACCCCGTGGCCCCCTTTATCCCCTCCCCTACCTCCTGTATGAGCACAGCCCTTCTGCAGCCTCTTGACTACAGTGCCCCCCGACCACAGCACCCTGGGCAGTCGCCCACGTCACAAGGCTGGCCCTGAAACCACAAAAACATAAATAAAAAACAAAATTTCTTACTAAAACGTGCTTTGGCTCACTCCACATGCACTACAAAGGATTGACACCTCTGCCAGCTTCGAACTTGCCTTAATATTCATTATTGGTTTAGAAATAACTTTTTATTAAAGAACATCACAATACTAAATAATAGGTCAGGGAAGCTTGTTATGAAGGTTAGGATTGTAGGGGAGCCAATTGTCTTGAATGCAATTGACCTTAGAAGACAGTGATTTTACATTAATATACAGCCTTTCATCCAAAAGGATCCACAGTGGAATCAGTGCCCCAGTGTGCTAAGCGCTGTACATGGGGACAGTCCCTGTCCCTAAAAGCTTACAATCAAAATAAAATAAGTAGTACCCAGTACTAGAGCTAGACAAATAGGTTTTAAAGCTGGTTTGCAAATATCTTAGGGAATAGAAGCAATAATTAGTTTGCTATTTTTTGACAGATCATATTATTTATAATTTGCAAGTATTTGGCCAGCTGTCAGGTATTTGTAAAGATGTTTGACTCCTCAGTGTTTCACAATTGTTAACGGAAGAGCTGACTGAAAAATTTCTAAATTTTTCAGCAAGAAAGATGGGCAAACTTTTCTCAAACATTTTCATGCAAAAGTCTCCCGAGTTTTTTCAGCCAATTTTAGTTAGCACACACCATTGTTCATCCCAAAATTTATACCAGAAGTGCTTTATTAGTTATTCACTATTTCTACGCACTCAGTTAGAGTTACAGTCATCCAGTCAAGGAACAGAAATTATACCATGTAATGAATCACATACCACAAGTAACAAAGAGTGAACACATGAAGCGAGCAGCTCACAAATAACCCATACTCTGAATATTGTTCATTCAGACTATTTGGTAAATGCTTCCAAAAAACAAATACGTTCCAGACAAACACAGACTGGTATATGCGTGACTCCTGATCAGAAAAAAAGGCCTAACTGTGCAATTAATGATTCAACCAGCTCTACCCAGCACAAACAATGTAGACAAATTTCAGAGTAACAGCCGTGTTAGTCTGTATTCGCAAAAAGAAAAGGAGTACTTGTGGCACCTTAGAGACTAACCAATTTATTTGAGCATAAGCTTTCGTGAGCTACAGCTCACTTCATCGGATGCATACTGTGGAAAGTATAGAAGATCTTTTTATACCCACAAAGCATGAAAAAATGGGTGTTTACCATTACAAAAGGTTTTCTCTCCCCCCACCCAATTCTCCTGCTGGTATTTAGATAAGCTATTACCAGCAGGAGAGTGGGGTGGGGGGAGAGAAAACCTTTTGTAGTGGTAAACACCCATTTTTTCATGCTTTGTGGGTATAAAAAGATCTTCTATACTTTCCACAGTATGCATCCGATGAAGTGAGCTGTAGCTCACGGAAGCTTATGCTCAAATAAATTGGTTAGTCTCTAAGGCGCCACAAGTACTCCTTTTCTTTATGCGAATGTAGACAAAATGTTTAAGCACCCCTACACCACAGTTTAGAGGGCAGGATGTGTCAGATACTGAAAGATATTTTAAAAATAATATATCCCAAATCGTGTGCTCTAATGGGCAATGGGAGTTAGTGCGTAACCCTCAATGGGTCTGAAACAAAGAATTAGTATAACCAGAGCAGCTATACTCTGGAGGAGAGAGATGCTGCGGAGGTGGATCAGCCAAAACAAACATGGAGAAAATGTAAGGCATCTACCAATTTTCTAGTGGTTCAACATGACCAGGAAAATTAGTAACAATTGCAGAATGCAGAAAATGATAGATTTTCCCCTTTGAAGGGCAGCGAGTGTTAAGGAGAAGGGTTAGTGGCCAGAGTTAGATTTTTTGAAAAGGGTATGAAAGCGTCTCATGTGAAAGAGATAGCACAGAGAAGGGTACAGGCTGTTCTTATTTTTGAGTGGGATCACTATATCTCTAGATAGGGCACAAAGAGCCTGGGAGAAAGAGATACACACTCCCTTTAGACGTAGCTCTTTGTAACTCACAGACGCAGCACAAAGCACTCAGACAGACTGCTTCAGAAAAGAAGCAAACCACTAAGCCATAGGCAAGGTTGTAATGTTGTAATTTTACAAGAGCAGGCTCACGCTGTAACCTGTATTGTTCTCGTCTGAATGCATGAGAAGAAAGTGAGACGTGCTATGCACATGGGTATGAGGGAAATGGTTTCCATAGGAACAATGACAACATATGACTGTTCACCTTCCTCAGCCCACCAGTTTGGCTGGCTAAGGGAAGTGATTTGGACACAGAGAGCCAAATTCAGAGCAGCTGTAAGGATGATGTGTAGCTTCACTTAAGTCAGTGCAGTTGCTCCCCCTTCTGCCAGCTCTGAATTTGGGTCGGAGTGTCTGAAGTATTGTAGGGAGAATAAGGAAGAACACTGGAGTTCCAAAGGGGGCTCAGAAACTGGGCAGTAATATTGCCAGCATATCATTCTGCTCATTTCCAGATTAGGGCAGTCTGAGGTGTGAAGTGCCATCAAGAGAGCCTTTGAGTTTCACTCCTCTTTTCTTGCCATATTGAACCACCCTGAACGTTGTTGCACTGCAGTTAGATTAGCCCCAACTCAGGCAATTTGGGGCAATACATAGCAGCAATAACTAATTACAGACTCGGTACTGCAAATGCTTAGGCACATAAATAACTTTACTCATGTGAGTAGTCCCATTGACTCCAGTGTAGTTAGACTGGTGTAAATGGGAAAAGAATCACACCCCATCATGTTCTGAAACAGAACTCTGGGAAGTGCTCAGAGTACTCTCTAGGATGTTAACAAAATGAAAGAAACCACATTTCTTAAGTGAGTAGATCAAATCCAGTGACTACATTTGTATAAGAGCAATTTACTGATGATCTGGCTGACTGTCACAAGAATTAATATCAGGCAGTGCTGTTAGTGATTAATTTAGTTCCAGTGGCTTTATGTTGACTTCAGACTCAGCAGAGGTATTAAATTGATTTTTACACCACATACACATAAAAGATTCCTCAGAAAATGCTCCTAAAATAGATGGCACAACAGGTGGAAGGTATGTTTATCATGTGCATTCTTAGCCTAATCCACCCCTCAGCACACAAACAATTATACAATGTAATTCTGGCAGAACATACATACTATAATTTTCTGTAATCTATCATCAAATATAGTCACTTTTAATCACTATTTAGCAGAAAAATCTGCTCAAATAAGGCATTTCATTTTAATAAAGCAATTGTGATAGAAAGAGAATATTTCAGTTAGAGATAATAGCTCTCATCTGAAATTCACATTACTTAATCTTTTTGTTCTTTTGCTATTTTCAAAGAGTAATTTATCTTGGCACTTTCATGACAAAGAAAAAAGAATAGAATTTCATGAGCTGTCACTTACATCTATTGCAGAACAAAAGGTCTACAGAACTTAATTCATATTTGATCTGATGCCAAAGGGAGACAGCCTGAATTAAGCACATGTTCATAAATGTGATGAAGAATAAAAGATCCAAGAAGGTAAAATAATGTAAAATCCAATCTAATTCCTGCCAATGTTTGCCCACTCAAGACAATTCAGAAAATGCATCGTTTCCAGAACCTTCCTGTGACTGTGGTATTATTTTTCTGAATATCTAGCTTAGTAATATTTTCTTTTTTATTGTATCTACATTTCTATTGAAATGTGCAGGCATATTATTTTAAATACGCTCATTGAATTCTTCTTGCCAGTGGATTCCATTTATCTTCCAGGATGCCAATAAGGCTTTATATTTGCAAGTCTGAAATATCCCTCAGTAGAGACAAGGAAAAGATGATGTATCAACAGCATGTCATTGTCACAGAAGAATAAACAGCACACCCTGATTAGCAGGGCTACTTTTATTTATTATTCAGCATGCTACAAAATTGCTTTTCTTCTTTTGCCAGGGAGTGGAGGGGAATGAAGCATCTAGTTTTCAGTGAAGAAGTCCTGCTTTTAACCACAATTCTGTCAGGACTCAGACTTTAACACAACATCAAATAACTTTCTCAAGGTCCTACAGTAAGGCCATATTTCAATCACAAAAGGAGCCCAGGATCTGCTTGGGTTTCAGTCCCTTAACCAGGAGCTCAAAGATTTGTGCCGTGATGGGGCATTGTCACTTTCCCTATCTTAGCTGTACATTAATATTGTTCAAGGCGTTTTTGGATGCGACGCTCAGTGTCCGGCCAGGCTGTTCGGTTAAGTTGTGCAGCTATTATTGACGTTGTTGTGAAGCCCAAGAATAGAAATGCAAGTAAGCTTGTGGAGTGGGCCTGCTGGTCTACCTAAACACAAAAAAGTCTTTCATCAGGACAGTTTGCTCCCACCCCCAACGAAGGCTTGATTCTCAAGACACAGGGTCTTAAATTGAAAACTAGAAATGACTGCTTACACGGGCCACCGAGTAGTATTAAGTGGAAATCACACATTTGTGAACTACTTTGTATACCCATTCTGACACAGCAACAATACCATTCACGATTCACTAGCTTATTATTGCATCGAATGGGAATTCGATACTGTAATGATGAGTAAACTGGGATAATAAACATACCACAGTGACCTGAGGAAGAGCTCTGTGTAGCTCAAAAGTTTGTCTCTCTCACAGAAGTTGGTCAAATAAAAGATATTACCTCACCCACCCTGTCTCTCTGTACTATAGCACAGTCATTTTGTTTGGAGGGGGATCTTAGTGCCAGATACACGATTTGATGGAAAATATTGGGTCTGATCTACACTACAATGTTTTGTTTGCAGAAGGTGCCTTTTGTTGCCACTGGTCTGCATGGATCCATGGCCAACTTTAATTCCTGCTGGTGAAACCCAGTCTTTCTGATGTTAATCTAAAATCCACACCCGGAACAACACCAATCAAGTCATCAGCCATCATACTTCTTCCAGCAAAATGCCAGGGTGAATTCTGTATTACCTGTACTAGCAACAGTCCCACAATGCCCCTGTCTCTCTCAACTTTGAATTCCACTGCCCAAGGGTCAGAGGGATCGCAAACCTGCCCTTCCCTGCTTCCTGACTGTAAAATCCCTGGCATGTTTTGTAAATGCCTCTTTTCCTGCTAGCCCACCTTTGCAAGCAGACAGGTATGATAAAGCTCCTGCTGCTGCCTGGACCACCAGGGAAGACCTAGATCTCCTCAGCTGGTGGGGAAAAGGAGCAGTGCAAGTCTAGCTGCAAGGTAACTACGGGAATAAAGATGTCTATGCAGATTTTGCAGAGGTGATGCCACGGCCGGCTCTACCATTTTTGCCACCCCAAGCAGGACGTCTGAAGACAGAAGCCGCTGCTGAATTACCGCCGTGGCAGCCAGAAGAGTAAAGCTGCCGCCGAATTGCAGCCGCAGCGTAGCCTGCAGAGTAAACCTGCCGCTGATTTGCCGCTGCCGTGGAAAGACGAGTGCCGCCCTGATGGCACACGGACTGCTGCCTCTTTCACAGTGCAGCCCCAAGCACCTGCTTGGAAGGCTGGTGCCTGGAGCCGGCTCTGGATGATGCAAGAGCTGGACTGCAACAGGGACAAGACGCAATGCTAGGCCAGAACAGACAGGTCCTGCTGCCCAAGAAGGGTATCCAACATGTGGTCTTCACCTGGGAATGTGCCTGAGCAATCTAGAGCTAGGAACAGTGACCAATCACTAGCCAGATCCAGGATGCTTAGAAGCAGGTGGGATCCAGTCCACTAAAAACAGACTGGTGTCCACCCAGTGACGGGGACAGGGCCAGGTTGAGACATCTGGAATTGAAGTAATAGGGTTGTTGTTCTTGTCATCACTCATGGCCATAAATGATCTGCAACTCACAGGTGATGAGTTTGGTGTGTTCTAGGGGGTAAAGCCCCCAGTGGAGGTACAAGGAGAAGACCCCCTTCTACTTGGAGGTCTGAGGAGTGAAGCTTCCCAGGTAGGCATGGCATGACAGAGGGGTGGCGAGGCCACATTTGAATGGCATTGTGCCTTCGTGCACGGAGTCGACAGAGAGAGTGGTGCAAGGCCAGTTTGAGTGGCATTGTGACCTCAAGCATCAGGTCCCAATGCCACTCAAATTTGCCCCAAATGCCCCCCCGTCTGGAGACCCTGTAAACCAGGTCACAATGCCTCTCAAATTTGGCCTGAACGCATCCCCTGTCTGGAGACCCTGTGAACCAGGTCACAAAGCCACTCAAATTTCGGGCTTCCAGGCAGGTAACATGTTCTCCCTCCTAAACAAAATTCTGCTTGCTCCACTGGCTCAAACATCGGTGAGGCTGGGCCCACTTTCCAGAATACTGATGCACCCTAGGCCTTATAGGTCCCTATAACTCAGGACCTAGGCTCCCTAATTAGTTGCTGATAATTTACAGGATAGCCACACTGAAATCCCATTCAGTGGAACAGCAGAGTTCTCCTCCCTATTGATATTCCAGGCTTCACCCATTTACACTAAAAAAAACAGCTATTTGCTGGGGTATGTGTATTTCTTATAAAATCTCCATCAAGGCGTGGTTTCTCTTATTATGCAAAGTATATTTCTGTGCTGTTTCAGGCAAAACACCCTCATTTAAGGATTTTCATTTTACATCATGGGTGAGCACACTTTACCAAACCTGGCCCTTAGGAGGTAGAAAACTGCAGTGGCCAATGACCATGAGCTCTCCCATTTTCTCAGTGTTTCTTATAAACACTAGAGAAGTTGGAAACTGCACATTTCCCACTGATAAGAGTGTCATTATTATTGCTAGTGAATGAGGTGCTCATAAAAGTGTGAAACATGCAGCCTAAACTGCATATTACCACATGAGGATTTGCTAGTGTTCCTTAATCCTTAGCTGAAAAATCCTTCTGATCTGATCATATTTAACCTAATTAAAATACAAACCAAGGACTTCACACCACACTAAACTTTCAATTTCAGAAACCAAGGGCCAGGTTAATTAAATAACTTATTTATTAAATTTCATTTCATTTTTGTGCAAATATGATATTTGTCATATATTCTATATGTCAGCATGGCACCAGGGCAGGGGAGCTCACTCTGGTCACTACTAGTGCTTTACAGAAGATCCATGCTGGCAATTCTTTGCCATTATGCACTTAATTTTTTTTTAGACTTTTAAACTTTTTAAACTATTGTTCATGGCCACACCTACCAAAGGGTATGCAGCAAAAAGTCACAGGCAGTTTGATCAAAGATGTCATCCAATTACATCAATGGAAAAACTCCCACCGATGTCAAAGAGAGCTGGATTAGGCTCCAAGTATGCTTTTATGTCTTTGGGGAATCTGTGAGTCACAAAAATAGCTCCCTTTTGCTTATGTACTTATATGGGCCCCATGACCATAGTATCCAAGTGCTTTCCAGGTATTTATCGTCACATGTATAATCTTTGCTTTGAAGATGGAGACCTGAGGCACAGAGATTCAGTGGTTTTCCTAAATTCACAAAAGAAGTCTACAGGAAGTGAACCTAGATTGCCTGAAGCTTTATCCTGTGCTTTAAACCCCAGGACCACCCTTCCTCCCAGTTAGGAAAGCACATTCTCAAATTGGGAGAATTTGTCCCCACTTGTTTCTGTAGTAATATGAAGAAAAAGCAGCTGACTCTCCACTCATTCATTACTTGCACGAAGAACTCCCTGTGTTGTCTGAATAAATTCCATAATTAGCCATTCTATTTGTATACTGTGTTTGCTCTTTACGGTTGTTTTAAATGTAATCAGCAGTACTTAAAAAAATGAAATCAGTCATTAACAGTTAGTGAGCTTTTGAGTTATCCAAGCATAAATAAAATATCTTAGGGCCAAGTCCTTCCCTCACTTATTCCAGTGTACCTCCATTGAGTTTAATTCAAGCAAGTCAATGCTAGAGAGCCATAATTATTTATAGGTTTCAGAGTAACAGCCGTGTTAGTTTGTATTCGCAAAAAGAAAAGGAGTACTTGTGGCACCTTAGAGACTAACCAATTTATTTGAGCATGAGCTTTCGTGAGCTACAGCTCATGCTCAAATAA
This sequence comes from Eretmochelys imbricata, assembly GCF_965152235.1. Lineage (NCBI taxonomy): Eukaryota > Metazoa > Chordata > Testudines > Cheloniidae > Eretmochelys > Eretmochelys imbricata. Next base: position 23,642,449 of record NC_135576.1, on the reverse strand, counting down.
ATTGGTTAGTCTCTAAGGTGCCACAAGTACTCCTTTTCTTTTTATAATTATTTATGGGTGTTTGGGAAATATGTGGAAACTTTGCTAGACCTAAGATAGCCTACCTAGAGTCTCTGGATCTGGTGTTTTTGTATTATTGTTCTTAAGGTGAAGTCAGATAATTGAAAAAGTGGATAAAAGTGGATTTTTGTAGTGCAGATTTAAAATTTTGTAGCAATTCTGTGTTTTAAACTATGGCAGGAGTCTAAAGTATAGGAAAGTTATCTGATAAAAAAAATTAACAAGCAAATAAATTGAACTGAATATTGGTTGAACTCAGTGGGATTGCACCTGTCACAGTTCAGGTAAATTGGAACTGTATTTTCCCATCATGGGCCAGTAAAGGCACCCACTCCAGGCCTCCCGGCTCCTCAACCATCACCTCTCTTGGGCCCCTGACTGGGTATTTCCAGGCTTCACAGTTTTCTGCCCACACTGTGAGCTCCCTAGTAAGTCAGATGGCCGAAACAGCCAGCGTCTACACTTTGCTTTCTCTCCAAATGCAATAAACAGCATATTTGCTCACAGTTAAGTTACCACATAGCCCTTTTTAAGCAAGCACATTTACTCTTAAGGAAAAAACCTTCCAGGGAAAACATATTAAAAAACAGAAGAACCTCTTCACACGCCAATAAGCTTACCAGAGATCATGCCCAACGACAAAAGGGCTGTGGAAGGCATCAGTCCTTCAAACCTCACACGGATTTTTCTGTGGTTACAGAAACAGCTTTTTGCTCAGAACAAGAACACATATGCAGAGCTGGCATTAGGCATAAGCAGACGAAGCAATCGCTAAGGGCTCCAAGCAGCTCAAGGGGGCCCCCTATTAATTATTAGTACATGTTGGGGGGACCCAAAAGAGTCCTGCTTAGGGCCCCCAGGGTGCTAGCACGAGCAGGGCATGTGTGCATAGATTAACATTTTTTTTATACCGCTTGGGTCTTTGATCTTCAAAGGTAAAGGTCAATCATACAATGGTTCTTTTCTCAGCACATAGCTTCAAATAGTTGGGTCCGGAGGTGGGAATTTGCATTCCCCTTTCCCCAGGTAATCCCTTTAAGTTTCTTTGTCCCAGAAATACCTTCTTATCTGACATGTCATTTAAAATAGTCCTTTGAAGCTCCTAACACTTCCTAGGGTTTACAATGGCCACCTCACCCCCTTAGAGAAGATACATACATCCCACTATCAGCTATTTACATTTAATTCAATAAGATCTCCTACAGATTGTGCTATTACAGATATGGCAATTTCCTGCAATGTCCTAGATACTACAGTGATGGGCTTTACAAAAAGCTCTCAGATGAAAAAATTGATTAGATCAATTTCTAAACAGGAGACAAGCAAAATTCTTCTAACAAGCCAGTTTTACATTTTTAGCAATTCCACTGGAAGGTCATCCTTTACCTACTCTATTGAACTTTGATATACATTCAGTATGGGCCCAATCCAAAGCTCTCTAAAGTCAATATGACTCATTGTATTGATTTCAGTGGACTTTGGATCTGGCTTTATATGGGTGCTTGTAGGATCAATATGAAATTAAAGAATTAGGATTAGCTTCAATTTGGTTAAGGAAATCATATGTGGGTGTGTACACACGCGTTGTAAAGAAAGGCTCTCACTAGCAAGTGGAAGGAAAGGCCTTGAAAATAATGAGTCATAAGGCCAGAAGGAATGAAGTATGGAGGATGTCTGGTTCAAAGAATATCTAATGAAATAAGGGGAAGTTCATGGAGGATAGATCCATCAATTGCTATTACCCAAGATGGGCAGAGATGGTGTCCCTGGCCTCTGTTTGCCAGAAGCTGGGAATGGGCGACAGGGGATGGATCACTTGATGATTATCTGTTCTGTTCATTCCCTCTGGGGCACCTGGCATTGGTCACTGTTGGAAGACAGGATACTGGGCTAGATGGACCTTTGGTTTGATCCAGAATGGCTGTTCTTATGTTCTAAAAAGAAGGCTTCTGACTGATAGGGTGACTGCAGGTGGTTTTAAATAAGACAAAGAATATGTCTGAAGATGAGCCAACATGGCCCTTCCCACGCCACATACCAGTGTTACCTCAAAAAATTAGAGCTTTTGTGAACTCAAATGCAAAGAAAAAACTGTTAGTCAGCAAGAAGAGGAGAAGAGATAAGGAGGAAAGGCCTTGGGGAGAAAGGAGATTGTAAATCTTATCTGAAACAAGATTGGAAAGAAGGGTGAATTGTCTCAAATTGGCTTTTAGCTGAAGTCAGTCGTTGGCAATGACATCACTTGTTCATTAAAAGGGTATAAAACGTAAACTCTTCAAGGGTTCATTGCTAATACCTGCCTGACCATACTGGATCCAACCCATATGGGTCCAAGCTCGTTTGTAAGTATCTTGATCAAATGCTTATAAATTTTTTGTTACTGTTTGGATGAAGTAAATTGCTTATTATTTAGGCTTCTTAGACATGTTTAGAGCAATTGTATAAATAGCATTTGGCCTTTGGTTTTAATAAACGAATTTATGGCTAAATTAGTGTTGTGGTAATGCCTGCATAAATAATAATAATTCTGGCAGTATATAACATAAGCATATCTAGGATTGAAGAGCTAAATCCTTCCTGATCTTGCCCTGTTACTTGGTATTATAGGAGTCACCAAACAGCATTATTATTAAGCAGTTATTGGGGAGGAAAGGGAGTGATTGTTTTTCTGAGTGTTACAGAATACTGTCATTCCTTATCAAATAAAAGCTAGAACAACCGAGCAAGAGCCTCTGAGAGATGCACAGGTTGGGGAAGACACGTTTTTGGGAAGGAAAATAAATTTTTGATAACTTCTGTTCCTTCAGCTCCTAAAAAAAAGTAACTTGAGTGTTTTATGCATTTGTTTTGTTTATGACAGAACAGTTTTCTATTTAACTGGCCAATCAGTTTGACAAACCCAATCCTGCTGCTCACGAGCAGACAAAATTGTGTCCTGTTGCATGAATGCATCATAAATTTTAACTGTGGAAGAAGGGCTTAATGGAAAACTCTGGTGTTGTACTAGGCATTTTAAATGATAATTGAGCATGTCATCTTGAAATGCTGCTTTTCAAGTGGGCTTTGTTAAGCTGATGATATACAGTAAGGAAATGCTGTCTTCTCTCAGAATTGGCCTCTGTAGCTATTTTGTTGTCTACAGCAGGGACACTAGCAAGGGCTTTTTTCTTTCCACAATCAAAGGAGTTTTGAAAGCCACCATGTAAAATGATCTAATCAGTGCCTAAAATTATGGTTGGTACAATATCATTTTCTTCCTCTTACACACACATCTGGAAGTAACATACAAAGTTGAAACGTTCCAGAAATACTTTTAATCATCCCTGTTTAAGCACTGGGGAGGATTTAAGTTCCTGCCAATACTGTAACATTTTAAAACATCATGAACACTATTTTTAAAATTTGCTATGGCTTCTTCACAATCAGAAAATAAGGCATGTATGCCATATCTTTGTGAAGAGCAAAAAACACTGTCATGTCTTTCTTTTTATCATAAGAAGATTGGGAAAATTGCAGAGTGGGTTTCCTAATATGGTTGAATGAGCAGAAAAAAAGAAGACACCTCTGATTTGAACTTTCTTCCATTTTAGAACCAATCTTGAACCAACTAATGTAAGGTTCTGAAATGTTCAGATTCATTTTCCTATTTATGTAAAGAAAAGAGAGAGGCAGACACTCTGTTGTTTAGATCACTGCAGACATAGTGTGCTCTGTCATGGAGACTTTACTTGTATTGTCCTAATCTAAAATGAAAATGATTCTAATTGAAGGCATATGGCCATTCTTTGTGAACAGGAAAACAAACTGGAAGCAGAATTCCTGGATATTTTATGGTCAGCGAACCTATTCTTACAAGATTTGCTACCCAGCTTTACAGCCCAAGAGGTTTAGATCATTCAGATAGTTCAGAAAAGCATCTGAAATTTCTGATGCTCTCTTGAACTGAATCTGAATCCTGAATCTTGTGATGTTACCCCCGTCAGTAGTTCTCCATTTCCTCTTAAAGTGCTGGTCTATCTGAATTCATTGTGCCAAATCTGCCCTCACCAGTACAACCCCAGTGAAGACAGAGGTAATGGAACAGATCATGAGTTCACAGACATCAACTGACAGAACCGCTGAAACCAGTCAATCAGAGCCCCTGTAGTTTAAAGCAGGCCTTTCATGTTGGATTGCAAAGGGCATGTTCCAAGCAGACCAGTCCAGAAGATGAAGAAGCAGTAGTGCAGCCCAGATAGTTGTATATAAAACAACTCAAGCTACAGATGAAACAAAATCACAAGGAAAATGTCTGTAACTCAGAATCTGGTGAAAAAGGTAGTCGGACAGTTTTTGTGGAGAACCAGAAAGACTCTGCATGGCCTTTCACATCAGACTACATAGCTTTTTTATTTAAATTGGTGTGTCCTTATTGTAGGCGTCTTCTGAATGGTTAGGAGGAATTGAGATACCAGATGTCTCATCCTCCTCCCTCTTAAGAGTTATGCTGATAGTGAGAGCAATCCCATAAAGGCGCAAAGGTTCTGGGTTAGGGTGACCATATTTCCCAAAGGAAAAATGGGACACCACCCGGGGCTGGCCTGAGGCCCCCCTCCCCCAGGCAAGGCTGGGGTCACTGGAACTCTGCCTGCAACACCCCCACTCCTCCCCGTGCGAGGCTGGGGGTGGTGGAACCCTGCCTGCCCCTCCTCCCCAGTGCCAGATGGATAAAGTATTCATTGTAATATGGTATAAATGTATCATGATTTTAAAATGGATGCCACATCCCTCACTAGTGGCTAGTCCACATGAAAGGAATAACAATCTACTAGTGCTGCTAGCTTGTGGAGTTAACACCGTTAGCTCAAATGTTATAAGTCTGTGCTTTGGTACTGATGATCCCAGGCTGATGACCTGTGTTGAGGGTCACTATTTAAATGAAATGGAAATTTGTATCAAGATCATTGTCTCTGGGGTATAAAAAGCATTTCTCACCTTGGTCTCTAAGCCCTAATTAAATTCATTTACCCTCCCCCCACACACACTTAAAAAAGAAAAAAAAAACAACAGATCTCATTAAAGTTTAACAAATACATACAAATAAATGTTTTAAATAAGGCTAAAACAAACATTTAATGATATTGTATAATAAAATTTTACTAGTAAAACAGCCCTGATTTTTCTGATTAAAAATTCACAAAAACACTGGTTCCTTTCATTCTTATTTGACTGAGGGCCTGATCCTGCTCCCTGTAGAGTCAATGGAGGTTTTGCCACTTCAGTAAGGTCAGGATTGGACCCAAGGCGTCTGTCATAATTATTTATTGTTAAGTTTTATAAACACCTGATAAACACTAAGTGAAATTAAAAGTACTACTTCAACCTTTAGTTCCATTCAATGGGTGTGTGGAGATGCTGCTAGTTATCACGTAGGTTATGAAATATCCTAATTAATAACATTTGTGGTATTTGTTAGATAGTATAAACACAGCTCTTTAGCTGTGAAAAACATTTTAGTCTTCAGGTTCTTTTTGATGATTTGTTAAAAAAAAAAAATTCCCTACTGGTGCATGTGGTTAAAGAGCAATTTGCAGGAGGTCTGACCTTGGTGACTGAATAAACAAGGGAAGAGTTTTAAAGCTAGCAGATGGTGTGATATTTCACGTATCCAGCTCAAAGGATTTTTTAGTGAAGCTAAGAGAATTTTATGGCTAAAGGCATTATATTTTACAGCAGTCAGCGATGATGATATGGCTTCCTTCTCTTCTGCCCCATCTCCAACACACAGCTAGCCATATCATTCTAAGAAATCAGGTTTCCCAGAATTCCAGGACTGTAGCATGATCACGGAATTATTTATTAGCCAATGGATTTAGTTAATCCCTTCAATCGAGTGGTTCATACAGCATTCATCCAATCAGAAGAGAACTAATAACCTCATGGGAGTAGTGTGTGAGTCAGAAGACATACAGTAAATGGAAAAACAAAACAAGAAAGCGCATGGGCTTGGCAACTGTGTTATCTATAGAAATGTAAGGATTAAAATTCAAGTACACTGGCATCCAGTTTTGGTCCTCTCACTACAGAAGGGATGTGGACAAATTGGAGAGAGTTCAGCGGAGGGCAATGAAAATGATTAGGGGGCTCAGGCACATGACTTACGAGGAGAGGCTGAGGGAACTGCGGTTATTTAGTCTGCAGAAGAGAAGAGTGAGGGAGGATTTGATAGCAGCCTTCATCTACCTGAAGGGGGGTTCCAAAGAGGAAGGAGCTCGGCTGTTCTCAGTGGTGGCAGATGATAGAACAAGGAACAATGATCTCAGGTTGCAGTGCGGGGTGGTCTAGGTTGGATATTAGGAAACACTATTTCAGTAGGAGGCTGCTGAAGCACTGGAATGCGCTACCTAGGGAGGCGGTGGAATCTCCATCCTTCGAGGTTTTTAAGGCCCGGCTTGACAAAGCCCTGGCTGGGATGATTTAGTTGGTGTTGGTCCTGCTTTGAGCAGGGGATTGAGCTAGATGACCTCCTGAGGTCTCTTTCAACCCTAATATTCTATGATTCTATGACCTGTTAAAGCATGCTCTACATGTGTGGCCTCAGTCTAGAACCAGAAACAACTAAGGGAAAATTACGAGTCAATTAGTTTGGATAAAATAATTGCCCGTCCTTAATCCAAATTATCTTCAATTTTCAGAATCAAACCTTTTTTGTGAAGCTCTGAAACCGTTCAGAATACCTTTCTCAAACAGAAAAGTCAAAACATTCATTTATAAGAGTTCTATGATATTCATCCCCATAGCGTCTGAGCATGTGACATCACTGCTAAGAAATGAGGAGTATATTTATCCCTCTTTCACAGATGGCAAAACTTAGGCATAGCAAAACTGTGTGACTTGCCCAAGAAGTCTGTAGCAGAGCTGGAACAGAACCCAGGTCTCATGTGTCTTAACCATATAATTATCAATTATCATGAAAGGCTGTCCCTATGGTATTCCTCCTGGGACTAAATGCAGAGGTGCCAGAAATCTCACAAGAAAACCTTTCATGAGATTTCCAGACCAATTTTTTAGATCACCAAGATTTATATAGTTTAGATAAGATTTGGAAAAGTACCCAGAATTTTGTAAGCTTGTCTGAACTTGAGGTATATCGATCTCTAATGAAAACGCTGAAATTAGAAAACCACATGGGTTTCATGAAGAAAACCAGCGAGTTAGGTCTATACGAGTCCATAGCCCTCAGTGTTCGCTTGCACTAGGTTCACACAAAACCTGAAATTCCAAGCAAATCTGGAACTAAACCCAGGGAAATTCACAATTTCACCACTCCTTGATCCATGTTCTCATCTCAGGATCACCCTCTCTGAACTTTAAACAGTCTTCTAGTGAGGGTAGGCTTGGGGGGCAACCCAGTTGTCTGTTATTCTCCCCTCTAGTTGGCTACTTTCCCCTTCTTTAGTTCTTTGACATCAGCGAGCTGCGCGGTATGCCCCATTTTCAATTTTCAGTGGAGGGGACAGCAAAGTTAAGGCCCCTCCTTTCCTGATCCAAACAGCCTTTAGAGATGCAGGCTGCACTGAGATACTGAGCAGGGTTTTTACCACTACAGATTACCCAAGTGAAGGCTGGAACATCTCATACCCAGAGAACGACAAGTCTCAGACAACTGTTTTCTGCCTCATTGCTGCCAAATAGGGAAGGGGCAGACAATTTGATTGTATGGAGATACCGTGGATTAGGGGGAGCCTTACCTTTGCTGCCTCCCATCCTTCAGCCCCCCAGATTGTAGATAAGGGAGTGTGGCAACTGGCCATATAGGAAAAGCTCAGGAGTTGCACTCAGAAACACCCTAAAATAATGGTGTGGAAGGTCAGGCAAAGCCCCTTTCCCCCCAACATGTGTTAAAGTATGGATAGATAGATCCTGGAGTCTCTTGGACAAGGAGAGGTTTTGGGGTCTTGGTTAAATGAGGCTTATATTTAAATTATACATAAGGTCCAAATGTCATTTGACTAGTCACACCCCAAAAGCTGCATAGCATCTGAATCCAATTGTCAGCTTAACCACCTATTTCTGTCCAAGGGCTTGTTAGAGGGAAGGGAATAGGTGGAATGAAACTTGCCTGAAATTCAAGAAGTCACAGCACTGGAGTCATAGAATCATAGAATATCAGGGTTGGAAGGGACCTCAGGAGGTCATCTAGTCCAACCCCCTGCTCAAAGCAGGACCAACCCCCAACTAAATCATCCCAGCCAGGGCTTTGTCAAGCCTGACCTTAAAAATATCTAAGGAAGGAGATTCCACCACCTCCCTAGATAACGCATTCCAGTGTTTCACCACCCTCCTAGTGAAAAAGTTTTTCCTACTATCCAACCTAAACCTCCCCCACTGCAACTTGAGACCATTAGTCCTTGTTCTGTCATCAGCTACCACTGAGAACAGTCTAGAGCCATCCTCTTTGGAACCCCCTTTCAGGTAGTTGAAAGCAGCTATCAAATCCCCCCTCATTCTTCTCTTCTGCAGACTAAACAATCCCAGTTCCCTCAGCCTCTCCTCATAACTCATGTGTTCCAGTCCCCTAATCATCTTTGTTGCCCTCCGCTGGACTCTTTCCAATTTTTCCACATCCTTCTTGTAGTGTGAGGCCCAAAACTGGACACAGTACTCCAGATGAGGCCTCACCAATGTCGAATAAAGGGGAACGATCACATCCCTCGATCTGCTGGCAATGCCCCTACCTATACATCCCAAAATGCCATTGGCCTTCTTGGCAACAAGGGCACACTGTTGACTCATATCCAGCTTCTCGTCCACTGTCAGCCCTAGGTCCTTTTCTGCAGAACTGCTGCCGAGCCATTCGATCCCTAGTCTGTAGCGGAGCATGGGATTCTTCCGTCCTAAGTGCAGGACTCTGCACTTGTCCTTGTTGAACCTCATCAGATTTCTTTTGGCCCAATCCTCTAATTTGTCTAGGGGCCTCTGTATCCTATCCCTATCATCCAGTGTATCTACCTCTCCTCCCAGTTTAGTGTCATCTGCAAACTTGCTGGGGGTGCAATCCACACCATCCTCCAGGTCATTTATGAAGATATTGAACAAAACCGGCCCGAGGACCGACCCTTGGGGCACTCCACTTGATACCGGCTGCCAGCTAGACATGGAGCCATTGATCACTACCCATTGAGCCCAACAATCTAGCCAACTTTCTATCCACCTTATAGTCCATTCATCCAGCCCATACTTCTTTAACTTCCTGGCAAGAATACTGTGGGAGACTGTGTCAAAAGCTTTGCTAGTCAAGGAACAACACATCCACTGCTTTCCCCTCATCCACAGAGCCAGTTATCTCATCGTAGAAGGCAATTACATTAGTCAGGCATGACTTGCCCTTGGTGAATCCATGCTGACTGTTCCTGATCACTTTCCTCTCCTTTAAGTGCTTCAGAATTGATTCCTTGAGGACCTGCTCCATGAATTTTCCAGGGACTGAGGTGAGGCTGGCTGGCCTGTAGTTCCCAGGATCCTCCTTCTTCCCTTTTTTAAAGATGGGCACTACATTAGCCTTTTTCCAGTTGTCCGGGACTTCCCCCGATCGCCATGAGTTTTCAAAGATAATGGCCAATGGCTCTGCAATCACATCCGCCAACTCCTTTAGCACTCTCGGATGCAGCGCATCCGGCCCCATGGATTTGTGCTCGTCCAGCTTTTCTAAATAGTCCCGAACCACTTCTTTCTCCACAGAGGGCTGGTCACCTCCTCCCCATGCTGTGCTGTCCAGTGCAGTAGTCTGGGAGCTGATCTTGTTCGTAAAGACAGAGGCAAAAAAAGCATTGAGTACATTAGCTTTTTCCACATCCTCTGTCACTAGGTTGCCTCCCTCATTCAGTAAGGGGCCCACACTTTCCTTTCAGAGTAACAGCCGTGTTAGTCTGTATTCGCAAAAAGAAAAGGAGTACTTGTGGCACCTTAGAGACTAACCAATTTATTTGAGCATAAGCTTTCGTGAGCTACAGCTCACTTCATCGGATGCACCGATGATCCGATGAAGTGAGTTGTAGCTCATGAAAGCTTACGCTCAAATAAATTGGTTAGTCTCTAAGGTGCCACAAGTACTCCTGTTCTTTTCACACTTTCCTTGACTTTCTTCTTGTTGCTAACATACCTTAAGAAACCCTTCTTGTTACTCTTAACATCTCTTGCTAGCTGCAACTCCAGGTGTGATTTGGCCTTCCTGATTTCACTCCTGCATCCCCGAGCAATATTTTTATACTCTTCCCTGGTCATTTGTCCAATCTTCCACTTTTTGTAAGCTTCTTTTTTGTGTTCAAGATCAGCAAGGATTTCACTGTTAAGCCAAGCTGATCCAATGCTTGTTCTGATCCAATGCCCCAAATGGTGCTGGAGGCACTTGGATACTGGAAGGGCTGTCCTTCATACGCAGTGTAAAACTGAGGTTCTATTTTCATGCTGGGCCTTATGCCTGGAACTCCCTTTTCTTCCCCTGGTGAAAAGGCAGCTATATACACTTCATTCAAAATTGTCTGCAGACACACTCCTTCTGTCACGCCTACTAGTGTCAGCCCAGTTACACGAGAACTAATGTTACATCATACCAACAACAAGTAAAAAATATACAACATATATTACACACTTAGTTAGCCTCCCTCTTGTCACCTACGGCAGTCTGTCTTTTTAAGGCCCAGATTTTGCCACCTCTACTCATGTTGATTACTACTTTACTCCTCAAATAACGTGGACAGCAAGTTCTATTTAACGTGAGTAAAGGTAGGAGAATCTAGCCCTTAGATCGAAAACTCCATGGGAGTAGGAATTGTGTCATCCTCTGGGTTTTGTTCAGTGATAAGCACGCTGTTGGCATCTGGGAATAAAACAAATACTAATTTGGGTAGAGCTGGGTGAACAATGGAGGTTTTTTGGTTCACTGGCAATTTTTAAAGCCAAAAAAAAAAAAATTGTTTCAGGTCAGCCCCAAAATGAATTTTTTTGAATTTTTCAGTGAAACAAAAAAGCCTCCCCAAATTTGTTGTAGGTTAAAAACAATTCTGTTTGAACTGACACTAAATATATCATTTTAATTTCAGGCATTTTTAAACATTTTTGAATTTTTAAAAATAAAATTAAAGAAAATGTCAAAACAAAACCAGTGGATTTATGACTTATTACAACATTCTGCAACCCACAAATCCCCTCTTTTTATCCTATGACTGCAGAGGTCTGGTGAGCCACTCTACCAAAAATGGTCCCTGAAAATATGTGCTAACTATCTATGCTAAACAATCTGTTCCACCTTGCATTTAGCTGTGATGCTTGGACTACCTTTTCCAGACCTGAAGAAGAGCTCTGTGTGGCTCAAAAGCTTGTCTCTCTCACCAATAGAAGTTGGTCCCATAAAAGATATTACCTCACTCACCTTGTCTCTCTAATATTCTAAGACTCACATTGCTACAACTATACTGCATAAAACGAAGTAATTTTTAATGAATAAATTAAACATTTCATTTCAAAAACGTCAAAAGGAAACATCTCAATTCTTTATGATTTAGTTGCTTTTCCAAAATGAACAATTCAGCAAAACTGAAATGAGTTTGTGAAACATTTCTGTGTCATTGATTCTGAATTTTTTGCCACAGTGTCAGTTAACGAATTTTGCTAAACTCTAAATTTGGGCTGTGTTTGTGGGATGAAGATTTGTTTTGCTGTATGTATATCCATCTACTAAATTGGTAGAGTGCTATGAAATTCTTCATAACAGAAGACATTCACTATATAGTCATTCGCTGTATACATTCAAAATACTATATTAGCAACATACTGCAAAATGGGGAGAGCTATGCCCAGCGTAAACTACACGTTTAGCCTCTCTCCATACATTTTTTTCCACGTTGTTTTCCACATCTGTAATTCATCTGCCTGAGACATATTTTTCAAGAATTGACAAGCATAGGAAAAAGCTTTGGCAATCCATCCTAACTCTAAATTAAAATCTAGACCCCACCAATAAACCTGCATTCCAGGAAAGAAAAACTCAGATTGAAGAGTAGAGAGGTTTAAAGGCCTGAAAACTTATGCAGCTACTCAAGGACTGAAAAGTAATTAAAAGATTGGTACAGAATCAGATAATAGACATTGATGAGTAAGTAATTCATTAGTCAATAATTTGGAGCTTATGAGATACACTCTTGGAAAATGTGTGCGCACACTATATATATTTGTGAGTTCACTTCCACTTAACATTAAACTCTAGATGAAACTGAGAAAAAAAACCCATCTTCCTGTGCAATGTGCTTGGGATTTTAACTTTTTTTGCATGCTATCAGGGTAACTCTCTGCTATCAGTGTGATTGCAAAGGCTATCCCGGTTTTTCATGTCCTTCTTTTGCTGCCCATTGAGATTTGGATGGATTCTCTCCACTCAAAACAGACATTGTTCCTCTACCCATTAAAGATAACTTTTGTAATTGTACAAACATCAGCGTGCAAATCCTGTTCTGATAAATGTGAAACGTTGAATCTGTGGATGAAACTTTACAGTATGTTCTTTTCAGCAGTTATAAACAAGATATGAATATTGTATCTGACATAACAAAATCTGTACCTCACTGGCAGCTTTTGCAACAAAAATAAAAACTTCACATCTTTACACAGGGGACTTCTAGAATTGCGGTTGGAGCTGGTGATTATGGGGAAGCTAAGACGTACAAATACTTTATTGTTGTGGTGGAAATAGGCCAAGAAGCCAGATAAAATGGTTTAGAAGAGGCTAGCTAGGAAACAAATCAAAGACCTAGATGACCCTACTGGAAAAATAAATTCTAGAGCTTAGCATCTGGTTCTTGCAGTTGTCAGCTCACTCAGTGAATGGCCAGACTGATTAGCTGCTTGTCTGCTGAATAGAGGGAAGGGTGTAAAGACCACATCATATCAGCAGTAGCAGGCAGTACCAACTGAATGCTTATAATCTACAGTGATATCAGTAAAATGGAGGAGACATCAGTGTTTAGAAAAAGCCTAATTATTTTTTAGTTTATCTATGACGCAATGTGTGTCACGTGATTTGGGTGGCAAGAAGATGGGTATGGAATCTTAGACAGAAGTGTGCAAAACTTTCAATTGTAAAAAAAGCTCACTTTGGACTTTGTTACAAGTTTAATGGGCCAGGTTTGCTAAAGTTCATGGACCATTCCACCAAACCTGAGCCGTTTCCAGTGAAGGTGAACTGACTTTTGGTTTCATGTCAAAACTGTTTTCATGTGAAACCAGGAGAAACGTGTTGACTTGGAAGGAGTTTTATGTCTGAAATAAAAACTGAAAGAGAAACTTCAGATTTGTGAAGCAATTTGAAAATGGAAGAAGAAAAACATCTTCACATAAACCCACTGAAAATAGAAATGACAGAGTTTGACAACAGTCCCATTCAAAAACTGGGGGTTACTTAAGGCATCAGTCAAATTACTGGTTCTGTGCAAATTTCCCCTATACATTGGAGTGAAAATTTACAATTTAAAATGAAAAAGAATGGGCCCAACTGATATGCAATAGATGCAGGAAACGTCTCTTGTTATTTAAGAAAAGTGGAATTAATATTTTCTATTTTTTTCATGTTTGCAGTTCATTTACATCTCCGTTCGTCTGCCCCTTATTTAAGATGGCAAATCTAATCTTCAGCTCCACCTCTAAGTGGCGGTGACCTCTTCCTACGTGGTATGCTGCCAGGACGATTACCTCTACATACATATACACGTATTCCGAGGTTGTACAGCTTAAAAAGTGGGTCATATTCCACTCACACAATGGTTTAGGTCAAATATTAAAAATGTGCATGCTCAATTCTTTTTTTTTCAAAACATATTTAATTGTGACGTGTGTAGGTGCAACTGTAGCTCGAGTGCCAGAGTTCATTCTGCACCAATACATTAATGATCTATTCCTAAAAGGTGCTGGTGAGTTAATTTAAATGAGAATTGTGGATACTCAACACCAAAAAGATCTGACCACTAATTTGATAAAAATCTCTTTGTGATGTAAAATAAAAGTAAAGGGCCAAATTCTGCTCTGAACACTAGTGTAAATCCAGAGTAACTCCATTAAAAGTCAGGGAGTCAAGCCACTCTGGGCCAAATCATGTGATTTTACTCCACACTCAGGAAAACTCCCATTAAAGCAGAATGAGAATTAGGTCAGAATCAGTCGTGCAACTGGGGCCCTGCTACACCCCTGTCCTCTACCCTGCAGAAACAGCACAGAGTTCTCCAGGTGTGCTCTCAGTGAAGCTTTATTTTACATCTACTTCACCAATATCACCATAGTCCCCTGTGCTCCCACCTATTTACAGTATTTGCCAAGGCTTAGGTCCTCTCAGCAGGACCTGTAGGGAACAGAGGTCTTCCTACTCTAGGCCCTCTGAGTGACTAGTCCCAGCTAGCCCTGTTTCTCTCTCTCTCTTCCCCTGCACTTCGTTCCTGTACCTCTGTTTATCAGCCCTGAGCTGATGGGGCCAACTGAATGTTTACCCCACCCAGCCCACTAGCCCGATGGGATCATTATCACAGTCTGCTTCTCCTGGGGCACTAATTAACCTTCAAGTGATCAGAGTGCAGGCTCACACCCTGCACTCTCTCATAGACAGGGAGAAGGTATCATTTACACTTGTTTTCCACCCAGTTTACACCCCGTATGCAACAACATCCCAGTAACATCACTACTGAATTCGGTCCAGAGATTTCCCACAGGAGTTTCATCTACTGCCATCGGATTTGAATTTGACATTCTGGTTATAAAAAGTGGCTCTGTGATCTGCCACTATAATTATTTTTATATATACAAAACTAGATCTCATTCTTCATATTTTGCCTTTGTAAACAGATGGCCTTACAATCTCCATCAATTTGTTTAAAATCTTCTGTGATTAATGATGCTAAACTCTGAGTTAAATTCTGATCTCAGTTAAATCACAATGACATGAATGGAGTTACACAAGTGTAACTGATGGCAGAATTTGGTCCGAACTCTGTCTTTAAGCGTCTCACAGACTCAGCCATTATCTTGCCACCTCCTGCAGTCCCTAAAATGTTAATCAGCCTTTCATTATTAGGAATGTTTACTGTACATGTTAATCCCAGAAGTGACTGAACCATCTTCAAGAAAGCAAACCTGTATATATCGACTTGGATTACAATAGCACTGTGACATATCCAATTATCGGCTAGCATTTGGAAACAAAAACCGTAAGTAGTTGCATCTTTTTTAAACAGCACAGAGACGGGAAGAAAGCACTTCCAGAACTTCAGTACTCAAGTAAAATTTTGTATTCATTATCATTACTGAATGTACTAAATCATTGACTTGGAAAGAATACCTAAAGCCTTCATATTTTCTGATACCATTTCAATTCTTGAGCTGGGCAATGAAAACTGAAAAAAGTTGATATAAGAAAACAGTCTTGTTTCAGTGTCTTTGCATTAAAATTCCTCAGTAAGACAAAAGCATACCATTCCATCAAACAAAATAACTATGTAGCCTCCTCCATATGTTATTTTCTTTTAAGGTTGATGCATTTGAAAAATCTGTATTGCATTAAATAGGAAGTGAATATAAACATGACATATGGAGATCTGCCAGATGATTAAACTGTAAAATATGATTTAGTGCTGAAGAAAATTTCTTTTCTTTCTCAGCTCATGGCATGCATTTCTACTTAGACATTAGAGGATTTTTTCATTCATTTGCTCTGGTAACATTTTACTAGCACTTTTAGCAGAAAAATCCCATGCTGATTCTATAATGCTGCGCCAGGATTTTATTAAATTAAAAGGAAAACTAAAATCCTTAAGAGACTGGGTCTGCTTCTGACCTTATGCAACCAGAGTAAACCAGAAATTACTCGAAGTGAATGGAATTACACTGGTGTAAAAGTAACGAGAGATTAGAATCTGGTCCATTGGCTTCAGTGGAATTACTCCTGATTCACACCAGCATGAGATCAGATTTAGCCCCATACACAGCGCCTTAAACATTAGAAATAAACTTTTGGGGATAAATTGGGGCTGCAAACTTCTGATCCATAACAACATTTTCTCAAATGCCAAGGTGTTTGGATCTGGGATTTTGGTTCAGCCCATTACAGAGATAAGGACCAGCTGCAAAGTTCAGGATGTTTGGGTCTAGGCCCTTTTCTAATAAATATATTTTAAAATCAAATGGCTGCAAATCAGCACCTCCTTCTCTTAATTGCCAGGACCTAACTGCATGCCTCTGGATTTTTGCTGCATCAAAAACTAATACCGAAAGCAGAGCGGGGAGATGCATTCCTTACACTACACTTAGGTGTTAGTGAAGTTATCCACTGTTGCAGAAGAACCCCAGAAGTTTGCTCTGAGCTGTTGGCAGGTAAAAGCCTTTCAATTCATCTTTATAACAAAAATAGTGTTGATATTCGAGATGGGCAAAATGAATAAAGTTTGCTACATCAGTTGTTTGATTATTTGACATGAGTGAAGTTCACTCCTTTAGGCTTAAGTGGGACAAGGGCCTTGCTGCACAGAGTGAATTTAACTTTTAGTGACTGGCAAACTGTTTTGGAAAAATAAGAACTCTTTACCCTTCTCCCACTCCCCTTTGACCCTTCACCCGTTTCTAAAGCCAAACCTAAATTGCAACTGTAAGATTTTGAAATGTTTGACTAAGTCTTTTTCACTTCTGGTTGCTGGCTGCAGCTGGAAGTGCCAATACCACAAGGAGGTCTGTTCTCTCTGCTAGTTTTGGAGACTCAACGAGTTTTGAAGGGGTTTGGACAAGTTGTCAGTACTAATGCAAAGTAAACCCAAACGCAAACCCGTTTTGCACTCAGCCTGTCTCCAGAAGTGCAGAGGCCAACACACCTATCTTGAACATGAGTCCCATGACATCTTATTGTCAGACTTGCTCTATTAAGCCAGACATCAAACTGTTAATCAAAACCAAAGGGCAAGTCTTCAGCCATGAGTATAACATACACATTTGTAAAAATAAAAGGAGTACTGGTGGCACCTTAGAGACTAACCAATTTATTTGAGCATGAGCTTTCATGCTCAAATAAATTGGTTAGTCTCTAAGGTGCCACCAGTACTCCTTTTCTTTTTGCGAATACAGACTAACACGGCTGTTACTCTGAAATTTGTAAAAATGTATATTAATCTCTTGTTTTTCAACCCCCTGTATTTTCACATATATAATTGCAGAGTCTAAAGCATATAATAAATACACATAACAATTTGTTGCCTCTATGACTGGCAATTTAGTCCTAAAAGTGTCTTGTGCTGATTTGATGTTACTGCTGTAAGTATCACCTTTACAGATTCTGGCTGCCCCCTGCAGCCCCTTCTTGTACATAAGGGAAGGAGAGGGCCCAGAAGCCTGTCCCACTTCTTGCTCCATGCACTGTGTTTGGTCAGAATTCTGCTGGGATCCAATCCTTGCTCCCTCTTAGCATCCTCACAGTGACTGGGGGCTAGATCCACAAAAGGATTTAGGGAACTAACTGCAACTTTAGGCACCTATGTCCAAAATTTAGATCCTCAAAATCCCTGCTTAGCTGCTACCTAGCCCTGCAAGCTCCTGAAGTCCCTAAGTTTCTGCCAATAAGGTCCCATGCCACCTGCATTTTGGAAACGGGCATATGCACCTAACTTGCACCTAAGGCCCAGCAGGATTCACAAACTAGGTGTTATGCTATCTGACCTATGGAGCCCGATCCAGCAGGCTTGCTCAGATACACCTTAGAGCATGTCTACCAGAGTGGGCCACACACAGGACACCTGGAGGAGGAGGAGCTCCCTTTATACCTTAATATAAGAACTCACCCAGGATGTGGGAGACCTGCCATAGTCTCCTGGGTTTGAATCCTATTCTGTCTGATTTAGAGCAGATTCGGACCTGACTTTCCCACACCCTAGGGGAGTGCCCTGGGCTACACAATCACACTCTCTCTCTGGCCCAATGAATGTTTCAGCATTTTATACATAGTGGAACAGCTTTAACAGGAGAGACCGAGAGGAACACACTGCAGAATATCCCATAGCCCAGTGGTTGGGGCATGCACATTGGGGATGGGATGCTGTGGTTAAAGTCCCTTATTTGAATCAGACAGCAAGGGGATGGGAACTCATGTATCCCACATTGTGGGAGCATGGTCTAACCACTAGACTATTGTGGTAGGGGTACCAATACCACCTCGTCCTTTGTGAGAAAGTGCTGAGCTAGCTTAGGCATCAGGGAGACTGTAAATCCTGAGCTGAGGGAGGCACCTAACTGTGGGTTGGAGTTAGGTGCCTAAATCCCTCTGAGGGGTGGGGTTTAGATGCTCCCCACCCAGTGTGTTGGCTTTGGTGAATCCCCTTCTTAGGTGCCTAACTCCACCCGTCCATTGTATAGGGAGCCTGGGCACCTAAGTCAAGGCTCTGGATTCCATTGGGCAGCAGAGTGCCTAAAGTTAGGCCCCGTGTTGCAATGTCTATGTCCCCTTTGTGGATCTAGCACTAGGTGCCTGTAACAGGGGCTCTGACCCTTAAAGCACCCCCTTGTGGCCTGGTGCAGCACCATTGACTCTCTGCCTCAGTTTCCCCGAGCAAGGGTTTCAATACGCCCAATGAGGCCTTTATATTGACAGCTCCCCTTTAGCAGTCTAGGTTATTTAGCCCCAGAGGTGGAACATCTCACAAATAGGCCTCCCTCTCAGCATCACTAACTGGAGGGTGAAAGGGCTGAATCAACCTTAGTCCATCATCCCCAGTTATGTCCAAGATCCCTTACAAGTGAGGCCTTCAAGACCCAAAACCCTTTTCTGGAGTCAGGGCCTCTTGTCACTAGCTGGGGGAGGGTCTCTCCTCTTGGGTCAAAGTCCCCACAGATGCTGAACTACAACGACCCTTCCTCAGGACAGCACATCATTCCTCTTTTTCGACTGCTTATGCTGTTGCCTGATGAAGTCTTTCATAAGAGTCAGTTTTCTCTGAGACTTAGCATTCATAGTCCCTTCCTTTTGGAAACTTGCCCCCCTTCACCCAGCTACCCCTGGATGAACCTTCGCTTAGGAGCTCTCTTTCTACATTCTGGAAACTGTTCCTCTCCCCAGGAGCCTCTGTTCCCCTAGCTAGCCACCCACTTGGAGTAGCTTTTTATCATGCCTGGGTGCTTCCCTACCTAATGAACTGCCTCCCATTTACTCAGAGAGACAAGGTGGGTGACGTAATATCTTTTACTGGACCAACTCCTGTTGGTGAAAGACAAACTTTCAAGCTCACAAAGCACTTCTTCCATGGAGCTCAAAAGCTTGTCTCTCACCAACAGAAGTTGGTCCAGCAAAAGATGTTACCTCACCGACCTTGTCTTTCTCGTATCCTGGGACCAACATGCTACAACAACACTGAAAAAAGCAATTCTGGTTACCAAGTGAGTTAATTAGTGCCGGGTGAAACTGAGTTGCCTCATTCCCCCTTATGGAGCCTGTCAGAGGTAGACTGAGCCCCTGACTCCTTCAGAGGGCCAGCGTCCCTCTGAGAGGAGCAAAGAAGGACAAAATGCAGGCAGGACTATGACTCTAATCAACTCCATACCAGTCCATGGAGTTGGTCAGGCATAAAGCAGGGACCATGCTGTGCTGTCTCTAAGGGGCAATTAGATTCCAGCATGTCTACAGTAACCACAGTCCTAGCATGGCATGGTTTTTTAAGTTTGCATAACCTCCAAATTGCAGCACTAGGACAGTTAATTTGAGATATTAAATAAATAAGTGATAAAAGTGTCATGTGAGGTTTACTTATTTTTTTTAAACTGCCATAAAAAAGATTTATAGATAGAACAAAATGTAAAAGGAAAATATTATTGTAACTGAGCCCTTCAGTAAATGTAAAGTGTTTGCATTTGCTGCGGTACATGAGATTTTGTAGAAAGACGGAGCATTTAGAACTGTTTGTGCTCAAAGAAGAAAAGACCAGGAGGTGGCAAGTGATCCTAACAAGAATTCCATTAAGTTTAATAGTGTGGTCCTTCTGGAAAATAACTCAGAGATCATATCAATTGAATAAAACACCCCAGGGTAGTTATTTCCTGCTGCTAGACAAATGCTGAAGCACATCCGAATCACTATCAAAACTAAATGTCAAGAAGACAAAGCCAAAACATTTATTTTCAAAGCTGGAGAAAGCCCCATGAAAGCAATCCATATGAATGACTCTTCCCCTCCCACCACCACTATGTCAAATGACAGATGTACATGTAATCATCTCAGCTGATGGGTATTGGTGCAGTAGGGTGACATTTCTCCGTAACAAAATAGGGAGTTCATAAAAGTTAAAATTTTTAAAAGTAACTTGCATCTGAGGAGGAGAGCATTAAGATTTTCAGTTGCATGGAATAAGAAAGTGTTGGTCCCTATTTCTATGGGTACAAGTATAGGGCAATGGCACTGAATATTGGCACTGTTTAACATGTAGTGGTCTACAGGGCGCTTAGGCACAAATAAGTTCCAACCTGCCACCCAGTAACCTGCTAGTGGTTGCCAGAATAAAAGCTAAACCCTGACAGAGGACGCCAGTCTTGGACTCTGATTGGCAGAAGGGTGGAGGTGCTGACTGATTCACAGCCTCTAAATAAACCCAGCACAGGAAGTTGTCCATGCAATTGGGATCTCCTGGCTTTGGATGCCTTCCCCTGCAATACCAGCTCCTAGCTGTTCATCTCTTGGTAACTTGACCTTACCTGACTCCCAGTTTGCCCTCTGGGTTGCCTTGGACTCTGAGTTCCTGGTATCAGAACTGGCCTCACTCCTGCTCGAACCACTAGGTCAGACCGCCCATGTGCCGGTCATGATAATAACACAGCCATCCCTAGAAACCTTCAGAAGAGGATTACTGAATATCGCCCTGAAAATTTCATTGAGATCTCTCATAAGGGACATCCCTACATACATAAACAAACTGCTCCACATGTCCCTCCCGCAAGCTAATTCTAAAAGGGAGTAAAAAGCAGATACCAACTCAACCTTTGTTTGTTGTACCACTACCTCTTCTCAGACAAGTAAAATAATGAAGAGTTAATACCTGTATCTTGTTTACTGGGATGGGCCATGCACCATCTTTACACTGAAACATTGTAAGGGAAAATGCATGCATACACTTACTTGCAGTCCTTTCCCCTTCGTGGGGCTCATCCATGCTCAGCTGGCGGAACTGACTAGACTGGCAGAGTCTTGAACAGGTCCTGGCTTGCAGCATAGTTGGATCCCGCCCATCTCCCACCCCCCTCTTCTGACTGTTAGGGTTGACATAGGTCATGCAGTGTCTACACTCACAATGTGCTGACCTCTGTAGGTCGACCATTGCTCAATGCCACTTGGGGAGGTGGTTTTACTGAGTCGCCTTAACGGGGCACTTACATTGGCCGGAGACAAATTTGAGCATAGACATGTACAAATAGGTCTATCAGGGCGACTTACGTTGACCTAACTTTGTAGTGTAGACCAAGCCTCAATAACTAAATGACACTGGGAGTTTTGGGTGCCCAAAGAATGCAACATTGGGCCCTTGATGAATGTTTGTAAGAGGTGCACTGTGGGCTTGATCCTACTCCCACTGAAAACAATGACAAAACTCCTACTGACTTCTATAGTATAGAATCAGCGTTGATAGGTCTAAAAGAACATAATGTACCATATTCCTTACAATAAATCAATCACACTCTAGACTTTAGACATGCAAGTAGTCAATCATAAAAGAGGCTTAATCATAAGGTGCCACATTTGTATATACTGGAACAATGTTGTAAAAGCAGTTAGTATTTTATGTAAAAAGCTCTTCTATAAGCCAGGCTTAGAAAATATAATACTTCAGCACAATAATAGTGTCTTATCTATCAGGCACTTGTCAATATGAAGAAGTATATTTCAGAATATCAGAGCACTTTAAGGCTTGGTTTTATTTGTTATTTTAATAACTACTTTATTTTTAATTATTTTAATATAGTTATTTTTTCCTGATTTTAGGTGGTTTGATCAGGATGAGTTCAAATTAGCATATGGCGTAAGTTTTCTTATAATCATGGCTTCAGATTGTATTTGTGAAAATACTGGGTCTGAGTCTGATCTCATTTACATTGTTTTTACTCCACTGTAACTTCTTTGACCTCAGTAGAGTTTCTCTTGATTTACACTGGTATAAATAAAATCAGAATCTGGCTCAAGGTGAAGCAATCAAAGCAGAACACACATAATGGGATGGTGCTGTTTTTCGGGAAGGTAGGTCCACTTTTGCACATCCATGAATAGCCCAAGTGTGCAGCACATAACTGAGGATGGTCCATCTGGTTTTAGGCTGCCTGTTTCTCCTTTTTAATCTGTTCTTGGGAGCAGGTACATAGTGAGATTTCACTCATATGAAACCAGGGAAAACCAGCCAGCATGTGGGTACAGAAAGGGAGAAGACAATTCTTTGTAATCAGTGGAGAGTACCACAGCCAAGAATCCAGGCTCCAGACATGCATTTCTAAGTCGCTCTTAGTCTCCCCAGCAGCTGAGCTGCGGAAGACCATGAAATCTCCAGCCCAAACCTATAGAATTCGGAAGTCTGCTGAACAAAAACATGACAGACATTACATTTTAACTCTTTCAAATCACCTTCTCAATTCATGCAAATGGAAAAGCTTTATGGTTTTTTTCATTTTGAAACTATCAACATAAATTTTTATTTTACAATGCTGGGGAATCGATCATTCTGGGTGAGAGGATCTGTACTGAGATAATGAACTATTCAACTTCAGTCACTGGTTTGAATCCAGCTGGGGTAACTAATGTTGCCACCATGTATTGGTTTTTTTGTACTGAACAAAAAAGCGTTAGTCCAACTCCTAGCTGTTCGCTGTGACTAATATTACCATGATTGATACCCTTATTGACAGTCTCAGTGTGACAGGCCAGGCCTGAATGAACATGGCAAAAAAATCCCTTCTCATTCCTATAGGTGGTCCATCCACGTCAGAGTTGTAGCCCTTACATCTCAAAATATGAAAAGTTGTACTAGAGCCTGCTGATTGTTGAAACCAGGGATATTCAAATAGTAATAATGCAGTGTCTGAAATGTTGCTGTTTATTAAAACAACATCTAAGAGAACTATTTGTGATGAACAATTTATTAGCTGAGTTTAGCTTTCCCCACCAAATTGTCTGTGATCAGATTGCAATTTCCATGAACTTGTACATTCAGAAAAATTTAACAAATGTTTTATGCAAACATGTTTTAGCCTGTGGAATTCTGAGTGTGTTCACAGGGACTAGTACTTCAGCTATTTGATGTTCACAATTGGATATTCAAACATACTGTGATCAGATATTTATATATAGGTCACATGGTATGTGCTTGTTCCCTGACAGAATGAGCTTGAATCATAGAAAAATGTCTGTTCCAGTTTCTGCTCATTATGAATTCAATTGGTTTTCCATAAATATTCTGTAAAATTTGTTTAAAATATGCAGTTTTGTTGAATATTCCTGCCAGCATGCATGCTTGAAAGATTATTTGCAGAAAGTGAACACAAAAAGGTATAAATGAAGTGCAGCTCAATTCAGCTCCAAATTTGGAACAAGTGTTCAAGATTTTTTTAGTTATTCACCCACCTCTAATTAAAATGCTCACATGTATCTCTGGCTGATGAGATGAAATATGAGAAAGAAACTTTCTAGCTCTATGGCAATTCAAGCTTTTGCCAAGTTTTTCTTGGCTAATCCTATGGATAATTGTTTTTCTATTATGTACATTTTATCACTTAAACCACATTATCTACCTACGTAACGGACACAGCAACAGTGCAAGTTTCCCCATATCAATGTTCCTTAGATTCTACTGCGATTAGCGGGTACGGTGATAAGTGACCTAGAAGCATGGTAGATAGATCAACAAACAAGGATACTTCAGATTCTGCTTTTACCATAAATCTGGAGTATTTCATTAACATAACTGGATTTACACTGGAGTAACTGCAATCAAAAT
Source organism: Eretmochelys imbricata (assembly GCF_965152235.1). Taxonomy (NCBI): domain Eukaryota; kingdom Metazoa; phylum Chordata; order Testudines; family Cheloniidae; genus Eretmochelys; species Eretmochelys imbricata. Next base: position 23,618,375 of record NC_135576.1, on the reverse strand, counting down.
CTGGCCGAATATGCTCCTTAATCATTGATATCTTGGCTGAGATTACCAACAAGGGTGGCACTTAATGCCATTTGTAATCCTCTTCTTTGGTGAAGTAGATATCTGTCCTCTGGGAATTGCAGAGAGACCAGCATATTCATTTCACTCAGGCTACTGAATAGCCATCACATGGTAACCTTCCGTCCACACAAATCTGGACTAGCAATCTAGAGTTGAGTGTATAGTCCACTGCCTAACCTATCCAATCATACAACTCTAAGGACAGTTTGGCTCTCTAGCCATCAGAAATTTCTATTTCCATGAGTTCCTGACTTGGAGGTTCCAGGGAGATTCCGTGTACAGACACCTTGTATGACTCATATACCTGCTGGACCTTGCTAGAATGTGAACATTTCATCCTCATGGTATCTAGGCACGTGGTATGCAGAGCATATCCATCTATCGAGGAGAGAGAACTTGCTCATTGGGTAAAAAAGAAAGCTATTCTTTTAGATAGGATAAGAGCAACTCAGTTAAATCAAATAGTTCTATTTCCCCTCAGACAAATCTGTCACCCTTAGAACTGTTTTGATGCTGCTCAAGACTCATTTAAATGTTGCACTGGTGGTTTATTTGAAGACCACTGATGCACCTTTGCATAGCACAGATGTCACAACAAAAATCATAGAATCATGGAAATGTAGGGCCTGAAGGACCTTGAAAGGTCATCTAGTCCAGCCCCCTGCTCTGAGGCAGGACCAAGTATACCTAAATCATCCCTAACCATATTCAAGCATGAGATACAGCTGAGAGATTTATCTCATCTGCTTTCTTCTGTCATTAGCCATTACACTCTAAATTATGTAGTTAAAAAAAAATCTATGCTTGGAATCAATTTCTGCTTTTCTGGCTGCCACCTCATCTTGCCTTATGGGTAAGAACTGAAATGTCCTGGAGCTCAGTAGCTACCCCTGGGATAAGGGTGGAACTTGGTGCTTTAGGGAGAATTAAATTCTCCTGGTGCTTTAGGGATAATTAAATTCTCTTTGTGGATTCAAATATTCACACCCATATCAAAAGATTAATTAATGAGAAATGTTGATAGGAATGGGTGTTCCAGCTTCCACAGGAGGTAGAAAGAGAGGGGCAAAGGCAGCTGGAAGGATTCTATTCCATGCTGGAGCTGCAGGACAGAATGCTTGTTGATGTGTATGACTCTTTTTGCTCTTAAAAGAAATGCTAGTCTTGATTGTGTAGGACAGGAGATTCGGTGGGGAAGGAAGCAGTAATGGAGGGATATAATTTTGTTTAACATTGTCTAGAGCTGGGCTCACTGTTTATTATGAATATTCATTACAAATTTGCCTCTTTTTAATGCATCATCAGGAAGACTCCTAGTTTCCTTTGAATATATCTATTATTTGTAAGTGATTGCCAAATGGTGTGGTGAAAGAGCTTAAGAGCATGGGCTGTTCATCAACTGTTCACTTCAGCTATTTGCAATGGGTTGTGTGCTTGGTCACCTGAATCCAATCAGGCTGGATGGCAAGCACCTCTAGCCCACGGTCAGGGGAAGTGCACCATCTTAGACAAAGCCCAGGGAAGGAATTGTGATCCTTTTTTCCTCTTTGTTCCAGGCAGGAAAGTAATCTGTTATTTGCCTACTTCCCCTTCTGCACTGGATCAACTCCAATAGTCAGCAGGTTGCAGCAGGAAACAAAGTCTAGTCCCTGCCCACTCCCTGTCCTCCTGAGCAGTTGATGGAATGTTGGTCCCCTGGAGCCTCCCCAACCCCTGCACCAGTTCCTGTGTGACTGGTTCCCCCTGGGGTGCCACCTGGAAGTGGGGTACCACTGAGTCCCCCTGACCCACCAGCCTGGGCTCCCTTTACACTGTACTGCTGTGACATGCTGCCCAGCCCACATACATGTAGGGACACACCCAGCTGCAGTTATATCCAAATGCTGTGACTAGCCCTGCATGGGAAGGCTCCAGCTAGGGATCTTCCCAGCTACTCAGGCATGCACCCCCTCTGGAGTGTAAACCCAAAATTATACCATCTTGTGATGCACAGGGAACTGTACAGCATAAGCTCATGAAATTCACCCCCTCCCTCAATGTGGAGAGGAATACACAACAACTTTATGACTCCCACACACTGGTTTTAGACAAAGCAAAAACAAGTTTATTAACTACAAAAGATAGATTTTAACTGATTATAGCAAACACATCAAAACATTACCTAGCAAATAAATAAAATTGCAATCTAAGCTTAATATACTAAAGAGATAGGATGACAATCTGCTATTCATATCCAAAGAGATGATACAAGCAGGCTGCAGATTCTTAAGGGGCAAGCTACACTTGCTTACAGTTTAGAATCCCCAGGTGTTCCATTCACAGGTTAAAAATCCCTTTAGCCTGGGTCCAGCACTTCCCCCAGTTCAGTCTTTGTTCCTCAGGTCTTTTCAGGAGTGTCTTTGGGTAGAGAGTCAGTGAAGAATCACAGTGATGTCATTCCCCTGCCTTATACAGCTGATCTGGGTTCTAATCACCAGGCTGTTACACTGTCATTTTGATGCTCTTTCCTTTACTCCCACCTCCCGCGCTGAAGCTGTTCCACTGTTGATAAATAATGAAAGACTCATTAGGCCAGCGTTTCTTTGTGAATCTAGCTGTAGGTATCACTATGAATGGAGGTAGTAATTCCTGTTTGTGCTGCCATTGAAAAACAGCTGAGACAGATGAAAACACTGTGGAGAGCAATAGCAACCCCTGTACTTGTTAGCTCTTGCTTTTTGTTTCTCTTTTGGGTTGCAATGCCTATTAGCGATACCAGAGAATTTTCTCAAACTCCATTTTGTGTCTCTAGTTTCCATTTTGACTAAGCAAAAGCCACTCCACCACTGGAAGCTGTAGGTCACACATGATTGGAAGCTACAGGTCACATGATAGGTCAGCAGACCATAACTCGGAGGTAAAAGCATGAATGAATGTGTAGTATAATCATGAACGGGATGTGTAGTAGTAAAAAAAAAAACGTATCTAGAAAGTTCTGACAGGACAATGTAAAAGGCAGATGGTTAGAATGGCTGAGTGAGGAGTGGAGAGAGGACAAGCAAGTGAGAGGGTGGGAACCAGGGTCTCAACCTGTATTCTGCTACAGTCCATGAGTTACTCAGGGAACTTAGGAGTCAGGTAGTATTACCTGGCTAAGTATGTAATAACCTCAAAATGATAGCAAAAATGTTAGAGTTAAGCAATAGTGCGAAAATGTTAGGAAAAGGGCTAGAGGATTTTGTTTTAAAATATGGGAATGCTCCTTGGAAACCTGGTGCATTTTTCAGACCTGATGCACATCACTGGCTATGTAAGCAGTGGAATCAGTGGATTAAGCCCAAGAAAAGGAGACTCTTTTCAGGAGCTCTGGATAAAAAGGCTAAAAAGAGAATAAAGTTATAGTAACCAGCTGGTTGGCTAAGAGGTCTGATATGCCTGGGATAGCAGGAACAGATATCTCAGCTATGGTTAATAATTTAAGAATACAAAATTTAGAAGAATCAGAAAGGTTGGGAGATTCCCTAGATCAGATCCAGCTGCATCTGGAGTTTTATCGTAGGGAAAAGGCTCAATTTAAGGAGGAGATCTCCACAAGGGAAAGTTATAGAGGATGCGCTGCAGGTTGAAAAGCTGCAGCACCCTTGTAATAAGCAGCAGCAGAAAATTAAGTGAACAAGACTGCTGTTTAAGAGAAAAGTAGACTGCCACACAGGCAGCAGCAGCTCTGGTTCTGGATTCGCAGGGCTAGCAGATTGTGACTGACCATGCACATTGCTGGCAGAAAACAACTTGCTTGGAAAAGGAGCTGCAGGCTGTGCAGGTAGTTAACAATGCAGCTCATGCTCAGGGAAGCGGTGCGGTGGTGAGTCTTGAGACAGCTATACTCATAATCTTGGAAAAAAGGAACAGGGTTAGCCCTATTAAGAGTTCAGAGAACTTTTCTAAATTCCCCTATGGAGGTAATACTAATTGCCTAGAAAAGGAAGCGGTGAAGTCTTTTTTTCCAGGAGGAGATACTTTCCTGAAAAGAAACAGTCGTTAGAGGAAAAACCAGAGCCATGTATAACTTGGGAATTGGTGTATGGAAATTCAGAGTTAATTCAAAAATTGGAATTAGATTTGGTAATGGAAACCACAGTGGTATGTACTAATTCAGGTGCTGTTGTGAATAATGTAGGGAAAGTTGTATTTAAAATACAAAAGAAAGGATGGCCATGCCTGAGAAAGAAGCCTGAAAAGGTATCAGAAGTGACCTTCACTAACAATGGTCCTGAGGGGAAAAAGGGACCAGCGAGGTAAACAGAATGGGGAAATGATAGGAATCCTAACAAAGTATAGCAGAGGACTCCTGAGCTCTGGAGAAGATTAATTTGGAAGGGATTATTACAGTATGAAAGCAGGGATCAAATTGACAGGTTATCTACTGCAGAACTGCTCCAAAGGCTAGCAGACCATGAGGGAACTGAATCTACCAGCTCCCCTGCCTTCCAACGAGGTAGCATAGGAAGGTCAGATGATCCCCCCCAGGGTTAGCACAAGATCAAGCTGGCTTGGTGGCACATTTAGATCAAGATACCTAAGGAAGATCCACAGTGCATATGCTGTTTAAGGAAACAATCTGTTAAAATACTTTGGTAAACATAGGTGTCACCTATTTCTTAAATGGTCCAATAAATAAGTCAATATTCTGAATACAGGAAAAATTAAAAATAATGCAGGTATTAATAAATTTTCCTTTTACTTTATCATGCATATGTTATAGTTGTTTAAATAGTTGTTAACCACATTAAGCAAAGATTACACATAGTAGGACACCCCTAAAGCTTGGCACAGATGGAAAGAATGAATAGAACCATTTAAAAAAAAAGCCCTAAGAAAGGTAGTAAATAAAAAAAATCAAAATGGTTCCATTCTTCCCACCTAAAGCAATGGAAGGAGAATCCTGAGAAAAAGTTGTAAAATAGTTAAGTGAATCGTTGTTTAGAAACAAGATCATAATTAATAATAGTCTTAAGGTTAGTATCATTTAAAGTGATTAAACTTATCCTAATTACACTTCTTTAAAGAGAGAGAGAGAGAGAAAGTGCACGAGAACAAAAGGCAGTTGTAGAGGACCCATGAGGAGAAATGTCAAGGAGAAAAAATATTGAAGGAAGGAACCAGGAGTTCACACCCCCCCTTGAGAACTTTTTGATTTAGAAACCCATCCCACCCCCTTTTATTTTATTCTTTTGAACCTTATTTATAAGAACTCCCTCCCTGACAACCTTCATATTTCAATCAACTCCATCCCCTGGAATTTCTTTATGTTGAATAACGCCGTCTGTTACGGGTACATCCGGACAATATTTCACAGTTATTTGACAAATGGGGGAGGCCTATGGTGCAAGTAAGCATAGAGGAAGGAGTATGTAATCAAATCATGTATGTGGGTATGGAAGCCACTTGCTCTATTCTAAGCACTAATGGAAATGTAAGTATATTATTGATTTATTTTACATCCAGTAAAAAAAATATGGGGAATTAATAATATCACAAGTATAATCCCCTTTAATTTATATATGGAGGTACAAATAGGAAAAAAGAAAATTAAAGACAATTCAGACTAATGGATATGGGGACCCACGGGGTGGTTCTAAATTAATTTAATTTCTCAGCTTTGTTCTTCAATTGATTTAGTTAATGGGGTATTAAGGAGAACAAATGTCTGGTAATTTCAAAGTACGGATATAGTTGTATTTTAATGTTTTTTTTAAATAAAAGTTTGGTGTTAATATATTTTAAAAGGGAAAAATAAAAATAAAAAAAGATTGTCATTAAAGGTAACTTGAAGAAAGTAGACTTTGTTTTGTATTTTTTAAAATTCAATATAAAAGTTGTTTGAAAAATAATACTCCTGCCAAAAGGGATGAAAGAGTTTGTCATTTTTTTATATCGATAAGAAAAACAACCCAAATGATACAAGATGAAGTCTTATTCATCCTGTCTCTTCTTGGCATTGGGGTTTTTGGACCTTGGTATGCTGGTGTGTGTTCGGAGAACGTACCACCAATGAAAAGGATCCAAATGACATATGTGATTGGGATGGATCTGTCAAAATGGGGAATGGCATACCAAAAATCCATAGTGTAATAATGTAAAGGGGGAATGTGATTTACTTTTCACAGCAGGAGGGGATAAGAACCTTTATTATTTGGGAGAAGGAAAAGCATATTTCCATATTAGGAAATCTAGTGACGTAAGAATTTAAATAGAGAATGTTACAATGATACTGTAGTAGCAGGTACCTAGTGTACCAACCAAAGTATTCAGGAAATAGAAGTGGAACAATGAAAATATACTGTGCCCGCAATTGATTTATATGGTAAAGAAATTACATTCCAGTTCCAGGAGTGCCTTGAAGTAAATCAGGGACTGTCAGAGAATATATTAACTCAGTTAAAAAATGACCCCAGTTGTACAGATTAACAACCAATTGAAAAAAACAAGTGGGAGATATTAAATTAAAAATGAAAATTGTTAATAGAAATATTATAGAAAAAGCTGAAGTAATCCAAAGTCAGGATGCCACAGTTGGTGAGAACTACTATGGGGATGGTCTCCTACTGCTCCTGGAATCTTAAATAAAATGTTGCATCCCCTTGTATTGTTAATTGCAATACAAATTATTTGTATGTCATCTGTATTATTAATATGTTGTTGGACTAAAAATGTCTATTAAGTTACAATCAGTCCAGGAAAAGTTGGAAATTGAGTGGAAATTGGTTTATTAAGAAATAACTTAAGATTGTAAACAAATTTGTGCAACAGTTTCTGTACATGTATTAAGGTTTAATGTGAGCAATTAAAAGTTACCCATTTATGTATTTGTAATGCTTGTTAAAAATTTATTTACAACAGTTTTACTCTAGTTTTGGCCAAAGCCAATACACAAAGTTATGATCACTCTCTGCCACCTTACCAGTGAAATTACATGAATGTTAAGGTAAAACAAAAGCAACTTTGCATCTATTGTAAATAATTCTAGTGTTTCAGATATTGGTGGTAGTTGAGATGCTTATATCAAAAGAGACTGGTGAGGCAGAATCAGGAGTAATAAGGTATTGTGCCAACAAGAAGAAAATGCGCTCTGTCTCAAAAGGAGAGCCTTAAGCCAATGTTGGACAAAGCCAAACACCCACTGAACTCACTAGTGAGTGATGATTCGATATAAGTATCAAACCATCAAGGAGGGGACTGATGCCAGAGAAATTCCTCAGACTCGATTTTGTGTCCCTAGCTTCCATTTTGAATAAGTAAAAGTCACTCCACCGTTGGAAGCTGCAGGTCATATGATAAGGTTAGCAGATAATAACTCTGAGGTAAAAGCATGAATGTATTGTTAAAAAAATAACGAATGGGATGTGTAGTCATAAAAACAAAGAATCTAGAAAGTTCTGACCGGACAGTATAAAAAGCAGATGGTTAGGAAGGTTGAATGTGGAGCAGAGAGAGGACGAGAGTGGATGAGTTGGCAGGAAGTTGCTGAGAAACCAGAGAGGAGGAGCAGAGCTGATCGAGAAAGGAAGAGCTAATCAAAAGAAGCAGCAACAGAAAGTCAATAGGACAGAGTAAGTCTGCCAATTTTAATCATAGGGTAGTATTAGTTTGTGTGTGTGTGTGTGAATTGTAATTTACTATGTAAAATTTAAGGTACATTTAAGAATGGCTGTCAGCGATCTGTAACAGACTGGCCATCTGTTGCAGAGCACACCCACTTAGAATCATTTGAACTGCATCTTACTGTCGTTTAAAATGCTCTTGAACCTGCAATAAGGGATTTGTGTTTTCTCTAGGTTTTTGGGTTATTACTGTAATTAGGGATTATTTACATAAATAAAAAGATGCCTTGTTTTGGAAAGAATACTGTCTGTGTCAATCATTTATCAGAAGCCTGTATCTGTGTCCTTTATTCCCTTAGCTACCTTGGATACCCATACCCAAGGACGGACACATTAAGGGGGCAATAGGCAGGTTATTCTAGGGGCACCCAAAACCTGTTTTTCAGGGTAACCTTATCTCCTAGAGACAAGTACAAATAAAAGGACCTGCATCAGCAACACCAAGGCCAAATTGCTTTTCCATACAATTGCTGAAAAGCAGAACATTTCCCCTAAATCTTCCATTTGTAAATCATTTATTTTCTTGCTGGAGAAAGTGAGGGAAGTTTTTATGGCCATAAAGCTGCTGGTTTTGAACACAAATAATCACAACTTGAAAAGTAATAGTCTGGCACATAAACAATTTGCTTGTATAGCAGGCTGAGCCTAACACTAACCCTGCTACTACAAGCTTACTACAGAGAACTGTCCATGATCAGCCTCTTCTGAAGCAAAAGAGGATGAGTCCTGCAAACACTCACTACCAGCTGTAGTGCTTACTATTACTCTGACAAGAGTCTGACTGCTGCTTTGCCTTTTTCACACCGCAAAGAGACTGAGGAATTTCTCTAGGATAGACACAGGGTAGGGCAGATTTATGCAACCCCTGCTAAAGGAGTATGCAGGGGCAGATTGATGTTAGAAGGGCAAATGGCTGGAGTGCTCCATGCTGTCTATTCTGGGCTGTAGAGCAGCCAAATGTAAAGCTATGCCAGCCTCAAAAGCAGCTCAGTGTCCCTGACTTACAAGGTTGTCTTAAAGGCAACTTTGCTGTCCTGCTATCTGGTCTGCACTTTCTGTACAGGTTCCGGCCTATTGATTTCAATAGGACTATCCATGTGTAAAATAAACTATACTTAAATGTTTTTCAGGATTGGGTCCTCTGGCTTCAGAATTTTTATCACAAGCCCCTATTCCCAGGGAGCAGATTTGCATGTGGGAGTGTTGTGCATAACCATAATCCAGATGCACATGGGCCAGCTATTCCTTTCAATGGTAAAACCTGATGCTGCTCCCTCTCCACCCAGGCCAAACAAACAAAACACAAACACAGGGCCTGCCCCAAAACCTGGCAATCCCCAGGGATTTGTGTTTCCCATATGGGTCTCCTTTCTATACTGCTGGCTCCTGTAAACCCCAAGGTTTCACATTCAGCAATGGGCCCCCATGACTTCCACTGACACACACCCCACTAAGACTTGCTTCTTTCTCTCTTTCCATATGCAGGCTCTTCCGGTTGCTAAACAGTTCCTGCCTTGAACCTTGATGGCTATTTCTCTCCCCTAAAGGCAGCTAGCTCCTACCTGCTTATCTGAGTAAAGTTCTAGAGGAAGCTATAGGGCAGAGCCAGCCTTAGCTGAGAGGCAGCTGATAGATTCTAGGAGAGGGGGCAGTGTATAGACAGGAAAGGTGCTGCTGTGCTTCAAGAAGAACAGCCTCCTGCTACCAACAGTTCTGCGACACTGGCAGGGACAGATATAGAGAAGAAAAACTGCCCTCGCCAAAGCAAGACTCTTGGCAGGCATGGAATTGCAAAGAGAGCTGTAGAAATGTTTTGTTTCAAATTCTTTATTTCAAAAGACCACTAGTTGAGAGGGGATTCTCCCTATATCAAGCATGTGCTTTTACAAAAAATAATTACTAGGATTTGGTAACCACCTGGAAAAAGGGTGGTCAAGTTGAAATTTTTCTTGTTCAGGTTCATTCACGCCTGCAAATTAATTTTGTTTGCCGTTTTATGATCGTAAGTTATTAAGTGTTCAAAGCATTAACGATAAAAGCAATCCACGAGATGGGCTATTATGTTTCCAAATGCAGCAACGCCCAATGCCATGTGTCAAAACTAGGATTAGTTCAGACAGGTAAACCTCTTGTTATTTGACATTTGCCAGCTTAATTTCTAAGCAAATGGACATATTGTTCCACTGTGCCAGTGAAGGATTATTGGGAAGAAGTGCTGACAGATACAGTCATCTTATAAGCATGTTGAAATGCTCAAAAATCCACAGCAGTATATTGCTATGCTTATATGAAGCAAACTTCCCTGAATTGATGCATAGTTGCAGTCTCTCATTTATTAGTTGATGTTTATAGGCATTCCTATGACTTACAAAGCATTCAGGAATTAAATGTCATAGCATTCCTGCAAGGTAGGAAAGTATGATCATTCCCATTTTACAGATGGGGAAAATGGAGGCATACAGTGATTAAGGTCAACACTGTAACAGAAGAGGGCCCTGAAAAGTTCTCCCTCATTTTACACTGGGAGAGGTAGCATGGGCTTTGTTCAGTCTCTGCAGTTGCAAAGGGCACTGCCAGCTCTGAGGGGAATAGAAAGACATATTTCCCTCCTTACTGAGAGCATCTACAGCAAAAAACAAACAAACATGATGTGTTCTTAAAATTGGGTTAGCTAACCTGTGTCAGCTAGCACTGAAGAAACAGCAACTCAGCTTTTAATTCAGGTTAGCAGCTTGAGTTCCCCAGGCTGCCATATAGGCTGGAGTTTAAATTGCTAACCCAATTTTAAAACCAAGTAGTTGTGTCTTCACTGCTGTTTTAATCTGAATTAGCTAACTCAGGCGAGCTAACCTGAATTAAGGAGGTATCTGTTTTTGCAGTGTAGACGTAGCCTGAGAGGCAGAAACATCTCCTTACTCCAACCCGCATAGAGTAGAGGCAACTTCTCTCCTGCATTGCTCTGCCAGAGCAAAAGAGACGGGGAAGACAATCTTATTGGAATGTAGCACTTTACACCTATGTGGTTTATGATAATTACTGCATTCCACCAGGATTACTAGCACCATGGAAGCCAGATATACTAGAGCAGAACTTCATCAAGGGCCAAGTCCTGAAGCCCTTAGACCTGGTCTACACCTGAAACTCAGGTGACAAATTCACACCCCTGAGAGATGTAGTTAAGCCAACCTAAACCCTCCAATAGACACTGCTCGGTCGACGGAAGAATTCGATCGACCTAGCTACCACCTCGCAAGGAGGTGGATTAACTACAGCGATGGGAAAACCTCGTCTGCGGCTGTAGCAAGTATCTCTACCGCGGCACTACAGCACCGCAGCTGCAGTACCACAGCTGTACCCGTAGTGTAGCCACAGTCATTTTTTTCCTCAGTCCTGACTCAGGCAAGCCATCCCTTAAAGCCAAGGGATGTCTTGCCGGAATGAAAGCTGATGCTATGTACACACTACAGCTTACGTTGGTCTAAATTACGTTGCTCAGGGGAGTGAGTGAGCCTCCCACCGAGCAACATAAGTTACACCGACCTAAGCGCCGATGTGGACAGCTGGAGTAGTTAAGTGGATGGGCGAGCTCTCTCCTGATGGTGTAGAGCTTCCCCACTAGCAGCCCAGCTGCCGCACGGCTGTAAGCTGTGTAGTGTGGCCATAGCCTGGGTGAAAAGCGAGGCAGGGTTTCAAGATCTAACCGGCTAAGAGAAGTAAGTGCAAATCCACTAAAGTAATTTGGACTGTCAGTCAATTTCATTAATTCATGGAGTTTAAGGTCAGAAGGGACCATTACGGTCATCTCGTCTGACCTCCTGCACAACACTGCCACTTTAAAACTTAGCATTTTTCCTACCACATTCACTATAAATGGGTTTCACTGTATTTAATTATTGTTTTCTCTATAGAGAAGAATATACATGTGAACATAATATTTTCTATTCTACCTTAGAGTGTCTTAAAAATGTGTGATTCTTTTTAAAACTGCCAGGGGACTATTTTCAAGCAAGTACATTCAGACATCTATAATATACGCAATACAATAGAAACTTTATTTCTATAGCATAGTACTGCTCATACACATGTATGTTAACAGCTGTTAGAAGATCAGATGGTTCAGAAGATTTAGTAAAGGGGGCATGGAATCTTCTACCTCTAGTTGAAATGTCTACAAAAGGTCATTGGACTCTTTAACAAACTTGTTTTTAATTGCGTTTGAGTCCCTGTTGTATTCATTTTCTACAGATATTCTCCGTGTTGCCAGTTCTCACAAAATTTTAACTCAAACACCACAATTTTGTCTCCTGCTACAGGTGGTTTTGTGATGATGTGAATAGTTGCAGCCTTCAGGCAGTGCTTGGAAGATAAACCAGCCAGGGGGCTTATGAGACGATGCTCTGTAACATAAGGGAAGGTGCAGTAATCTGTGCATCTGGAGGCTGAGTTCTCGTCATAGACCTCAGCTTTCTGCCATTAATATTTCTGTCCTTCACAATCCTGTGAGCCAAGTTCTCATATTTCAGGGTTAACTATCATTCACCAATTTCCCACAGCCAAGAGCTTGCACAAGGTCATTACTGACCAAACTGTGAATAGAACGCAGGTTTTTAATATAACAGAACCAATACACCTCCACTTTGCCACACAGTCTTTCAGAAAGAAAACATGGCAAATCAGATGTATGTGTAACCAGTGGTGAGCTGGAGCTGGTTCGTACCCGTTCGCGTGAACCAGTTGTTAAATTTTGAAGCTGGTTTAGAACCGGTTGTTAAAGGGGTGGGCAAACTCTGGCCCACCTGAGCTCTTGGCTCGGGAGGCTCCCCTGAGAATCCCTTTTTAATTTTTACTCACCCAGCGGCGCTGCAGGCCTTCGGTGGCATTTCGGTGGTGGGTCCTTCAGTCGCTCCGGGTCTTCGGTGGCACTTCGGCGGCAGGTCTTTCAGTGCCTCCGAAGACCCGGAGCGACTGAAGGAACCGGTTCTTCAGCTTCTGGCAGCTCATCACTGTGTATAATAACATGGCTAACAACACTAACAACATGGCTAAGTGTCATCCACTGCACCGCATATATAGATTTAGGACTGTGCTACTACTTCCAGGTTAAGAGAGCTGATTCTTTAGCTCACATGATGGAAGCTCGTGCTTCTGCATGCAGGGGTCCTGGGTTCAGTCTCCACAAACAGCCCAAACGGGGGTGATATTACATTTGGCTTTGCTCTCTAACCATTAGACCACAATCTGCTCCCAGAGCCAGGAAGAGAAACAAAGAAACCAGATGCCCAGCATTCCTCTGCTGTCTCGCAAATACTTGTGTAACCTACTAGCAATGTATGTGTTGTGCCTCCCTAGATGGGATGGGCCAGGTAGAAAACAATGGCATTGCTTTCCACTCTTCCCCTACGTTATTCCTATCACTGAAGTGGAACATAACAATGACAATACTGGGTTAGACCAATGGTCCAGCTAGCCCAGTATCTTATCTCCTACAGCTGCCAGTGCCAGTTGCTTCAGAGGGAATGAACAGAACACAGCAATTTTGAGCTATCCATACCGTGTCATCCACTCCCAGCTCTGGCAGTTTCAAGGTTTAGGGACTCCCAGAGCATGGGGTTGCATCCCTGATTATCTTGGCTAATAACCACGGATGGTCCTCCATGAACGTATCTAATTATTTGAACCCAGTTGTAATTTTGATCTTCCCAACATCCCTTGACAATAAGATCCACAGGTTGACTGTGCGTTGTGTGAAGAAATACTTTCTTTTTTTGTTTTAAACCTGTTACCTATTAATTTAACCAAGTGACCCCTAGTTCTTGTATTATGTGAAGCGGTAAACAACAACAACAGTTTCTTATTCACTTTCTCCACATCTTTCATGATTTTATAGACCTCTATCATATCCCCCCTAGTCGTCTCTTTTTTTAAACCAAACTACCCGAGTCTTTTTAATCTCTCTGCATAGGGAAGCTGTTCCTTACCCCTAATCATTTTTGTTGCCTTTTCTGCACCTTTTCCATTCTAATATATAATTTTTAAGTTGGGGCTACCAGAACTTCATGCAGTATTCAAGGTGTGGACATACCATGGATTTACATAATGACATTATGATATTTACTGTTTATTATCTATCCCTTTCCTAATGGTTCCTAACATTGTGTTAGCTTTTTGGACTGCCACTGCACACTGACCAGCTGTTTTCAGAGAATTAGCCAGGATGATGCCAAGATCTCTTTCTGGAGTGGTTCCAGCTAATTTATACCACATCATTTTGTATGTATAGTTGGGATTATGTTTTCCAGTGTACATTACTTTGCACTTATCAGCATTGAATTTCATGTGATATTTTTCAGAGTAACAGCCGCGTTAGTCTGTATTCGCAAAAAGAAAAGGAGTACTTGTGGCACCTTAGAGACTAACCAATTTATTTGAGCATAAGCTTTGGTAATTACCAGCAGGAAAGTGGGGTGGGGGGAGGTATTTTTTCATGCTTTGTGTGTATAAAAAGATCTTCTACACTTTCCACAGTATGCATCCGATGAAGTGAGCTGTAGCTCACGAAAGCTTATGCTCAAATAAATTGGTTAGTCTCTAAGGTGCCACAAGTACTCCTTTTCTTTTTGCGAATACAGACTAACACGGCTGTTACTCTGAAACCTGTCAAAAAAGCCACATTGACTCTTTCCCAATATAATGTGCTCATCTATGTGTCTGATAATTCTGTTCTTTATTATAGTTTCATCCATTTTGCCTGGTACTGAAGTTAGATTCACTGGCCTTTAATTGCCAGGATTGCATCTGGAGCCTTCATTTGAAAAAAAATCAGTGTTACATTAGCTGCCCTCCAGTCATCTGGCACAGAGGCTGATTTAAGTGAAAAGGGCTGTGGGTTCAAAATCTGTTGATTAGCCGTATAGAGATTAAAAATACCTAGAAGTATAAAAGCTGTGATTCTTGGAATTATTTTACTTTGGAAAATATTATACTTAGAAGTGAATTTGGATGCTGTGCTGATATCTTTTACTGTTGCATTTTTATTATTTGCATTTGGTTAGAAGAAGCTGTCCTTTTAAGACTAGGGTATGGAAGATTTCAAGTGTGTGGGAGATTTTTACTTTGTACCCAGAAAAAGACAGACCCCGCTTGTGTGAACTCCAGAGTTCAGAACTTGACTTAATAAACATATCTTTCTAAAAAGCACTCCTTATTCTAGAAAGTGGAAAAGCATTTATGGGGACTGGTTGTCTGAGGGCACTGCTAATGAGCTATAGGGCTTTTTACCTGTAGGTCACCAGTTTGAATCCTACCAGTTCTGCAGGGATTAAAAAAGTAGCCCATTTGCTTGATGTTTGGTAGTCCCTCTGTTGAGTATCAGTTCCAGCTCCCAAATCATAAATTCACCATCATGCTTTGCATTAGATTGTAAGCTCTTCTGAGCAGACTGTCACTTATTTGGTGTTACCCACTCTCACACTTTTATCACAAGTCTCACACTATTTGGTGTTCTTCTTAAAGTCTTATCTCCTGGAGTTAAAGAAAATCTCAGCTTTCGTTTAAAAAAAAACAAAACGGTAAATTTCTAGCCCTCATGAGTGCAAAAATAAGTTTGAAAGGGACTAGAATGTCCCCTAAAGATTAAAACAATGAGAAGGCATGCAAAAAGAACACCAAATTCACTTTATTTTTAACATCTCATGATTTTAATCCCATCTCATAATGTTGGTGGTCCTGAGTCATGATTTTTGAATGCATGGTGCTGGCAATACACTTATTATGTTTGTACAATATTTACAACAATGGGAACCTGATCTTGGTAGGTCCTTTAGTGAGAGCCACCCCAGCACCAAAAATCATGTCTCTCTTTAAATTGGCAACATCATAACGGTCA
Organism: Eretmochelys imbricata; assembly: GCF_965152235.1. NCBI lineage: Eukaryota > Metazoa > Chordata > Testudines > Cheloniidae > Eretmochelys > Eretmochelys imbricata. Next base: position 23,602,790 of record NC_135576.1, on the reverse strand, counting down.
CTCAGGCCCTGGGGGATGGGAATAGTAGTTCCAAAATCAGAAGACAGGCCAGAAAATATGATTTAATCTTTTTGAAAATGTCATGATTTTTAACCTACCTCGTGATTTTTGGTGGTGTGACTGATGACTTTTGAACTTTTGTTTTGGCACTACTATAGTCATACAGCTGAGATTTATTAGCATAAATACTAAAAAAAGGCAAAGTTTAAATTTGACTGTGCAAATATTAACTGAAAGCAAATTTTGAATGGCATGACCAATGATAATTTTTAATTGCATATTTAACATTCAAATATGCCAATCAAAATTCACACTATTGCTGGTTAATTACATGAATTGCCACTATTGCTGTCAATTACATGAACTGACAGAATACTGTGTGATTCTGTAACAATCCAAAACACCATGGATCTTAAGTTTCAAGTATTCATAATGAACCATGGGCAAACAGCCTGTAGACTAAGAATTATTTCTTAAAGACATTGGTGCATAATTTTGAACAGTGAATAAGCTGGTTCCTATATTTGAGTGAAAAATCATGACCTTTCTTCAGTACAGAGAACAACGATCATCCTTTTTTATTCTTTTACATACCTAAAGGGTTGAATAGATATCTGGATAGTACAGTGCAGCTGCAACAATGCTAACATTGGGTGAGGGAACTAGCATTTGCCAGTGAAAAAGTAAAGACATTAGTTGAGTCTACACTATGGGGTTAAGTCAACCTAAGTTACGCAACTCCAGCTATGTGAATAACATAGCTGGAGTCCACATAGCTTAGGTCGACTTATTGCAGTGTTTTCCCCTCTTACAATATTAGTAAAAGCATTGTGATATGTTTCTCAAAGCACTAGCTCATGGGTTCAAGTAAATACATGAGAATATGAGCTGTCATTGACAAAAGTAAGTTTTTAGCCCTTATGGTTGCAGAGAAAAGCTTGAAAACACGACCTGAGAGTAAAAAAATACATAAACCAGAAAGCAATGCTTACAAAAATCTCATAATTCTTTGGGCAATTTTATGTATTTTCTGGAGACTGATTCATGATTTTTGAACTCTAGGGTCTGGCAATTCTATTTCTTGGCTTCCCCCAAGCACTATGTCAGCTCATAGCTATATAGACATGGATTTACCTGATAAGGAAACATCAGTCTCTTTGTCTTTTCAGCTTGATCCAAAAGAAGTCTGTAACTAAAACCACTAGCCGCTCCCTAGCAATGGCTGCTGTTAAGAACCAGCCTGCCCACTTATAGCCAATTCAGAGGTTCACAGGTGCGGCAGTAAGCCATCAACAAGAACTGAGATGATGTGGGTAATTTGCTGCTGTGCACCAGACACGAATCAATGGTCACTAGCTGAAGGGAGTTCCAGAATAGTTTGAATACAGGCTCCTCAGGAGCTGAAGCCAGAGGTTCAGATTCTATTCAGAGATTTGGGAAGTATCATGTCTGACTGTTTTTCTTTTAGATTCATAGATACTATGGTCAGAAGGGACCATTATGATCATCTAGTCCGACCTCCTGCACAACGCAGGCCACAGAATCTCACCCACCCACTCCTGCGAAAAACCTCACCTATGTCTGAGCTATTGAAGTCCTCAAATCATGTTTTAAAGACTTCAAGGAGCAGAGAATCCTCCAGCAAGTGACCCGTGCCCCATGCTACAGAGGAAGGCGAAAAACCTCCAGGGCCTCTTCCAATCTGCCCTGGAGGAAAATTCCTTCCCGACCCCAAATATGGCGATCAGCTGAACCCTGAGCATATGAACAAGATTCACCAGCCAGATACCCAGGAAAGAATTATCTGTAGTAACTCAGATAACATCCCATCTAACATCCCATCATAGGCCATTGGACATATTTAGCATGAATATTTAAAGATCAATTAAATGCCAAAATCATGTTATCCCATCATACCATCTCATCCATAAACTTATTGAGTTTAATCTTAAAGCCAGATAGGTCTTTTGCCCCCACTGCTTCCCTTGGAAGGCTATTCCAAAACTTCACTCCTCTGATGGTTAGAAACCTTTGTCTAATTTCAAGTGTTTCAATTTTTGCACCAGCATGGTCAGTCATCTCATCCAAAGCCTATCCACACACTCAGCTGGTAATAAGGAGTATAAGTAACATGTTAATGAAATTTCCAGATGAAATGAGGAGTGCTGTGAACACCACTGAGAACAGATGAATAATACTAGGGATTTAATAAAGTTAGAGACATAGGCAGAAAATAACATGAGGTTTTATCTCTCTGTGGTACTTATATGGCCCCCATCACCATAATATTTGAGTGATTCATACTTTTTAATGTGTTTACCCTCTTGACAAAGCTCCTTCCTTGTCTTCGTGGGTCCCGCATTTCCTGGCAGATTTCGCTAGCCTCAGAGGCTCATTGTGACCTCCCACATAACCCTTCTCTCTCTAGAGACAAGGGTCACAGTGCACTGAGCCATTTTCATCATAAGCCAGTGAGGGAGGTGAGGAGAAGCTATCCTCCCTTGCACAGACTCTGTTGTCTCCCAGTCTCAGTGATTAATCGGGGGGTGGGGGGGGGAGAAGGGAGCCCAGGCCCGACCTCTGCTCCAGGCTCCAGCCCAGGGACCCTAATAGTATCAGCTATGGTAGCTGACCTTTTAGAAACATGACACGCACAATTCCCTCGGCTACTTCCCCACAGCAGCCCCCACTTCCTCAAGCTCCACTTCACCCTTACCTCAGGGCCTCCTTCCTTGTGCCTGATATAGTGTGTACTGCTCAGTCTCTCCAACAGCGCAACTTCCTCCCACAGCTCCTGACATTCACCCCGACCTGACTAACTGGGAGGCTTTTAACTAGTTTCAGCCAGCCCCTGATTGGCTTCAGGTGTCCCAATCAACCTAGCCTTCTCCGTGCCTTCTGGAAAGTTCTTAATTGGCTCTAGGTGTCTTAATTGACCTGGAGCAGCTGCCACTTAACTTATCCTGGTACCAGGGATTTGTTTAGCCTGGAGCTAATATATCTATCTCCCACTACTTTTCTATAGCCATCTGGCCTTGTCCTGTCACACCTCACACCACCCATGTGAGGTAGGAAGAATTATTACCTCCATTTTACAGATGGGAAGCTAAGGCACAGAGAGGCTGAGTGATCTGCCCAAAGTCACATTAGAAATCTGTAGCAGAGTAGGAACTTGAATTCAGGTCTCCTATGTCCTAGGCTAATGACCTAACTACTGGACCACCCTTCCTGTCTAATTGCAACACTTCAAGCTAAATAAATCTGGGGGGAAATACTCTCAAACTGATATTAATGATGAAGGAAGAAAGAGATAGAGAGAGAGAGATGTAGAAAACAGCAGTGCTGAAAGAGGCACAGGGGGACAGAGAATAGCAAATTTGACATCACTTTGCAGTACGATATGGTAGCAAGAAAGGCCAATTTAATTATGGACTGTGGAGACATCGAGTCATGGAGAAAAGAGGTGATAATCCTTCTCTACACAGTTCTGGTAAGACCACACCTAAAATATTACAGCTATGTCTAAACACCTCATTATGAGAATGGTACTGCCAAACTGGAGGGTGTTCAGAGAAGAGCAATAAAAACTATTAAAGCGATGGATTTACGAGGAAAGCTTAAAAGAGATAAACATGTACTCAACTTGGCTAAGAGATACATGAAGTGAAATGTTAATTATCTAAAAGGTCTGTATTCAAGGGCATAAACACCATGAGGAATTGTATGGATTATTTAGTGAAATATAAGGGAATAGAGTGGAAAAGTCTCAAATACTGTATACATTTACATTTAGCTGTGTTAAAAATCACACAATGTGTGTTTTAATATGGCTCAATGTAAATGTATACATTTAGGAACAAAGAATGAAGGCCATACTTACAGGATGAGGTACTCTGTCCTGGGAAGCAGTGATTCTGAAAAAGATTTAGGGGTTGTGGTGGATAATCAGCTGAACATGCGCTCCCAGTGTGATGCTGTGGCCAAAAGGGCCAAAGTGATCCTTGGATGCATAAATGGGGGATCTTGAGTAGGAGTAGAGAGGTTATTTCACCTCTGAATTTGGAACTGGTGTGACCACTGCTGGAATCCCGTGTCCAGTTCCGGTGCCCACAATTCAAGAAGGATGTTGATAAATTGGAGGGGGTTCAGAAAAGAGCCATGAGAACGATAAAATAATTAGAGAACATGCCTTTAGTGATAGAATCAGGGAGCTCAATTTATTTAGCTTAACAAATAGAAGGTGAAGGGGGTGACTTGATCACATTTGATTAGCACTTACAGGGGAACAAATATTTGATAATGGGTTATTCCATCTTACAGACAAAGATATAATATGGAAGTTGAAACTTGATAAATTCAGACTGGAAATAAGATGTATATTTTTAGCAGTGAGCATAACTAACCATTGGAACAATTTACTGAGGGTCAGAGTGGATTCTCCATCACTGACAAATTTAAAATCCAGATTGGATGTTTTTCTAAAAGATAGGGATTATTTTGGAGAATTTCTGAGGCCTGTGTTGTGCAGAATAGCTAATCACAATAGTCCCTTCTGACCTTGGAATCTACGAATCTATGAAATAATGGTGATGAGGACTGGATCAGCTGTCTTCAAAGGCTATTTCTATCCTGACCTTAATTTCTACGACTTCCAGTCTGTAGATTTATGAAGTCTAGATGTGTGTGTGTCATGGGAAGGAGGGCCTAGCAAGACAAAAGGGACGAGGTACAGGGGTTCTCAAACTTCATTGCACCGCAACCCCCTTTTGACAATAAAAATTACTACATGGCCCCAGGAGGCGGGACCGATGCCTGAGCCCACCCAACCCCTGCCACCCTGGGATGGGGAGGCCAAAGCCGAAGCCCAAGGGCTTCAGCCCCAGGCAGGGAGCCTGTAACCTGAGACTGGATGAAGCCCTCGGGCTTGGGCTTCAACCCCAGGCTCCAGCATGTCTAATGCCAGCCTTGGCAACCCCATTAAAATGGGGTTTCAACCCACTCCGTGGTCCTGACCCACAGTTTGAGAACTGCTGAGGTGGAGGCCAGCTGACTGACATTGTTTTGTGTGCAGTAAGGTATGAACAAATTTGTTGTCCTCTGTCCTTTTGTTGTTGTTAAATTAGTGTAGCATATAGAATCATAGAATCATAGAATATCAGGGTTGGAAGGGACCTCAGGAGGTCATCTAGTCCAACCCCTTGCTCAAATGCAGGACCCATCCCCAATTAAATCATCCCAGCCAGGGCTTTGTCAAGCCTGACCTTAAAAACTTCTAAGGAAGGAGATTCCACCACCTCCCTAGGCAACGCATTCCAGTGTTTCACCACCCTCCTAGTGAAAAAGTTTTTCCTAATATCCAACCTAAACCTCCCCCACTGCAACTTGAGACCATTACTCCTTGTCCTGTCCTCTTCCACCACTGAGAATAGTCTAGAACCATCCTCTCTGGAACCACCTCTCAGGTAGTTGAAAGCAGCTATCAAATCCCCCCTCATTCTTCTCTTCCGCAGACTAAACAATCCCAGTTCCCTCAGCCTCTCCTCATAAGTCATGTGTTCCAGACCCCTAATCATTTTTGTTGCCCTTCGCTGGACTCTTTCCAATTTATCCACATCCTTCTTGTAGTGTGGGGCCCAAAACTGGACACAGTACTCCAGATGAGGCCTCACCAATGTCGAATAGAGGGGGACGATCACGTCCCTCGATCTGCTCGCTATGCCCCTACTTATACATCCCAAAATGCCATTGGCCTTCTTGGCAACAAGGGCACACTGCTGACTCATATCCAGCTTCTCGTCCACTGTCACCCCTAGGTCCTTTTCCGCAGAACTGCTGCCTAGCCATTCGGTCCCTAGTCTGTAGCTGTGCATTGGGTTCTTCCGTCCTAAGTGCAGGATCCTGCACTTATCCTTATTGAACCTCATCAGATTTCTTTTGGCCCAATCCTCCAATTTGTCTAGGTCCCGCTGTATCCTATCCCTGCCCTCCAGCGTATCTACCACTCCTCCCAGTTTAGTATCATCCGCAAATTTGCTGAGAGTGCAATCCACACCATCCTCCAGATCATTTATGAAGATATTGAACAAACCGGCCCCAGGACCGACCCCTGGGGCACTCCACTCCACACCGGCTGCCAACTAGACATGGAGCCATACATATTTTGCCTGTATTCACTGTGTTAAAAAATAGACACCCCAATATCAAATATAAGCTCTGTAATGCCAAATCCTACAGTTCTTGCCTTCAGCAAAACCCACACTGAAGTAAGTACACTTTTGTCTGAGTAAAGACTACAGCATTTAGCCACGAAAAAAGTGGAGGACCCAATCTTGCAGTTCTGACTGAGGCCAGGTCTACACTCAAAAGTTAAATCAACCCAGCTTTGTCCCCCCTGGATTTCCATTAACTACAGCGATAGGAGAACCCCTCTCGTTGCCGTGATGAGTAGCCCGCCACTACTGCAGCCCAGCTCCAGTACCTCAGCTGTGCCCTGGTAGTACTTCAAGTGCAGACAAGCCCTTGGGCAAAATGTCCATTCACTTAAGACTGTAAGATCAGCCATAAATTTATTTATTTATATTTGCAAGAAATAAATATACATTAATTGTTAGGGTTTGCAGCACATCTGAATAAACTAAAAATGTCCAGTGGTTTAAAAACAGTGCATTTTCCTCTCTATTAAAGCCTCCAAAAATAGAAAGTAACCTTCCAGGATTTTTCTTGTGTTTCCAGAGGGGACAGATGAAACTGCACAAACAGAGAGACCCCCCACCTATATTTAATCTCCCCTCATTCCCTGGCAGAGAGCACAAAAGATGTTTGAAAATTTTGGATGTGCTAGAAAATATCTTCGTTCATTTCCCCTGGGTGGTTATGTTGTTTTGCAAAGCGTTATCTCTGGTGCTTTGCATGGAAGTTGCCTTAAGTTTTCACCAAACAACATCTTTTCTTCAATTGGCTGCGCATCTAGTGTATCTTTTCCTCCATCTTTTTCTTTCTCCTTATATTTACTTTCTTATAGACTATAACTTTCTGTCAACACTTCTCTCTCCTCACATCTCACTGCTTCCCCTTCCTCTGCATTGTGTTGTCAGTCTTGCATCTGCCACATCAGTCCATCCTATTTTTTCTATTCTCATACTCCAGACACCCCAATACTTATGTTTCTTATCTAGACTAACATCAAACATTTAAATCATATTTAGATACAGCTTGGTACCTCAGCCTAACATCTCCTAAAACTCGAGTAAAGACAAAGCAATTGTACTTCAGCATGAGTTAAAACCTAGTCTAGCATTAGATTTTAAAATCCTAGTCTAGATAGGGCTTTACGTTCCAAACCTACTAATCATAACCCCTGCAAACCAACAGCTACTCGTCCACACTTGCTGCCCCCTCAAAGTCATTCACAGGCTCACATCTAGTGACTGCCACCAGCTCATGTATCCACTTGTACTCATGAGAAAGGAGTTTCTTCCGCAGCTTAACATAGACTTTTTTGGAGCCTCTGCTGGGAGTTAGGGGAAACTAGCAGGGAGTTGTTGATGAGGGAGGGTGGGGAAGAGGGCTTGGGTATTGTCTGCTCAGAGAGCCATCGGGGGAGAAAAGGAGAAAGCTACACCTGTGAGAGGGTTTATTTTTCTTCCCACTTTGTTTATGTTTGCTGCCCCTCTATTCTGTCACCCTAAGACAGTGTTTCTCAAATGCGGCCACTGGGGGCTTTTCTTGCAGCCACAGCCTCCTGGGAGGTGATTGTGGGGGCAAAGCAGTGGCCCCTGCCCCAGGGCAGCCAACAGGGGTTGGGCCCTGCCCACTTCTGGAAACAAACGCTGGAGGAGCAGGCGGACACTGAGTTCCACACTTTCCCGGCGGCGGTGGGGTCAAACTTCCACCCTGGAGTGGTGGGCAGCAGGCTCTAGCTGCAGGGCTCCATCCCCCGGGCTCACCCCATCCCCCCATCATCCCTGGCCCCTGCTGTCTCCTTATCCACCTCCCCATCCAGGGCTTAATATGTCCCTGGGCTTTCCGGGGCTGAGTAAATCTGCTGTGAAAAGTGATATTTGTATGTTTGTTAATATCACTTTTCACAGCAGCCTTAGTAGCTAGCTGGGAGGCTGTGAAAAGTGATATTAGTACACAAGTATCACTTTTCACAGCAGCAGACTTACTAGTTAGCAAATCTAAAAGAAAAACAACCAAAAAAGCAAAACAAAAAACAACAAAAAAGACAAGAATGTGCAAAGCACTTTATTTGTGTTTCTATTCTGATTAGGTCCAGTAAAGAATAGAGACAAGTATATGTTTTTTTAATTTAGTCAGCAAACAAAACCCTACATAAATTACCATGATTTGGTGCATATTTATTTGTTTTTCCTAACGTTAATTAAGTATTTTATGAAAAATTGTCAGACTGGCCACCAGCAAGAGTTGGTGGCCACACTCTGAAGCCACCAAAAAATTTGTTGTGAGAAAACCCTGGGTAGCAGCATACTCTGCCTGTAAGGGAGAGCCAGGCCAACTGGTAGGGATTCACAAGTATCCTAAAGTTCATCCAGTTTGTTTCTCAAATCCATGCATAGAGAAGACTTTTTGCACACAGAGATCCTGTTGATCAACTGGAAGGATGAGGACAATCAGTTTACATCTGAGCACCATCCCTTTTTGTCCAAACCATAAGAATAAGGCCTGGTTGGGAGGTGGAGGAGGGATGGTACCATCCCATGACCAGTCCAACAGGGAATAATGTAGCATCAGATCCAGTGGAACCCCTTCTAAGATGTGAAACTGCCCCCTTTAGGGAGAGTTCTAGGGGCAGCAGCAGGCAGGAAAGCCCCTGGCTGATTTGGCTCAAAGACATTTATTCTTTCAAAGGCAGTCATGTTGCCAGGGAGCCCAGAGCTGGAAGAAAGGTTCTTGGAGATTTTGTGGAGGCACAAAGCTATACGTGGATCCCGCACAAGAACCTCAGTTCTGGGGACTGAACTTCTTGCTTACTCCAGGAGTGGGAGAACCTCACAAGTCCTACCCCCAACTCCTCATCCTTAAAAAATTATCTTAGGACAATTCTGCTAGGAAAACTCAATAGCTTATGCTCCTCTCTGGTTCCTTCCAGCTGGGTTTCCCCCCCCAAAAGAGACGATGTGGCCCTTTGTAATTATGTCTTTGTGGACAACTCGGACTTACAAAGATATTCAGGAATACTTCTTTGAACGTAAGGTATCACCACTGACTGATATGAACCAGATATCTACTGATTTTTGATTACTTACCTATCCAAGAGTAACATGAGTTAAAATATTTATTCTTCAAAAGTTCCAATATTCAGCCGGGTCTCTTCTCTTTGTAACTTGTTCTCCTTGTTTCTGAATCTTCTATGGGCCAATAGTTCCTAGGGAGTTTACTAAGTATGATGGTCAGTCTGAATGTAACAGCTTAAAATTTCAGGGTTACAATATTCAGACTGTCTAGAGAAAAATATTAAACATGATGTGGGCAAAACAAGATGCACAGTGATCACAGAGAAACTCAAAAAATATCCAGGAGTTGGGATATGTATGATTTGTTTTCCTGATGCAGCAGAAGCACATAACCAAGTTTTTAAAAGGAACCTATTACTAGGGTGACCAGACATCCTGTTTTTAAAGGAACAGTCCCATATTTAAGCCCTCCTACAAGTGTCCCAACTTTTTCTTAAAAACAGGCAAATTGTCCCATATTTTGTCTCCCCCACATCAGTACTGGCGGTTCCTGCTGCTGGCTGGATCCCTGCTCACTAGACACCTGCCCACCAGCAGTGAGGGGGCAGGGTACAGTGACCAACGATGGGGGTGGGTGCGCAAAGCTGATGGCGGGGCAAAGCTGCAGCGTGTGAGACCAGGCAGCTCCCCCTGCTGGTCCATCAGTGCAGCCCCCGCTGTGCGCTGGTTCTCGGCCAGCAGGGCCCCATCCCCCATCCCATTTCCGGCCAGCATTGGCTGGGCGCTGTGAGTTGCAGTGGCTGGTGAGTGGGAGCAGGCGCCAGGCAGCCGCCAGTTAAGTGTTGCTGCTCCTGCCCACCGATCTGCCCTTTACATGCTCCCCCTCTTGCTGCCCTCTCCCTGCTTTGCCCCTTCACCCCCCCGCCCCAGCCCCACTGTTTCTCCATATCCCCCCAGTGGGGTGCGTTCTGCTCCCAGCACTGTGTGGAGAACTAGCCCTGGTCGGAGCGCTCAGCTCACTAACAGCCTGGCCAGCAGGCTCCTTCCTTCCCTCACTGCCTTTGGCTGGGCCGGCGCCCCAGGAAAGCCCAAGACCCTCCGGCCTGGGGCTCTGGCCAGCAGGAGCCAAACCCTACATGTGACAAACCCCCGCACAGTGCTGGCACGGGGAAGCCTCTCAGCCCATCAGCTAAGCTCTGGAGTAGCGGGGGGAGAGGAGGAATCGATTTCCAGCCTGTTCCCGCCCCGAACCTGCAGGCTCCGCAGCAGTCCCCCAGGCCAGGGCTTAGCACCCTCTTCACACACACACCCCCCCCCCGCCTGAGTCCTGCACCAGGGAGCGTGGGGCTGCTCTGTCCCCTAGGAACCCTCCCCTGCTAAGCCACCTCTCTGGCTGAAGCCCCTGCAGTAGGTGCCCTGGTGCACAATGCATCCTTAGGGCTTAACCCCTTCCTGCCTGCGCTGTAGCCAGGGTACAGGAGGTGGCTGGGTTATGTCAGTGGCCAGCAGCAGCCTGGAGGTGTTAGTTGCCTTTCAACACTGTGCGGGCAGGAAGGGACAAGTTGCTTCCAGCCACAGGGGAGCTGGGGGCGGGAAGAGATGAGCTCAGCAAAGACATGGGCCAGGTCATCCCTTCCCCACACCACCTCCTCTCCTGCGGCTGGAAGCATCTCCCGTCCCTTCTCTCCCGCACAGTGCTGAAAGGCTGCTGCTGGCCACATTCTGGTGTGAACCCTGGCAGAAATCTGGTGAGGGGGGATATGTGACCCTGCATGTCGCCCCCATCTGTTGCCTCAGGAAGATGCGGCACCAGGTACCAGGAGATGCGGGTCCATTCCAGAGGCCCAGCCAGGCATGCACCGGGCCCGGAGGGTTGGGTCAGTTGGTCACCCTCCTGTGTGAGAGAGGTGTATGGGAGTGTGTGTGTCACCTCTCCCCGTGTGAACCCTGAAGCATTAAAGAATCCAACTACTCAGTATTTCTTTTTAACAGGGGCTCAATTAACTTCCGTCAACTTGATGCTAATTTGAATGTCTGTACTGCATAGTTCTCTGATTGATTGCTGTAGTACTCACTTGAATACAAGTAATTTTACCAGGTGTCCCATATTCAGCATAGGGAAATATGGTCACCCTACCCATTACTGAAATAAACTGTTTCTTGATTTGCTTTTAGAAGAATAATCAACAAACTTCAGATCCTCTCCACAATACACTGATTTTCAGTTTTCAATTGCAGCTGTCCTTTCAGATTATGCAGCCTGGATCAGTGTCAGTTTTAAACTGTAAACATGTTTCAGTGTAAAGCTGTGATTTGGAAAGCTGCTCTATCTGGGCAGATCCCTGCAACTACATAGAGGCCCACTGAAGTCAATAGGAGTTCCCCAGCACAGAACAACTCATATGATCAGGGCATAATCTTGGACCAAAAAAAGAACAAAGATAAATGAGCTATTACTATCTGAACTACAAATAGTTCACTACACCAGTACTAGCACATTTAGGAATAATTTTATAAATTAAGAGCCCCAGCCCTTACTCTGATGAGTAGTTCCATGGGCCTCAGTAGAAGGAATACTGTATGAGAGAGAGAGGATTACTCCATGGGAGTACTATGAGCAAAGTTCCAGGCCCTAATCCATTGTTACTGCTTTTTAAGGGCAGTGGTGAGGAAGGAACATATTAGAAAGTGCAAAGAAATGTTCCCATTAACCTTTTCCAGTTCTGAATCTTTGTTGCACAGTACATATATTTGCTTCTCTTATATCTATTATCAAAGTGACTAATCAGAAGTCAGCCATGAAAAATGTACCAGTTTCTTAATGTTGTTCTCAAAAGTGTCTACAACAAAACAAGGTATGTATGTAACCTTTTACTGGCTCCCAGCAGGTACCATCAATTACTAGATTCTAAGCAGCCTTATGACATCACCAGGGAGTGTGACTTAGGTCAAGAGCTTGGCAGGAGATTCTGGCAACTGCTAAATCAACAGCAATCAAAAATGGAAAACCAACATGCTTGCCACCATAAAATTTAAAAGAGAGCTTATTGTGCCTCAAACACAGCAGCAGGTTTAATAGAAAAGTAGACATGTTTATAGTCCTAGATTTACAACATGGCTTATAAACACCTTATTACTTAGAATCTAGTCTGCTGCCCTAGAAACTAAGAATGTTACTTTGTTGAGAAGAAGGATTTGTTGACATAAATGTCTTGCCTAAGTTGGCCATTGTGGTTAACCAAAATGCATTTACTACTGAGAAAGTAAATAAAAGCAAACAAGATGCCTCTTATACTACAATACAGTAAGGTTCAAATTAACCTACCTTAATGCTATGACATAAATATGCTTAATATTTATGGAATTTTTTAGAAGCAATTTACCATGTTGGGCTAAAAGTCTTATACGAGTCCTACTGAATGGGAATGTGTTTTCAGAATTACATGTGCTTAAAGACCTCATCAAAAATATTCAGAAAAGCTGCCATGAATACCACAGTTGACCATGCTGCAAATAAAATGGGTCATGGTCTACTCTTATATTAAACATGGATAAATCAGTTCTGCACCACATTACAGCTTCACACTGAAATGGTTACCAACAATTAAAATCATAGCACTAATGGAAAATAATGTTGTATAAATATTATTCGACCACATAAAACTGTGCTAAAGTAACATTAAGAGGGTGACTTAAATCCACAAAAAGCAGGAAAATTCAGAGTGAAGGTGGAAAATCCAGCTTGATACCTGATCTTTTGCTGTTCCTAGTTATCACAAGCTCACTCCCTGACAAGAAATCCTTCCAAACAGTGAAACACAATGAGATGAGGGTAAATCCAGAGAGTGTCCATTTCAATTTGAAGCCTTAACTCTGCATTGTCTTGTTTCTCTAAATCAGACAGGCATGCTCAGCAGTATTGAAAGGCAATTGCTTCTAATTTAAATGATCTTTCCCAATATTTTTTACTTTAAAACCACTTAATTTCTATTTTTTAAAACTACACTTAAAACCATTACAATCCATTTGTTAGATCTGCCTCTAATGACTTGGTCCCTGCTCCAGAGGGCTTAGAGTCTAAAGCCCCAACCCTGCAATTCACCGTGCCTCAGTGTAAAACCCTAAACCCGCAAACACTTAAGCACGTGAATAAATTTACACACATCAGCAGCCTAATGGGACTATATACATGCACAAGTGATTGCAGGATTGGAGTCTAGTGTCAGACATGCTGCAATGAAGTGAAATAAAACAGTAGGTAGAAGATGCGAGCAGAAAGACAAGGGTTACAGTAATGGGATCATGCAGTTTCTCAGTTGAAGCTATCAAGGTTATTTTTACAATCCGCCACCTTTGTATATCAGAGCGGAGAACTTGGCTCACAGTGCATTGATTCTTTTAAGATCCCGCTCTCCCCCCGCAACACCACAAAAACATCTGCACTTTTCAACTAAACCCACTATGGACTAACATTTCCACAGATTGGCCCAGGTCCTCTACCCCACTGGAAAACCCTTGTCTACACCTGAGTCACTTACTGTGACTTCTGCAACTTACTCTTGCCTTTTTTGGTTTTGGGGGAAGCATTTCCAATCAGTTTGTTTTGTGGTTATTGTGGAAAAGCTTGTGCAAACAGGTGTCTTACATTTTAGACTCTCTAGGCAGCAAGACTTACCCTCATCTTCCTCCCCCAGTAGGAAGTTCCATATTGAAGGGCTTTCCACCAGCTACACAGAGTTTCTATGTCAAGCAGAGCATCTCACTTATCTTGAGGTGAGTTACACAGAGAGAGAGAAAGGGGGGGCAGTCTTTGTAGTAGCTGAACACAGTCCACTGAGTCTTTTAAAAAAATTAGCACCAGGTCTTTGAATTGTACCCAGCCTTAGATAGTGATTCTGGTTCATCCAAAATGAGGCTGCCAAGACATTGTCTTCTACCACTAATCCTCTTCAAGTCTCTATATGAACTACCTCTGACCTTCTCACCAAGTTCAGCTTGCTTGTCCCTCTCTTATAATAAATCTATGTGTGCAGGCAGCAGATACAATTACCTGATAAACAATACACCTGAGAACTGAGCCAAGAACCTTGGCTTTGAGTTTCAAGATCACTATCACTGAAGCTAGTGCTCATATCATTAGCAGGTAGCGGTATTATGTCCCCATGCCTTTTTGCAGGCCAGCCACTATCCGGCAACATCACACACGTCAATGTTGATGGCCTTGCCCAATTCTTCATGAGACTAATCTCTGCTGACATATCTGCCTGTATCCATTCTTGCTTCCTTTGCTCAGCTCTTGCTTCCCGCCTTACCTCTCAGTTTGTTATTTTCTACAACTCTCATTTTTGCGCCTTCTATTATGTTGCCACTACACTTTAAACTCCCTGCCCACATGCAGGCAACATCCCTGTGGACGGGGTTGTCTGCCCTTTAAGGGCAGTACTGCCTACTGGTCAGTCAACCCTAGCATGGCTCTTTAAGAATTGAAAGATTTGATTACGGATGCAAGGCTCCCCTCTCACCCAGCCAACTGGGGTAAGCTGAGAGAAGAGGACAAGCATAAATACTGCTTCCTACCTCATAGCAGGCAGCTGTCTGCAGACACTGAAGAGAGTAAGAGGGTGACTGAGCTAGCCAGGAGCAGACACCAGGAGGAGAAGGATGCCAAACACTCTGAGCGTGATGGCAAAGTGGGGCCAGCTGAGGGATAATAAATGGTTGAATTACCCAGCTTCCTGAGGAGGCTGGCACTCCTGCTACATGGAGAAGACACAGAAATGGAGAGGTAAATTGGAACCCAGCTCCAGGAGGAGAGCTGCCTGAGGACTCCTAGTAAGGAGTGAGATAATAATTGCTTGAACTACTCCAGCTCAAGGAGATGGGCTGAGATTCCTGCCATAAGCAAAGACAGACAGAACTTGGAGGGGAATGGGAACAGCACTTAGAAAGTGGGCTTCAGAGGAATCCTGAAAGCCAAAAGTGCCTTTTGTTTATTTGGAACTTTTTGTCATGGACCCGCTTGTATGAAGTTTTGTAATAAACATGCCTTAAGGAGGGTGGTATTGAGTCAAGCGGCAAGAGTGCCCAAAGTGAAGTTACTGGCTTCCTGAAAAGGTAAACTGAGGAACAGAGTGTGTGCACTGTCACACTAACTCAGCAGGAGGCACTACTGGGCAGGCACACCCTATGACAATCCCCCTTTCTAGACTAGGATTTTCAGGGAAGTAACTGCCTTATATAGTGCCTAGTATAATGGGGCCCTGATCCCACAACACAAAACAAATAAATTATACAGTCCTCAGGGCCAAGATTTCCTTCCCAAATCCCTTTTTATTACTCATAGATTTTAAGGCTAAAAGGGACCATTATGATCAATAGATTCCAAGGTCTGAAGGGACCATTGTGGTCATCTAATCTGACTTCGTGCGTAACACAGGCCTTTGAATTTCCCCAAAGTAATATCTAGAGCAGCTCTACCAGAAAAACATTCACTTAAAGATGGTCAGTAATGGAGCATCTACCTCTATGCTTGACCGTGATCATCACGGATCTAGTCAGTACTCCTGCACAACACAGGCCATAGAATTTCACTCACTAATTTTTGCATCAACCCATATTTTCTGTC
This sequence comes from Eretmochelys imbricata, assembly GCF_965152235.1. Lineage (NCBI taxonomy): Eukaryota > Metazoa > Chordata > Testudines > Cheloniidae > Eretmochelys > Eretmochelys imbricata. The sequence goes on along the minus strand of NC_135576.1, from coordinate 23,586,968 downwards.
TGAGCTATAGCTTCTCTTTGAGAAAGATATTCATTCTTTATTTAAATTCTGCACAGGATGGAGAATCTACCACATCCCTAGGTAAATTGTTCTAATGGTTAATTACCCTCACTCTTAAAAATTTGCACCATATTGCTAGTCTGAATTTGTCCAACTTCAGCTTCCAACCATTACTGCATCATGTTATACCTCTTTCTGCTAGATTAAAGACCCATGAAGTAACAGAAATCTCTTCCTCACGTAGGTACTTGTAAACCAAGATCAAGTCACCTCTTACCTGTAATAGAATAATGTTATTGAAAACTGGTTACTATTAGGCAAAGCTCAGAGTTGTTATCCCTCAAAATCTGAACAATTAGTCAGGGATAAAAGGAAATAAAAAGATGTATTATTTCTAATACTCAAAACTATTGGCTAAGTAAACATAACAGAGGTATTATGGAGTCATGGGTAGAAACTTCACAGTAAAGGCTGCATTGAGTTTGCACTATATAAGAAGGATTAAAATCCTTCTTTTTATACTTTAATGATTTAATTCAGTTTCTAGACTTAACACAATCACTCTTCAATGATGAACTGAATTTTTCATAATATCTGTCTGGTACAATATTTACCAACTTTTACAAAGGAAATATTTGAAAATGAGGATTGTTTTTGTTTTTTTACCGTGACACACAAAAAAGAGTTATTCCCCTTTTTAGAAAGTGGATGTGTTCATTGTGGGGAGTGGTACGTTGGAATGAAAACTGAATTTGCTGTGGAGATGAGGGGACTGTGGTGAGCATGTTTGAGTGCTATGATAATTGCTTTTAATAAGCATTGTGACCTAAGGTTGGTGTGGATGTTGTGTTGCCTTTATTAGCAGTTTCCTGGAATTTAATGATAGCATTGATAGGAAATGCAGTTGAGCAACCCTAACTCTAAGCTAACAATGTTTTTGTATGTGTAAGTATGGGAGTTTTCCTGGCCTTTACACTGCCCCAGTGGAATCAGATGGTGAAACGATCTGAGTCCCCAACCTAACTCCCTTTACCCGAAAGCCTGCCTAACCTGAGGACTCCTCTTTCTCCCAGGGCTAGGGTACTCCAGGGTACTCTCTCCTCACTGGCCACTTCCCTGACCCAATGATCATTGCGCTGGGTTTAAACCAGACACAATTTATTAAACAGCAACTGTAAAAAAACTAAGGGAAAAATCGGCAAGGTTAAAGGATGAAGGAACCCTGCACTATGGGCATAGGGAACACCATAAGCACTAGTCTCTGGAACTAAAAAAAAAAAAAAAAAAAAAAAAAATCACAGCCTATTCATTACTCTTCCCAGGACCTGGCTACGCTACAATCATACCCCAGGTAAGGCCTCTGCTCTGGTCATGGCTATGCACCTTCAGGCTCTAGGTGGCGGGATCCTTCTCCCCAGGATCAGCCCACCCCTCGGGTTCACACACTTTCTTCCCCTGAATCCAGTCTTCAAGGTCCTCTTATCTGGTGACATCTCCCTCCATTGGGCCCTCTCTGCCCAGGGTCTCCACTTCATTCTCTCTAGCCACTCACCGTGCTCAGGTCCAGTTTACTTCTGGCATGGTGGACCTTCCCCTATCCTGGTTCTGGTCCCTCAGCTCTGCACTGTAGCTCTGGCACACCATCCGCACACATGGTCGCTGCTGTTCTGGTTTCCTGGCTCTTGGCTGCTGCACTCTTCTTGGCTCAGCTGTGAGCCGCTGCTTTCTCCCTCCCCTGCCTTACTTTGCCCCAACTTACACAGAGGATAGGCCCTGGGCTCTTGACTCCCTCACTGGCCTGACTTGGAGTGCTGGCTGCTCCCCACTGGCCTTGGGGACCTGTCAGTCCCAAGATCCTCACTCCTTTTCAGGCCTTCCCCTTTCTCCTGGTACTGGGAGGTGGACAACCAAAAGAGAAGTTTCAGGAAGGAGCCAACAGCTCCCTTACAGAGGAAACCAGGAATATTGTGTATACTTGTCATAGAAGGAAACACTTTGCATATATGGAGTAACCTATGAAGAATAATGTTATCAGTAACTGCTTACTGGCCCTTATCCAGTAAATCAACTACAGCTGATTGGAAAATGTCGACGAAAAATAAATTTCAACAAAAAGCAGAAAGGAAAATTTTCACAAACTCTCTGTCAAGCAGCTCTAAAATTATCTCTACACAATATAGTTAATCCAGCTTGAAGCCCTTCTTCAATCTACTCTGAAGATCTAGACATGTACGCCCCAGGGATCACATGCCAGGCAGCTTCACTCAGCTGCAGCTCGATCCAGCCCTCATTGAAATTAATCCATCTTTCACCATCATCTGTAGATCTTGGCTTGGTGCCTCGCCTGAACACTCATAATACATTTCTGCATAAATAACAACAACAATAATAAATCAATCACGAATAATATCAGTCAATCCCAAAATGACTTGCACAGAATGACACTAGGCAGTCCAAGATTTTCCCAACTAAAAATCCTTCCCTCATCCCCATAAAGATGGGGTTCGTCTGCCTTCTCTGCTCAAGGGCATGTTATGTAAGCTTGTCAATTTACATTATTACTTTAGAAGGTGATACTGTAAAACATCCTCCCAATTATTATGAATTATGATGTCAGTGCTAATATTGTTCTCTCTGGCCCATGACTAGAATTCCAAACTCCATCGCAACACCCTCTCCCCGTTAGTCAATATAGAGAACTTTTTGACCCAACTTCTTACCGAGGGGGATGATCCTAGTTCCTTACCAGTTCGGGTAACTCCAAACATAGGATGTCTGGCAGATCAGTCAGGCAGGTGCTTTCTTACTAGAAATGGGCTTGACCCCTAGCGTCTGAGATATCTTGACCCAGGAGTTGATTTGGGCTCAGCCAGTTCTTACACTGTGGTTGTTATCCAAAGAAAATATTAAGGCTGGAAAAAGGTAATCCAGAAGAAATAATTCAGTTAAAAGAAAAAAGCTCAGTACTAACCTAAGAAAAAGCTTTAAATAAACTTGTTTAGGCTTTATGAGGAAAAAATGATTTAATGCTCAATGAGCCTCATTTTCATCTAACTCATACCAGTTGTACAATAGTGTAACTCGGTCCATTTCAATGGTGTTTCCTCAATTTTGCACTGGTATAAGTTAGACAGAAATAAGTCCATTTATTTCTATTACTATAATGTCTTTTTAAAACTCCTATCTCCTTCTTGGTCATTTTTATATTTTCATTATGCTAGCCTATTATTTCAGAAGATTTTTTGCAACAAGACATCAGTGCGAAGCTTCCCAAAAGACATAAGGCCAAATTTACCACCAGAGCCTGCATCTTTATGTTGCTCCAGTATTGCAAAGCAGCCAATTGAGCCAGGTATATGTTGCTTTGAATTTCACAAAGTAGCTGAAGCGTACTGCTGAATCTGGCCCCTAACGTTAAGGAATGGCATTGTTTAAAAAGGTACTTTTAAAAAGAATGTGCTTTTTTTCCCCCAGCTTATTTATTACTTATGAGAAGATTTACAGTCGACCTAAGGCTACCAACTTTTGTCAAGGCGCTGCAAACAGACTTGATTCTATGTAATAAAATTTAGAGACAGGTTGAATACTATTATTATATGCTCCACAGAAAGCACTGCTTAATAAGTAGGCTGCTGCATTCTACACCAGTTTTAAGTTTCTGGGTGGACTTACTATGTAGCTTTCACTCACAGCACATTAAAGGAGGAGATATTATTCTGACCATATCTTCTGATTATTTTCCCTAACCTACTAACAACACCTTTTTATCTGGATCAGACGAGAGAGAGATACACAGCTGGATTTCATCAGCATACTGAAAGCACTGTAGCTCATACCTCTTCACTAACATTCCTAACACAGCTACATTTAACAGAATGAGAGAGCAGACAGAACTCTCTGGACTGCTGCATGACAACATGGTGGATCAGCAACTGCGTGACCCACCTCTGGAAATACTCAGCAAGGAAAAAGCTTTTCAAGACCAGCACCCACTCCTGCTGCAGTCCTCAAGTCAACATCACCTCCCAGTCAGAGGTACCAACGACAACTTGTAGATATCCCAATATCGGCACGAACAGGATGTCCAATCTTCCAAAGCCACCAGTGCAGACTCTGTCCCAGGCCCAGTGCTGTACCCAGACTGACGAGAATCAAGGTGATGTGAGGCATCTACTTATGCTGAGCTGTCTTGCCATAACCTCTCTTTATGATGTCAGCTCAGAATGGAAGACTAGATGCTGGACAATAGTTAGCCAGACTGTCAGCATTAAATGCTGGTTTCTTGTACAAAGCCTGTAAAACAGCTTCCTTAAGAAAAGCTGGCACCCTGTCCTCCCTAAGGAAGGCGTTGAGTATCTCCACCAGCATTGGACCCGATAGTTCCTTACTGCCCTTCACCTGCCAGGAAGAACATCAGTTGACAGGACAGGTTATAAACTAATTTATCACAACACCTCTAGAACCTCAGAAAGCACTACCAACTTAAACTCAATCAGAGAAGACCTGACATTTGCTGCCATAGGATTCCTTTCTGCAGCCATGGAACAGATATTGTGATCCAAATTTGTGCAGTTTTATCCACAGAATAATCAGAAATTTCCTCACAACAGAAAGGTCTCCAATCAGCCACCAATGGAAAGCAACTCAGATTAACCAAGCTGTCCATTCCTTGAAATAGATTTTGTATTTGTCCAGGAGATCTTCCTACCCACTAGAGCTGAATAAGTGAACATTTCAAGCCCTGACAATATTACTATTCATTTTTATTATATCTACCGAGTTCATTGACTGTATGTATCAGCCTCCATTTTCTGCTATCCATCACCGTTCAACACAGATTGTCATAAATAATGTTAGTAGCCATGCGTGTAGATACATATTCTTGTTCATCCTGTTCGATTAATTAAGCAAGTCCAGGTCTCTGCCCTGGGAGTCCATGAACACTGCCTTAACACTGTGCTATGTTTCCCATATTCATTCATATTTCCTATATCTTAGCAATTAAATGGGGCGCATCACACATGGACCCCATTGCACCTGTGCTCCAAGATTTGCACCAACTTCCAATTTGTTTCCTGGTGTAAATTCGAGGTGTTGGATTGGTCCTAGCTATTTGGGAGACCATCTCTCGTTGTGCAATTTCAGCTGAGGCACTTGAGCTGACAGCTTTTCTGAGTCAACAGAGACAGGCCTGCTGGCAAATTCCCTTGACGCAGTGCTAGTTCCTGACCCTGGGGGCTCGCTGCAAAGCCCATATACTTTCCTCTTGTTTGAAAAGGAGGACAACTAAGGTCAACCAAAAGTGAAGAGTTTATGGGTTAATTGGTTAAGGCAGAGCCTCGCTTCAGTTTTTGTAATATCTATTATAGACAGAGGATGTGTACTTCTAGAGCATGCGGATAAGAGCATTTTGAAAATCAACTAAATAAAATAAGCAAGCTGAGAAACAGCTAAGTCAGTGCTGGAAATCTAGAAAAGCTAACTGAGCATTCCTGTTAATATTACTCTTTAGCTCAGCCAGTAGATGTCTCTGTTCCAGCTTCTCCCTGCCTCCTACTCGGCTAACTTGTGTTTATCTGAAGCAGAGACCTTCAGAAGGATGGCTAATATTTTTCACTGCACCTGCTGCAACATCTCCAAATTAAAACCATTTTGAAGGAAACCATAAGTAGCACTGGGGGTTGCTTTTGTTAATTAAAGAAGATAATTAGAATGTATTCTGCCCTAAGATAGCGAAGGTTAAACCAATGCTAGTGTTAGATGTTCAACAAGATGATGACCTAAGTCTTGTTTAAAAACCATCATAGCAGATACTGTGTTAATTCAGTAGAAGTGGCTCACTGTGAAATTAGCATATTCAAACAAGGAAAAACTAGGAATGCTGAGTTTTGACCACCCCCTCCCCCAATAAAAATGGTGAAATTTAATCCCACTAATTTAATGCAGTTTAGGTCAGATGAAGAAGGAAAGGCAGGACTGTCACTAGCAAGCAAATTACATTCCTCCCAAGTGTTAATTTTGCTAAAAGAATTTTATACTTGAGTTTGGGGTATTCTACGGACTGAGAAAATACACAATTAAATTAGTATAGTACTAGCTTCAATTCTCAGTTCATTTTCTATAGGTAATGATGCAAACAACTAAAAGCTAATCCTCAGGAATCCATACTAATGAGTTCATGAAATCTTCCCTGGCACCCTGAGAACCAAATAGTCAAAGTATCATTAAAATATTCTGGGCACTTTCTTCAGCAGAGTTTTTGTCTTTGAAGACAGAACACTCAACATTTTAAAATTAGGCCTGAAGCATTTTGAAATCTTGGGAAAATTATGTGTACAAATTAAAGCTTCTTGGCATACCATTTTAATAAAACATACCCATCACTTAAGGAAAAATAACCCCAAGTCTCCCTGTACTGGACATGTGCAGATGTAATGTTTTCTCATAAATTCATTCTTCTTAGTTTGAACTAATTGTCCAATGTATTAGCATCAGGAATGCTCTTTCCACTATCCCCTTATTTTGCCCCTTCAGTGTGCCTACTGTTAAGAAAATTCCTTTCTGTAATTGGATATATCCTCTCTCAAAGTGTCTCAGGGTTCCGATAGTATACAAGACATTGCCCTACACATCTGTCTTTTTTGCTAAAGGATTTAAAATATAGTCATTGTCTACGTATCCATGCCGGGGAACTATAAATCACCCCTTTACTCTCCTGTGCTGGCTACCTGTATTCCTGGGGAAGGGGAGGACAGAATCAGCAGGGTTGTTATTCTCCTGTCCCTTCAACACACCAGCCATAGCAGATGAACCACACTAAGGGAGGAGCAAGTTGCACCAGCTGACGGATTCCTCCATCCCTGTCAGAGAAAGTGGGGAACCAAAACCAACGCAGTGACTCTGAGTTGCAATCTGGTCTGTGTCAAATCTTGGGACACTAAACCCTAAATGTATTGATTCCCATTTTGTCACCAATGCTGTTATTTTCTCCATCAATTGACTGTTCTTTCAAACATCCTGTACAAACTAGATACAATTTTTGAGAATCGCAAATAAAAGCAGGAAAAAAAATAGTTAAGAACAGTCACAGAACAAAAAGTAAAGTATAGGATGTTTAAAAATTGTTACAAGTAGACTACACAAACATGGTTAAACAGACTACAGTTCAGTGTGCAATAACTCACAAGTTTAGCATGGTACAAAGAACAATAAATGAAGTGGCTTAGCCTCTGAGAAAACAGATTCAGCATGTCCGAGAGAAGGAGGCAAGCTGCCAATTATTGACCATTTTATCTTATTTCATGTTAGTAGTTTCCCCCACCATATCCAAGCCTCTCACGCTTTACAGTTCTAACCCGTGCAATTAAAATAGGAAGCAACCCAAACACCTTACTCATTCCTCAAATGAAACCCATTTGTAGGTTCCCTGAAAGAATCCTTCCAGTCTTCTTCTTTCTGCTGAAATCCCAGATGGCTATTATTCAGTCCCAACACCATCCCTGAGATCCTCCAATCAATAAGCTCCACCTGACCAGGCTCTTAATTCAACCCTCCAAAAGCCTTTCCTTTCAACAATCCTAAAAAAGCGGTCTTGGCCTCTGACCACTGCTCAATTAAAATCTCACATGCTCTGTAATTCTCCCAATACAACATACCATAGAACCCCACAGCTTGCAAAATTTTATCTGAACAGCACTGTGCTCATATGGAGGTTAACAGAGGTGCTGACTCCCCACCTCCCACTCCAGATGCTACCTTTGAAGAAGTCCCCATGGCTTCTCTAAATTTTGCCCCAGTAGCAAGCTGCTTCAGGGGTAGGACAGTAGGCTGCTAGAGCTCTACCTGAAAAAGGACTGCTGGTGGAAACAGGGACAAAAGACATCAGATTTCCACCCAAACATTATACAAATTAAAAGTCTGTTGAGACATTTGCTGTTCAAGTGAGTGACACAGAGTGTTATGTGCACGTTTCCCCAAATCCACAACAAAGCTAGATTTCTCATTGATTTTTGTGGAAGATGTGGTTCCCTTCCCCCACCCACCTACAAGTGTAATACTCTACCATAACATCCTTTGAAAATAGTTATTCTCATCTCTGATGTCCTCCCATTGCTACTGAAAAAAACTCCTCTCTGTTGTGTGCAACAGCACCACAACGTCATGTGGCTATGTTCCCATGGGAGCTATGCAAAACAACAACAAAAAATCAGGAGGGAATTTCACCTATTTTCTTGTCTCATTACAAACCCAATATGCCTGTCTGCTTCACCAAAAGTTTCATAAAGTTTCATAAGCCTTTCAGTGAACAGGGGCAGACTTTTCATTTTGATTGGAAACAATGGCCAGGTGAGAACATCCAGTGCAAATATGCTCATTCACATGTGAATACACTCATTCATTAAAAAATAGCCATGCGTGCTGAAGGAAAGTGAACAATGGGGGGATTCACTCATGGTCACACTGAACTGCAAGTCAGATTGAACATGCATATTTATGAATATATATTTCCACTATTCACCCAGTTCTGTTCTTGAGAGCTCTCATGAAGAGGTTAAGATTCAATAAACACCAATTCAGGAGACTTTCTGGTTTAAACTCACCTGGTAAGTTTATGGAGCATCCCAATGGGTTTTCATTAGTGTTGCTTCTTAACTGACAGCAACTTTCAGGCTGTTGGTTGTCAGTGAAGATCAAACCAGTTTGGAAAAATAAAGAACCCTTGCTCCAGAGCATCTCCAGTGACACTACCAGCATAGTTCGTGCATTTGTACAGCTAGCGCCACAGGACTTTTGGGAGGTTATGAAACGTAATATTGACAAGTTTTCTCCTCTGGTTTTTGTTTACATAGGCCTCTGCACTTGAGGTTCGGGCCTCGCAAAAATAGCCTTTTTTGTGGTATTTCTGCCTTGACTTTTAAGCAGAAAATCACATGAGAAAGATCTATGGTCTCACAAGATGTCCATCCCAACTTCGCATACTTAAGAGGTTCAAGGGTTTTTTTTGACCGAGTATCCAAACCTTTGGAGGTCAATGCTACTGAACTCAATGTGTGTGTTTGTAGTGAGTAGGGAAATGAGGAGAGCGTGAGAAGATGGTAGGAAAAATATAAATGCTGAAGAGAGACACGGTGGGTGAGGTAATATCTTTTACTGGACCAACTTCTGTTAGTGAAAAAGACAAGCTTTCAAGCTTTCACAGAGCTCTGCTTCAGGGGAGCTTCATCAGAAGTTGTTCCAGTAAAAGATTTTACCTCCCCAACCTTGACTCTCTAATATCCTGGGACCAACATGGCTACAACAACGTGGCAAAAAAAAAAGATGAAGAGAAAGCTAGACTTTGTCCATGTAGTTGACCTGGTTCCCATCAATGACAACAAACAGCCAAACCACATAGGACAAGGCTACTCTCCTGAAAAACAAAGGATTCAACACACAGATTTTAAAATTAATTTAATTTAATGAGCGCCCCAATTTACTTAGATGTCATGGGAAGTCCATATGGACAAGTTTTTAGAAAGTACTTTATCACACTTCCTACCTTAAGGGGCGGGAGAAAGGGAATCATAGGTTTTCATGGGATTCATATGTAATTTAAAATGAAGCCCTAATGAACACTTACAACTTAAGCTATTTTCTACTGGCACTACCTAGCACAGGATGGCAGAAAATGAATCTCAATGATTTATTTCCCTTCTTTTATCAGGAGTAATCTTTTGATGAGCAAATAACCATTTTGCTTTCTGCCACTCAATTCCAACTACTCTAATGTACTCCAGAAATTATATTTTTCCTCTGAGAAGAAAATAAAAATTTTCAATATGTTTTCTCCTTGTCCTTTTTATGTATCTTGTTCAGATGATTCCCCTTTGTCCTCCATTTCTTCCTCCTTCCCTCTTCCTCCCTACTCCTACTTCTCAACACCCCCTCGCCTAGCGTATGGCATTTTCACACAAGACTGGGGGTTCTGTTTGTTTTTGTTTTGTTTTGAGTTTTTTGGCCCAACCTAGAGAGTACAAAAATGTAAAACCTGCAATTCTGGGTATGTTACCAAAGGAAACAGTTTTACTTAAAATCTTGTTTTTGCCAAAATATTTTCAAAGTATCTGGAGAGGAGTCAAACCACAGTGGCTCTCAGCTGTATTTCCTTTTACTATTTCCCCAGGTACTCTCAGCACAGCACTCAGTAACTGGATATTCTTTGAGGGGGAAAAAATGGCTGCACGAGACAGTTTGTAGATTTAAGAATTATCCTTCTGGGGCATAAGGCTATGAACACAGGGGCACAGAACTGCCAGACTTGAAATCACTGCAACTGCTAGTTGTTGCTGGAGGCAAGAATCAAATATGACCGTTTGTCTTAAATATGTTGATCATGTTTGATATTTTAAATGCAATTTAAAATATACTTTGTCTGTTTTATATTTTAATTTTTAAACAGTCCATAGTACTGAAGATTTTGCCACTCTGTGATTTTGCTTCATTTTCATATACGATTTTGCCTCTCTTTCAGATCAGTTCTCTTCTCTAATGAAGTTACAGAAATCTGAGGTTATTTATTATAGTCCACTCAAATATACATTAGCCGTAGAGCATTAAAATGCACGGAAAAGAAATGGTTTCTGATGTAGATTCAACCAAACCTAGCAATCATTTAATGAAATACTATCACTGCTATCACTCCATTTTACAAGCCATCCAACTAAAATCAAATCACAACCCAAGGTTTTAGCTTATACTAAAAACGCAGCTGCAAGACTTCTGGTACGAGCCAAATACATATTCCTCTTGTACTGGGGGTCTTCCCACAGGCTGCCTGTAGTCTATTATTTTAAAAATTTGTTTAATACTTCTCAAGCCATTTGTGGTCTTGCTGACATCTCCAGAAGACTTATTCCACATCCCCCTGTATGAATGTTAAGATCCTGAAAACACAAGCACTTCACTTTGGCACTGAGGAGTTTGTCTGCTTCTCTTGATGCTTGTGGAATTTTCTCCCATTAAAACTGGAAAAAATGTTTTAAAACCAAGTTGGGAAAGTGTCTTTTTGGTCTTGTGATTTTCTTGTCTCCACAGTTAGCTCAGTTTGAAAGATTCTCATTATGGTTTCTTTATGTACAGTAAAGCATTGCAAGATGGTATTACTTTGTGGGTACTCGAGGGGCAGGCCTTCATTCACAAAGGGACTTAGGTGCCAACCACAAAACCAGAGGAGTTGGTACCACCCACTATAGACTCTGGGAGGTGAGAAACCTGGGTTCAAGTCCCTCCTTTGCCTGATTTGGAGAAGGGTTTTGATTTTGGGACTCCCACATTCCAAGTGAGTGCCCCAACTACTGGGCTATAGCATAATCTGGTGTGGGAATCTCTCCTGTGGAAACCATTCCACTTTTGTAAAAAGTAATCAAATAGTCATCACACCCAGGACTGGAACATGGGTCTCTCCCCTCCTACATGAGTACCTTAACCACTGGGGTATAGAGTTATTCTCACTCTCTGGCCCACCGTGCAATCCCCACCCCCATGCCAGGGTCTTTGTGTACACCGCATTGCTTCCTTCCTCCATGCTGGAATCTCTGTGTGCCCCCTCCACCGTCCCATAGCCCCACAATTTCCTCTCCTGTCAGGTGTTCTGTGTGCTCTGATTTTCCCCTCTCCACATACCAAGGTCCCCCATTCTACCCCTCATACTAGGGGCTATGTTCACTGCCTCACTACCTCTTTCCCTCCAGATCTCCCCCATTCCCCCCACCATTATTCAGTGTGTCAATAAGTTAAACTCTACTGGAAGGAAAGGGAGAGATGAGAAAGAGGTATCGGTATGCTGGAAAGCACTAATGAGTGACATCAACCAGTTCTTTGATGTACAGACCATGAGAGAGGTGCTTGAAACTGTGGCTCTGCTAAACAAAGGAAAGGGGCTCCATATGTCTCCCATTTGCCCCCTTTCATGTTTCTGATTTTTCCCAAAATCAATAAGGTTCTGCTCACTGATGCCTAGAAAACAGTCCCTAAAATTTTGGAATTCATCAGATTAGGTGCTCAAAAGTTATATTGTATCCAAACATACCTAGACAAGCAGAGAAATGCCATCAATTTGATCATAAGGCCTTCACAAACTCAGCCAATTAATAATTCCATGAGCAATTTCATCTCCCATTCTTTCCCTCACCTTCCTTCTTAGTGAAATACTAGGCACTTTCTCCTAAAACCACTCAATTAATTTAAAATATTCTAACTTCTGCCTATCCTTTGGATCCAGTCACAATATGAACTGAAATAGTCCTATTTATTTTTGAACATAATTGTTTTGCTTGAAGGCCCCTCAGTGGTTTATTTGTCCCAGGTTGATTCTTAGTTTCTCTTGATTTGCTCTCTGTATGTTTTACTATCATGAGGACAGGAAATATGAGTTAATGACCCTAAGATCATCCATTTCACCCACTTATGAGGGAGTTGTGGCCCAATGCAAACAAAAAGTGTCAAATATTTCAAATAAACTGAAAATATGTCAACCATTTACCACCCACAGTTGTGTTCATTTTTGCAATGAAATCATGGTTTATCTATAACATGTTTAAAGAATTAAGCATTGTAGCCCTATAGAAAGGAATGTTTAGGCTTTCAACAGCTATGCTGAAAAGGGATATGTTCTGATGTATTGATTTAAACTGAGTAATAAGTGACTCTAAATTATTAATTTTTGCATATTCTTCAAGGGCTGAATGAGGCACCTGCATGTTTCTCAGACTTTCCTCAAAACCTGACCAATTCTTTTATTTTATGGTTTAAAAGAGTTTAGTCAACATTTTTGATTAATTTTTCATTGTCACGACTTTCTCTTCAGCTGAGATAAAAGTCCCAGAACGCCAAAGATTTGTAGGAGGATGAGTTTACATTGACTTGCATAGTCTGAATTCTAAAAGAGATTGTCATAGCTGGAACTCTCTCTGCACTAAATTACTAATTTCAGAACACATAAGCAAGGTTTGGGTTCAAAAGATCTATGTCTATTTGCCTATGTTGGCCAGAACCAGAGGACTAGAATCTGAGGCAACAAGAAAACTGATTTCAGGGAAACAGATTGCACCTTCTAAAACTGGGCTGTAGTTATTACATGAGTTCTCAGTTACAGGAGTTCATAGGTGTCTGCCAGGAAAACACAAAGACTAGGGGCAACATTTTCAAAAATGCCTAAGTGACTTAGAATCCCAAGTACTATTTTCAAAGTGCTTAAGAACTTGAGTGCTTAAGACTCACTGAAAGTCAGTAGAACTTAGGTTCATAAGTGCCTACGTTGCTTCTGAACTGGGAATGGGAGCTTTTGAAAATTTTACCCTGGGCCTTGGTTTTGAATTGTGAGACTTCTGATCTCAGGGAGGTAGCTACAAACTTCTACATCATGCTTATAGGAACCAAAATATTAAAAATAGCAGCAAGGGCTGGTCCCATTATGGACCAGATTTTGATCTGCCCTTGCATAGGTGCACAAGGTGGGGGGAAGTTGCATGAGAAACCTCCCCATGTAAAGCTCATAGAATCATAGACTTTAAGGTCAGAAGGGACCATTGTGATCATCTAGTCTGACCTCCTGCACAACGCAGGCCACAGAATCTCACCCATCCACTCCTGTAACAAACCCCTAACCTATATCTGAGCTATTGAAGTCCTCAAATCATGGTTTAAAGACTTCAAGGTGCAGAGAATCCTCCAGCAAGTGACTCATGCCCCATGCTGCAGAGGAAGACGAAAAACCCCCAGGGCCTCTGCCAATCTGCCCTGGAGGAAAATTCCTTCCCAACCCCAAATATGGCGATCAGCTAAACCCTGAGCATGTGGGCAAGACTCACCAGCCAGACACCCAGGAAAGAATTCTCTGTAGTAACTCAGATCCCAGCCCATCTAACATCCCATCAGAGGCCATTGGGCATATTTACCGCTAATACTCAAAGATCAATTAATTGCCAAAATTAGGCTATCCCATCATACCATCCCCTCCATAAATTTATCAAGCTTAATCTGAAGCCAGATATGTCTTTTGCCTCCACTGCTCCCCTTGGAAGGCTGTTCCAGAACTTCACTCCTCTGATGGTTAGAAACCTTCGTCTAATTTCAAATCTAAACTTCCTGATGGCCAGTTTATATCCATTTGTTCTTGTGTCCACATTGGTACTGAGCTTAAATAATTCCTCTCCCTCCCTAGTATTTATCCCTCTGATATATTTATAGAGAGCAATCATATCTCCCCTCAGCCTTCGCATGAGGTCATCACAATAGCAGTCCTGCTCAGCAAGGGTCCACTTGGTTCTTACTCCCTCTGGGGAGCAAATCCCCTGGAAGGAGATGGGGCCACATCCCTACCCTCTTTCCCTACACAGGGGTGCCAGTGCACTGAGAAGAGCAATCTGTATCAATAAGTCCTATTCATCTTTAAAATGAACTCCCCAGTCAGCATTCTTTCTGTTTGTATAAATATACCAATTTGCAAAGAACTCTTCAGGTCAAATCCTTCCTGATGTAACTTCATTAACTTCAATGGAGATACACCAGGAAGGAAGCTGACCCTTCTTTACCTCTAGATCTATAATCCTATTTTTCATATTCTAGGATCCTTAGAGTCAACTCAAGCCACAAGTTCTTTGTGGGAGGTTTGCAGGAAATCCAGTGCATCATTATACATTTCCTCACTATGGCACACAGATTGATTTGAATAATGTTCTTGTGGTGTTGGGCAAACCTAAAAATTGAGCCAAGTCTCCTTTTATACATTTGACTGTAGACATTAGTACATTTGGGGAGAGAGAACTGTTATTAAACTGAATTACATTATATGAAGTTTTTATACACATGAGCAGCATAATATCGAATATCGAATAATATCGAAGTCAGGTTTGGGATCTTTGCATTTAAGACAATGAAGTAAATATCAGCATGGAACTGAACAGTCTGAGAAATAACTTATAAGGGAGTTCAAACAAATCCATGAATCTCAAAAGGGGTCATTGTTTCCTCATACAGAGTGATCTGATAGTTCATCTCCGCAGAAAAATCTGTTATTCTGATTCCCAGTCCCATTCTTAACACAGGTTTTATACATTTACGCTTAACTTAGCTTAGAACCACATATATAGCTCATGCAAAAAAAGGGTTTTTTTTGTTTTGTTTTTTTAACTGCTAGCCCTTCAAATACAATCTGGCATCTAAAGGTCAAGCCAGAGCCTTTCTGACCTGTGACTCATCAAAAGACAAATGTTCTGCAGGCCAAATTCTGTCCTTACACCTGTGCAACTCCAGTCACCTCAGATTCACCTATGCAAATCCATTAAAACACAGAATTTGACCCCCCCCCAAAATTATACCTATGAAACCCCATTATCTTCACAGGGGTTCTGCTGTTGTTCTTTTGGGTAGAATCCTTGTAATTCTAAATAATTTCTCTTCCGGTGAGACTCCCAAAGAAAAATACTTATATATTTGTAAAGCATGTAGAGTTTTCTCCTGCATAAAATTTTTATTGAGTCTGTTCACATTCTAGCTACATTCTAGACTAAACATGGTCCTATCATGTAAAATTCAGATTAGGGATTTTGAACCTCTGAAACTTTGTGGGTGTTTGATGTGGGATTTTGATTCAGGGCTATCTTTAGATATCTGAAAAATTGAAACACGAAAACATAATAGTCCCAGTGAACAATTAACAATTTCTTGTAAAGCAAAGTTTAACAACACTTAGAGCTAAGCAGGTATAATTCCTTACTTTTCTGACAAAAAACACCCACCACAATTTTCATTAAGACATTTGAAAAGACAAACCATTGAAGGAAAACTGCATAAAACAAAAGAAAATCTCTGAGACATTGAAGTCAAATTGATATATTAGCAATTTCAAAGGGACTGCACTGGCATGCTATTTATTTTACAGTTTTATACTGTCTCCCATCATCACAGTATCTGAGTGCCTTCCATGTAAAATCAACAGGAATAGCAAAGTCCTTAGTGGAGTTGCTGGCACTTGTCCCTTTATGGGGTCAGAATTCTACTTGGGGTAGGTTTGCTTTTTTGTTTGGGTGTTTTAGGGGGGGTTCAGGGGTTGGGAGGGGTTGGAAATTAAAGGATTGTTTGAATGAGAAGTGTCACATAGTGTGGAAAGGCTTTTCCAAAGAGGAAGGCTTTGCAACATGCCCTAAAGACACTCAATTCAGCTGATCTCCTGTGAAAGATTGTTCCGTACCAAGATCCCCTCAACAAAGAACGCTTAATCCCTTGACAATGCTTTGTTATCTGTATTGTCCCAGAGGAGTGCAGCTGTTGTGGTGGTTCATAGATCAAAATACAGTGTTTGGTGTAGCTTGGGTTTGATCCATCAATTGTTTTGAAAATTAGGACCAAGGCTTTAAACAGGTATTGATAGCTGAATGGGGCTTGAGCACAAACTTGATGTGCTCACGGCAGCCTGAGCCAAAGAGAAGATGGACAGCCACATTATGTACCAGCTGAAACCTGTGCATAGTCTTCCCATGCAGATTCAGACACAGTGAGTTACAATAATATAGCCTGGAGGTGAAAAATGCCTGGATCGCTATGGTCAGTTCCTCATCTGGGAGGAAGGGAGGTAGTTTCCTACCAAGCTGGAAGTGAACGAAGGCATTTTTAGAAAGTGATGCTACCTGCTCATCCAGCCCTAGCAAGGAGTTAAACAGGACCCCGAGATGTCAAACCGCTTTGATGAATGGGTGCTGTATGCCTTCAATGAAAGGTAGCGACAACATCTTGGCCAGCGCTTCAAAGCATTTCCCCTTTCTGACCAGCATCACTTTGGTCTTGCCTGGGTTCATCTTGAGCCAGCAGGTCATCATGCAAACAGTTTCCTTTAGGCACTCTGACATTTTAGTAGCAGCAGTGGTTGCATCAGTCGAGAATGAGATAGATAGTTGGGTGTCTTCAGCATACTGTTGTCAGCTAAATCCAAGGCATCTCATTACCTCTCCCAGTTTGTCTCATGTAGATATTGAAAAGAAGCAAAGATAGTATGGATCCCTGCTACTGAGGGCCTTAGGAAGGAGAAATGGTTACTCATTACCATTATCTGAATTCTTCTGGAGAGGAATGACTGGAGCCATTGTAACACTGGGGCATCGACTCTTACTAGTCATGTAGTATCTGTACTATTTGTAGTATCTGTGGCCCACTGTGTGAAAGGCTGCAGAAAGATCCAATACTATGGGCGTGGAGATCTTACCTGTGCCATTGCTCTGAGGAGGTCATCTTTTAGTGCCACTGGACTGAACGCTGATTGTGAAGCATCCAGGATATTATGCTGCACCCTGGACTGAACACTGATTGTGAAGCATCCAGGATATTGACTGATGTCACATGTAGTGGGAGCTGGATGGTTACTACTTTCTCTGTTATTTTGCTCAGAAATAGGAGGTTGGATGGTAGCTGGATAATTTGTTAATACGGAAATATGCTCTAACTGTATGTTGGAGGATAAGACCCTAGCCTCAAAACTGACCATTTCAGTGTCTGACCCACAAGTGACCAATATAGCTGTCAAAGAGAATGCCATTCTCTAGCTTAAATCTCAAAGAAGTGCTCACAGCTGCTGAGTAATTACATTTTGAACAGGAGAGACATTAATCTTCACACACTAGAATGTCCTTGGTTTTCAGATATTTTTTAGCCGCTAATTTTGAAGAAAAATTAAAGCTATTAGTCAAAATCCTGAAACTACGACTCAGAAATCTTAAGTCTTCAAAAACTTCAAGCACTGCATGATTTATCGAGTCAGAGAGGATTCCTTGGTCTCTCAGCTTTGTACCTACTTCAGTAAAGATTCTTCATTTGTAAACTATATCTGCAGAGAAATTCTAGGAAAATAAGACCTGAGCATTCAGCTCTATTTCTTTAATCTTGCAGATGACTTGTAGAATGCTTTGTCTATCGCAGTACTTTTGTAGCAAGGATGATTACTTGCATGGGTATTGCTTCTCCTGTAGCTATGGCCCTGAGTTACCAGAGGTTGTAACTGTAATATTCAACATTTAGGTTGACTTAACTGATTTATTCCCCTTTTTAACTACAGAAAGCTTCCAATGGTATTCCCCTGGACTGTTGGTGTAGTAATGCACTAGTGAAGGTAAGGATGGCAGAATCTAGTTCCAGTTAAACCAATGAAATTACTGACGGAGTAAGGTACTAGTGAAGATGGGGTGACAGAATCTTGCCCTCAGCGAATATATATGTTTCCCCTGCAGACGATGCATAATGGCTTCACAGATGAGGTCAGCACCTAGTTCCTGTAATCTATGAGTTGGTTTCCAGATTGCAAATGTGCTGGTATTTGTGTCAGAGAGGAAAAAGAAACAAAAGTTTGCTCTGGGCTTCGAATCAGAGTTCTCACCTGCAGCCCCTATGTGCTTTATGGGGTGGCACTCAAAAAGGTTTCCCCTCCAACACATCAACTCAGCGCAGTCAATTAAAATCTGTATTAGGAAGTTTTAGAATTGTGTGGTTAGTGCAGACATTTAAAAAAAAAGAAAAGAAAAAGCCAGACACAAACTCATCTTAACCAGATCTTTTTCAAAAGCATTCTGCACTGTCCTGATAGATGGAATGTGCTATTTTCATAGTAATTTGACTTTTCTGGGGCGATGGTGTTTTTAATTATTTTATCATTCACTCTCCGGTAACATGAAGCGCCATGCAATGTTCTGCTAAAGCCGTCTCTTCACAGTCTGGGTGATTTTTGCATTTTTGAACAACAGAGTGTTATCGGAATTCCATTCATTCCAGCTGTGGAACTGCAGACTGGCAGACTGTGGGAATAGTTACAAGGAGAGAGATTCTCCTCCGCCCACCTTTTTTTAAAACCTTTTCTAAGGATAAATATTTAAAGAGTAGAATAAGGCAAACTTCCCATAGGGCTGCAAACACAGCCAAGCTAACACCGGACAAGTCTGCAGAATAGCTTATTTGTTTTGTTTTTCTTTTCAACGTCCAAGCTTTAAAGATTTTCAGCTTTTACAATGTCTTTTAAGAAGAGTAACCATATTACAGATATTTTGGTGAACATAACATGCTGGGAATGACTTTTGGTTCCAGGAATTCATACCATGTCATTACTAGAAAATGTCATAGTAAAAAACAAAAACATATACACAATCAAACAAACAAAAAACAACACTTTGACACCACAACGCACCAAAAAAACCCACCCCACCTGGTACTAATTGTGTGAAAGTGCCAATATAGTACTGACTCTGTCGCAACAAATGATTCTTCAGTGTAGCTTTCAAACTTTTTCATCATTCTTGCTGTTATTGCTATGTATGTTCACAAGTCAGATGAAAGCCATTTTCCCTCTTTAGCTGTTAATAACATTCCAGAGACAACACCAACATTGTTTTGTAAGCTGTTTCACACAACATACTGCAGTTGCAGAAAGCTTTTTAATTAGGGCTGGCATCTGTCAAGTTTTACTTATATGCCGTGTAGTTGTAGCCACATTCGTCCCAGGATATTAGTGAGACAAGGTGGGTGAGGTAATATCTTTTATTGGACCAACATTAATGTCTGTTGGTGAGAGAGACCAGTTTTTGAGCCACACAGAGCTCTTCTTCAGGAACTCCAAGCGTCACGAGTAAATGCAAATTACTTACGATAGCCATGAGTTTGAGGGGTTCCTTTAGCAAATTTCCCCATTTTCCCCACTTTTTAACCATTTTTGCAACAGAAAAAACATGCCCCTGCTCTTTGAACCTCAAACTCTCTTTGCCAGATCTCTATCAATGTCTCTGTCATAATCTGGAGGAGTCATTGTCATGCAATGTTAGGCATTCCCTCTATTAAGGGACTTAACTTGGGTCTAGCATGGCAGTATGAATCACTATGCCAGCGTTGGCCATAAAGATCAGGTGTGTTAATGCTGTTTTCATCTGTGTCATTAACATCTGTATCTATCTTGTTTGAATAACTACTTTAAAAAAATCAAACATCTGAAAGTCCCTGGGCCAAATTCTGATCTCCATTACATCAGAGTGAATCTTTGGTAACTCAGGTGGAATCACTGGATTTAATGCAGCCATATAACTGCAAATGGAATCGGGCATTAGTCCAACCACTCCTACTCCATTCCCATTTCCATCTATCCTGAGTTCTTGGGTGCTTATATTTTTAGGCAACTTACTTTCCATTTTTCCGTGTTTTCAAAGAAATTAAGATATTAGATTTCATGTCCAAAACTGAAGTTTTGTTCCATATATAGTTCTGAGGGTCACTCATGACTAGAAAAGCCTGTTTCAGTATCCTCAAACCTCTGAAGCATCTCTTCTTTCCTATCCACAGTTGTAACACTGATCTTATTTCCCTTCCTATGCATGTGAGCACAACACTGCACTTCTCTATCACTCAGTCTCATGTGATATTCCACTGATTACCAACAAGGGTACCAACCTCAGAATAACAGTGGAAGTTGTACTGCACTCAGCCCTCTGGCCATAGTTGAAGGGTGCACTGTATCTGTTCTATGAGTAACAAGGTATTTTATTTCCCATGGCTGTCCTTCCAGCACCTTTCACTGGCATTATAGTTAATAAGGGATAAAGCAAAAACCTCCTCCTGATTTGATTGTAAATTTTCTTAGGCTGCAAACTTTTGGAGGAGGGACCATATCCACCATGGTATTTGTACAGCATCAAGAACAACAGGATCCCAGTCCTGATAGGGGTCTCTGGGTGCTACCGTAATATAAGCAGTAATTATGTTAGGATACTAAAAAAATATTATAGTTGTAAGTTTAAAATTATTTAGTGCCAGAGAGTTTCCATATATCCCAGGGCAACATAATCAGTACAGTAAATGAAAACACTGTATGGTCATTTAATGAAAGTGCACAGAACAACAACTGTGCTTTCAACAGGCCCAAAGCCAGATGACTTAATAAAATTAGGCTTACAACCACCGGTATTAGTAAAAGAAAAAAGTGATAACATAAACAGGAGAGAGCCATTGACTTCCCCCACTTAAACATCCACATCCTGCCTAAGGAAGTGATATTTTATAATGAATAAATCAAACATTTATAGTGCCAAGCACAGGTAAAATACATCGTATGTAGATTGAGCTAAATCGACAACACAGCCATTTGAGTCAAGTCGCACTGAACAGCTCATACAGTTCTGCTCATTATGGGGCCACATTCCCATACTCTTACTCATGTGGAATAGCATCTTACTCTTCAAATAGTCCCATTGATTTACATGTGACAGTTTACAAAGTGGGGTGCTATTCAATGAATTAAGAGTACCAGAATCTGTTCCTGAAAGGCTGGAGAAAATTTGTCTATTTTGCATTACGTAGCACTTAAAATATTGTCCCACTTCCATAACTATTCATTCCATCTCATTGTAAATATTGTCACACTGTATGTAAAAGAAAGAAACAGCAGAAACATTATTCTGTCATTATTTTCACTGCTAGTTTTTCACTTTTTTGTAGCAGGTGGCATCACCATTTCCATTTCATGCACCAGAATATATCTCTCTTGCTCTTTTTGAGTATGTCCTGTGCCTCATGCTTTTCAAAGACAAATATTGCTATCACTGAAATTTTCTATCTCCTTAAACTGGTTTATCCAGTCAGATTTGACCACAGACTGGACAGAAGGACTGTGTTTAAGTTATATACACAGATATGGTTGGCCCTAGGTAAGTTACTAGAGGCTGAGTTTAAACGATAGAGTCATAGAAATGTAAGGCTAGAAGGACCTCAAGAGGTCAGTTAGTCCAACACCCCATGCTGCGGCAGGACTATGTCTGTCTAGCCAATCCCTGACAAATGTTCGGCTAACCTGTTCTCAAAAGCCTCCAATGATGGCAATTCCACAACTTGCCTTGGAAGTCAATTCCAGCACTTAACTATCTTTATAATTAGAAAGTTTTTCCTAATATTGAACTTAAATCTCTCTTGCTGCAGATTAAGCCAATTACTTCTTGTCCAACCTTCAGTGGACATAGAGAACAATTGATCATCATCCTGTTTATAACAGCCCTTAACATATTTGAAGACTGTTACCAGATCCCCCCTCAGTCTTCTTTTCTCAAGACTAAACATGCCTATTTTTTTTAACCTTTCTGGATAGGTCAGGCTTGCTAAACCTTTTATCATTTTCATTGCTCTCCTCCTGAAACTGTCTGATTTGTCTACATCTTTTTTAAAGTGTGGTGCCCAAAACTGGACACAATACTCCAGCTGAAACCTCACCAATGCCAAGTAGAGCAGGACAAGTACCTCCCTTGTCTTACAAAGAACAGTCCTGCTACTACATCCCAGAATGACATTTGCCTATTTTGCAGCAAGTCACACTATTTATTCATACTCAATTTGTATAATACCCAAATCTTTTTCTGCAATACTGCTGCCTGACCAATTATTCCCTATTTTGTATCCATGCATTTGATTTTTCCTTCCTAAGTGTAGTACTTTACACTTGTCTTTACTGAATCTCATCTTATTGATGTCAGACCAATTCTCCCATTTATCGAGGTCATTTTGAATTCTAATCCCATCAGCAAAAGTACGAGAAATAACCCCTCCCAGCTTGGTGGCGTCCACAAATTTTATAAGCATATTCCCCTCCATTATCCAATCTGTTAATGAAAATACTGAATAGTACCCAAGACAGACTCCTATAGAATCCCATTTGATATGTCCTCCCATCTTAAAAGTGAACCATTGATAACTACTCTTTGAGTATGGCCTTTCAGACAGCTGTGTGCCCACCTGATAGTAATTTCATGGAAACCATATGTTCCTAGTTTACTACGGAACTAAACTATAAGAATAGTTAAGCATTGGAATAGTTATCTAATGAGGTTTTAGAATCCCAGTCATTGGAGATTTGTAAGAATAGGTTAGACAAACACCAGTCAGGTATGGTCTAGATATATTTAAATCTGTTTCAGTGTATAGTGGGTTGGACACTCCACTTCGGCCTTGAAAGGGTTAAAAGCCAGCCCTTGGAGAGGGGACTGGGGCTGCAAGAAAAAGCTAGGCTGATTGGGAAGGCAGCCACAGCTGGGGCCACGCCCCAATCAGGCCATACCAGGCCCTATAAAAGGGCTGTGAGCCAGGAGCTCAGGCATAAAGAGTCTCTCTCTAGCTGTAGAGAGAAGGACCTGGCTGCCTGGGAGCTAAGCAGGGTATCTGTGCGGAGCAGGGCTGGGGAAAGGCCTGGGGAGCTCCAAACAGCAGAACCCCTAGGCTGCAGGCCTTCCTGAAGGCCTGAAGCAGGTACTGGGATTGCAGAGTTGCAGCCCAGGGTTAGGCAAAGGCACCAGGTCCAAACCCTCCTTGCCGATGATGAGTAGTTTACAGACTGTAGTCTGCCCCAGTGAGTGGGAGCTAGATGGTGACTGGCAGTAGCCACTGAGGCAAGGTGGGGATAGAGGGGTGGGGGGTTCCCTGGGAGGGGAGACCCAGATTGTGGGTTACTGCTGGGGGAAGAATCCTGAAGTAGAGGGTCACTGGGGCCAGCAGCAGGTGAGACGCCAGCCTGCAGAGGGCACTCTGGGCTGGAAGAGCTAATTCCCAAGACGACCAGCAGGAGGTGTCGCACCAGTGAGTCTCACCTTGCTACACAGTGCAAGGAGATGGACAAGGTGAATCTCTTGAGGTGCTTTCTAGCTCTACTTTTCCATGATTCTGTGATCACCGAGTTTACACATTGTTTCCTTTCCCTACACATCTGACCCCTTAGATGGAGTACAAGGAAAGCACTTCCTTGTACTTCTCTTTTCCACAACTGTCTCTGCCCTCTTCTGAGTATCCCTGCAGTGATGATAGACAACTATGGCCCTTCCAAGGGAAAAGGAGTTAACTATTTTCCTGCAAGCCCTGGAACAGGATTTGTAGAGCCTGTTCCAAATGTATTATCCCTCAAATACATTGACATTTCAGTTAGTGTATGAATTGTACATTACTCAAAGATCACTATTTGTATGCAGTCATTGGGGATCCAGTGTTACCTAACAAGAATAATATTTTTCCCTTGTGTTAGCCAAATGCTGCGTTTAGGCTATCAGATTGGCCTTATTTGCAACTGTCATAGAACGGGCTTTGTTCCTTTCCTACAGTTTAAAGTTTATCTGAAAATGAGAAAAAAAATAGGTTTGTGTCCTATTTTGCACCCTGATGATGTGTGCAGAAAATGGGTTTCTTTCTTTTTATTACTTAGTTTTATTGAATTTAAGTTTTGTCTACCCTATTTTTCCTGGAAGGAAATGGCGGACTATAATAGTCTGGAGAACTCATAAGGTCAGGACATCACAAGCAGCAAGAAAATTAAACATAAGTAATTGTGGAGGAGGGTGAGGCGAGAGAGATTCTTAGGGCTTGTCTATACTATAGACGTAAGTCAACCTATGTCATTACTTCAGTGGCTGATGGTCACCCTATTATAGCTGCCGGGCTTCCTTGTCAATGTCACAGCTCCAGCATTGAGCCCTGAAATTGACGAGACAGCCAACAGCCAATGTAAGTATCACAGTGTCCATACAGACGCTGCCTCAGGTTAACTACACCGACATAAGTCCTGTGCTTCTCCTGGAGGTGGAGTTATTATGTCAGTGTAGTAGGGCACTTACATCGGTGGGACAAGGCTGTAGTATGTACACTGACATAATTAGGTCGACATAAGCTGCCTTATGTTGACCTAAATGTGTAATGTAGACCAGGACTTACAGAATTTCAAAATCTTTTGGTTTGTTGTTAAACACTTATTTAATTTAAATGTCACAAAAACCAGCTGGGAGACAGATCTCCGTCACAGATTTAGCAATTTACCCCCTTCAAGCAGGGGCCAATACAGTTCCCATTTCACTTCTCTGATCCTCTAAGGTGATTGCCAGCAATACTAGAGAAAACAAAAGCTGACATCCTTTACCTTTCTAAAGGGCACAAACCCAATTTTGATTTCCTTACAGATCACCTTTAAGTCCTAATCATTTGTACCAAAAAGGAGGCGATGTTTTTAATTCATATACTCACAAAATTTTCCTTTTCCTACTCTAGGATTCATTACTACCTCACTCTAGGATTCCTTACAACATTTTCAAGGATAAAATAGGATTCTCTGCTAAAGTGTAGTATGAAGTAGGATGCCTTTTCTTATCAAATCATTTGGCAACAGAGAAGCATTTTTGCGCTTGGAAATTCTAACCTTCAATTGGCTGCTTGTTTCTCCCACACAAAGTAATCTACAAGGATATTTTAAAATATCCATTACATAATCTGTAAAACAAGTAACCTTTTGTTTAATTACATATTTCTTTCCAGAAAAAAAAGTTAACTCTTTGGTTTGGTTTTTAAAACACGCTACACTCTAAAGACAAACAATGATAAGTCCCACACTTACCTTCATTAACTGAACAAGTTACTTTTTGTATATATTGAATCAAATCAAAATGTAACAAAACAATCACTAATATTTTTGCTCTTTTAGGATGTTTACCCCGTGCAGAAGGTCAGCACAGAGCCTTTGCATCATGTCGGTCACATTTCTTTAACATGGGTGAATTTCACCTTACAGCACTAATCTAGAATTTTCCTTAAATACTTTAATTACACAGCAGAAAAACACAGTTACACGCAACAAGGTGTTTTCTTCAAGGACAGTGTCTATAATAATAAAAGTAAAGTTAGTCAGCATAACCAGTCAAAACAAATTGAACTCCACAACCTGAAGTTCAACAGAGTCATTTAACCCATGGGCCTGGAGGCTGACTTTCCCAAGGCATTCTTCCAGCCGTTTCCCAAGCAGCCATCCTTACAGTCCTACATATGAATACCTATGCAAGGGGAACAACATGCGCAAGGGGAGGGAGAATCTGAGCTACAGCTTATTCCTTGTTCACTAGGAACTGCGTAGCACTCCCTGAACTCTGCCACACCACTGCACTAAACTTTTCAAACACCCATATATAGCAGAATTTAGCAACAATTTTCATCAGGCAATAGTATGAACAAGTGTACGCACAGTAGCATACACATTAATTTATCATTATTTTTGTTAGTTCATTGCTGTGACAACTTTGATCATCTTCTTAATGAAATATTCAGCAATACAGACATTAATAAGTATACAGTAGAACCTCAGAATTACGAACACCTCAGGAATGGAGGTGTAACTCTGAAATCATACACATTGTAAGGAGAGTGATCACTTTAGATAAGCTATTACCAACAGGAGAGTGGGTTTGGGGGTGGGGGGAAGCAAACCTGGATTTGTGCTGGTAATGGCCCACCTTGATTATCATACACATTGTAAGGAGAGTGATCACTTTAGATAAGCTATTACCAGCAGGAGAGTGGGGTGGAGGGAGAGAAAACCTTTTGTAGTGATAAACACCCATTTTTTCATGATCTGTGTGCATAAAAACATCTTCCATATTTTCCACAGTATGCATCCGATGAAGTGAGCTGTAGCTCACAAAAGCTTATGCTCAAATAAATTGGTTAGTCTCTAAGGTGCCACAAGTACTCCTTTTCTTTCTGAAATGTTCGTAACTCTGAACAAAACATTATGGTTCTTTCAAAACTTTACAACTCAACATTGATTTAATACAGCCTTGAAATAAGCATAGAAACAGTTTCCTTACCTTGTCAAATCTTTTTTACACTTTCCCTTTATTTTTAGTAGTTTACATTTTAACACACTATTGTACGTACTGTACTGCCCTTTTTATTTATTTTTTTTTTGCCTCTGCTGCTTTCTGATTGCATACTTCCAGCTCCAAATGAGGTGTGTGGTTGACTGGTCAGTTCGTAATTGTGGTGTTCGTAACTCTAACGTTCTACTGTATTTGAATTTGTAAGGTGTTGAGTAGAGCCCTGAAAATCTGCTGCTATCCACTTTATATTTGCGGATAGCCATGAACCATGTTTGTGGATCGCAGATCAGATGTGGATACAAATGTTGTCGCCATAGGACTGTAGTGATAAGTCATCCCTGAACCTGAGTCTGATTAAGCTACATGCTTTGATAAGTCATTCCTTTGCTAGGATCCAGACAGTCCACAAGCCAGGAGCTAGTCTTGTGATTCTCAGGGCTGGTATATAAACCTCGCAAGAGCTCAGTCTGCTCAATGTCACTTCATTGCTTGGAACTCTCGTAAGATGGATAATGGGAACTGATTCCACAAGCCTTAGTTTGCTCTTGCTCCTGGTCCTAGACCTGCTCCAGCCTTACCCTTGCTCCAGCCCTGTTCCTAGTCTGGCTCCAGCATTGGTCTTACTCTGGCCATGTTCCAACCATGCTCTGGACTCCTGATTCTGGCTCTAACCCCCTTGCTCTGACCACTAGGTCTGACCGCCACGTCTCCAAATTCTAGGCATGACCATTCAGGTCATGGTTTCTGACAGAATTACCCTTTAAAAAAAATCTAGCACACATTTTTATATTGTGCTCTTTGCAGTCCTAGTCACATGAGTTGACTCTCTTAACCATTACAAGCTGGTTTTATGAAATTGCTTCAAAAGTGGAACAGAAAAAATATTATTCGGCAAAATATTTCTATTTGTAATGCTTCTAAACAGACGAGAAATTTAGTTCACACCGTTTATGTCTAACTTGATATGTTCTCTGTAACAATCTAGATTTCACTATATCTTAGTCACATAAATAGTAAAAAATATATAGCCCTGATCCAAAAAAGCACTTAAGTATGTGCTTAAAGGCATTGGGGAATTGGAGCCTACATCCTCATTACTTAGATGATAACCTCTTTGCGATCAGAACCATCTTTTTGTTGTGTGTCTAATACTGATACTAATTAATAACCATAACAATTGTATTCCAACCAAAGTGACAGTATCTAGATGGTCACTTTTAGCATCTACCTACTATCAGGACAAGGACAGAGGGCCTCAGCTACCTACAGAAAATCATTTTCGGATCTCACTTACAGGTCTTGTTCCACAGGCTTTAATAATACTATCTGTTCTTTCCTTCTTTTAGGACTTGATCCCACTCCCATAAAAATAAGAAACCCATGTACTTCAGTGAGAGTTGGATTAGGCCCTTTATTTATTTGGCTTGATTTAAATTATGTGCATATTGCATTAATAGGATAACAGACTGTCTGAGCTGTGTAACTCTAATTAGATTGATACACACCTGATCATAAATAGTTTTTGGCCATGAGTCAGTTTACCTCCCTTTTTAACAGAGGAACAAGTAACAGGTAATCAGCTATTCAGTAAGGAGTAGTACTGAAATGACCATCCATTTCTTTCTCCTCTGTTTTATTTCTTTTCTTAAATGTTGCAGAGAAAATTTGCCTAGTCTGAGTTTTGTAGCAATGTAAAATATACTGGGCCAACTGATGCAGTCAACAAGGTGACTTATCTGTACACATGCATTTTTTATTTTTTGAGTTGGGGTTTGGGACTTTTTATTTGCTTGCTTGTTTGATGGACTTCTCATTGCTCACATCCTAACTCCCTCTAGAATCCATGCATCATAGTGAACCAAAATCTTCCCTTGGGACAATAAGAGGTGTACTCTTGTGGCCACCAAGTCACTATGGCATCATTAACAAATCATCTCCATACATTTTAACTGGCATCATCTTTAGACCTTTATGATGACATGAAGTCCTATTACAGTTAATGGTGATATTGCATTGTCTTAACTGCGTATGATGAGGATATAGTGCACTTTGGCCATAAATAAGTTGGCTATTTCAGAATGATTTTTATTTTAAAAATATCAAACAAAACAAAATTAATTTAAAAAACTGAGCCAGTTTTGTTATGGCAGTAGCAGCAACAAGTGACTCTGAAATGAATCCCAAGTTGCATTTTAAAAAAAAAATCGAGAACCATTTAATGGAGAAACAAAAATTGAAATGAACCAAGCTTGGGCCTGATGCTATTTCAAAGAGCCAAGACATTAAACTTCATATGCTATTTTTACAATGGAGACATCAACAATGTTAACAATAGCAGCTCTGCTTCAAGGATCTAATAAGAGCCTTAAATGCTTGTAAAAAATGTTAATAACTACTAAGACCATCTGTTTAGTACTGGAAAAAATAATTTCATCTCAATGTCTTCTTCTGAGATCATTTAGACTGGGGTATACTAGAAGCTCTGACCACAGTAAGAACCCCAGACATATAAAAGAGTCTAAGCAGTTATAATCTCTGCCAAAGATAACTGTTAGTTTAAGCAGTAGTACTGTGAAAGCACATTGAACTACTTGCTGGGGCCAGACCTATGATGCACAGAATCTTAAGGGAGGAGACTAGCCACACCTTGCCCAAACCTCTGCTAGCCGATCTGCAGAACTACACTGGCACTGATTTGCTATCTACTGCCCCCTGGGCAGAAGTTGCTAACACATTTCACATATAGAGGTATATAAAAAAAATCCTAGTAACCAAGAGTGAAACAAACAAGGACATGGCAAAGTTAAACCTGACCCTGACTAGTCCCTACTTACCCATGATGTGGAACAAGATGTACCTACAGTGCTACTTCATATGCCAGGCATTGTATATCAATTTCAAGTGTAATTGCTCCACTAAAACCCCTGCACAAAAGGACATTACTATGTTGCTGAAACAGCATGAGTAGAGCCTTGCAAATCTGCGGACATCTGTGGATGCAGATACATTGTTTACCATCCAATGAGGGTCCAAATTTTTGTATCCGCACAGGGCTCCAACAGTGAGATAGGAGGATGGTGTGGATGCAATGCACACAAAAGGTGGAGTGCGGATCGCAGGTCCGATACAAATTAATTATCGCAGATGCGGATCAGACACGAATCCAAATTTTTGTATCCGCGCAGGGCTCTAAGCATGGGGTTAACTCACTCCACTATGCTTAATACTGCAGCATCTATGTGGCCAGATCCCAAGGGTCTTTCTTCCTACCTTTACTTCAGCAAAATCCCACTGAATTCAATGTGAGTTATGTGAGAAAAGATTAATTAAAAATTGATCAAGGACCTCTGTCTGGATCTGGCTCATAGTACCAGAATGTACACTGTTTCTGTACCTGGAGACCTGTTGTGATAATTAATTTAAGCAGTACTATGCTGAAAGCACATTGCACTACTTGGTATTGGTGAGCAGCGAGGCCCTCATAGAAGAACTGGCGGTTGTAAGGGACAGCCTTGGTTTGAGTGATGAGCTAATTCAATTTAAACTAAATGGAAGGATAAACAAAAATAGATTTACAACTAGAGTCCTTGATTTCAAAGGGGCAAACTTAAAAAAATTAAGGGAATTAGTTAGGGAAGTGGACTGGACTGACGAGCTCAAGGATGTGTATGTACAGCAGGGCTGGAATTACTTTACATCAATGTTGCAGAAACTATCTGACGCCTACATCCCAAGCAAGGTGGAAAAATGAGTAGGGAAGGGTTGCAGATCAGGCTGGATGAGCAAGCACCTCAAAGAGGTTAAGACAAAGCAGAAAGGCTATAAGGAATAGAAGATGGGAAGGATCAGCAAGGAAAGCTACCTTTTGGAGGTCAGAAAGTATATGGGAAAAGTGAGAACTGCCAAAAGCCAAGCAGAGTTGGACCTTGCAAAGGAAATTAAAACCAACGGTAAAAAGGTTCTATAGCTATACAAATAAAAAGAAAACAAGGAGAGAAGAGGTGGAACTGCTAAGCACTGAGGATGGGATTGGAGAAAAAAGATAATTTAGTCGTCGCCAAACACCTAAACAAATATTTGCCTCAGTTTTTAATAAGGATAATGAAGAGCTTAGAGGTAGTGGCAGAGTGTTTAATGGAAATGAGGATATGGAGGTAGAAATTACCACATCTCTGGTGGAAGTCAAACTCAAACAGTTTGGGACTAAACCAGGAGCCCTGGATAATCTCCATCCAAGAATATTAAAGGAATTGGCATATGAAACTGCAAACCCAATAGCAAGGATTTTAATGAATCTGTAAACTCGGGGGTTGTACCATATGATTGAAGAACTGCTAACATAGTACCTATTTTTAAGAAATGAGACAGAAGTGATAGAGGAAACTTTAGGCCTCAATTCTATGCAAGGTCTTAGAACAAATTTTGAAAGAGAAAGTAGTTAAGTACATAGAGACAAGTGGTAATTGGCAAAAACACAGCGTGGTATTACAAAAGATAGATCATACTAAAACAACCTGATCTCCTTCTTTGAGAATGTAACTTTCTTTCTTTTTCTTTTTAAGGAAATGCAGTAGATCTAATCTACCTGGATTTCAGTAAGGCATTTGATACAATGGTGGATTCTCCATAACCTGAAGTCTTCAAATCATGGATTTGAGGACTTCAGTAACTCAGCCAAAGATTATGGGCCTATTACAGGAGTGGGTGAGTGAGATTCTGTGGCCTGCAGCGTGCAGGGGGTCAGTCTAGATGATCATGATGGTCCCTTCTGGCCTTAAAGTCTGGTCTTAAAGTCTATGAGTCTATATTTACCCTAACTGTGAGTTCAACTGTAAAAAGTGAGTGAAATTGAATAAGATGTCACAATAACCTATAACAATAAATACTGGTGGGAAAAGGTACTGAAAGATTGAATTAGTCCAAACCAAAAGGCCTACTGACATAACTCAAGGACTGTGTTAAGATCATGTCTGGTAAACAAAACAAGGGTGGAACCAGAAATCAGTGAACTAAAATTGGCATCTCAGAAATTAGTTCTAATTGTTGGACAAAATAATGAAAGAATGGGCTATTCCATCCATCAATTCATTTGTGGGTTCTTAAAGAAACTTTGGGGAGAAAAAATGGCTATTTGAGAATCACGATCATGGCTGCCCCCTTCCCACGATTTCCTAGGACCTCAGACCTTCTCCATCCCAATCATGAGAGGTGTCCTGACCAGACCCAGATCAGAGAGAGGGACCCAGATGACACTGCTACCTCTACCAGCTCTAGCTGAATCCCAAATGCCACCTGAGATCTCTCTCTCTCTCTCCCCCTTTCCCACTACCTCTGTGTCTTTTTTTTCTTCCGAACCTTATTTCTTCTCTTTCCTGTTTCTCTCCTTTTTCCTTCTGTCTAATAAGAGTCTGGGTTAGCTGGCCAAGACTATATATTTTGCAACACTGTTATAAGTCCAAAAATATCTGCTTTTTCTGTCAGCATAAATATCCATCTTTCATTTCAGAATCTACTCCGCCTCTGTCAAAAGCAGAAGAATTGGTTCCCTGTTTACACTAATGTTGTAATCAACACAGAAAATTGTAAAATCTATTTATTGCTTGGCAGCTGCCATTCTGTCTGACAGGGAGAAACTGATGTCATAACTTCTTCTCCATCACCTGGATTTCTGTGGCCATACCCTCATCTTCCCAGCATGCAACATTCGCTCACCTTCATGCATCAAAAAACTTCGATGCAGCAAGCATTAGCTATTCAGGCAGCTTGCAACCCAATAATCTGAAACACCAAGAAAAAAAACGAGGGTCCCTCAGGCAGCTTGCAACCCCAGCACCTGCATCCAAGGAGAGAGATGGTCAGGGTGACTTAGACAGTTTGCAGGAAAGGAAAGGGGGTGGATGGGAGCCAAGCTAGATTCTTGTCAAGAACAGCAGAAGAAAGTGAGAAGGGAAGGGAAGTCAACAAAAAGGCCTAGATGTTTGTTCAGGGAGAGAGGGAGGGGCTGTACAGGGAAGCAAGTAGTAGGAGGTCTACTAGCGTTCAAAGGTTGAGGGAGTGAGGTCAGCTTAAGAGGATCTGAAGCCAGGCTGGAGGGAAGATGTTTACTTATGTCAGAGAGACTTCAGAGCTGTAGAATGCTACATGATTGGTAGATGTGGGTTTGCCCAGAAGAGAGACACCTGACACAGAAAGTGGCAGTGTTCAGCAGTAAGCTCAGAATTGTCCACAGCTATAGAAAAACTGGAGCTTCCACAGGTATTTCTCAACGACCATCCACTGCTTTTGAATTTTAGTGATCTATATTACACACATTGATCTCTCTAGTTATTTAGTGTCTGATACAAATGTACAGTCGTTTTCCTTTAATGCAGATTTATGTGAGCATATTATGCCTGCTCACCCTTATAAGCTGGTGGAGAAGTTCAGTGCACAGAGAACTGCAGGTGCAGCTAGTCACATCACCTTTTCCAGGAAGAATTTTACCTCCTGGTCACAGAAAAACGTAACACAAATATTTCCAGCTTGGTGCTTCTTGCCTAGTTCTGGGTTCCAAGTACAGCCTTCTCCCACTCAGTCTCTCCTTTCATGTTCCTAGAGCAACAGCTATTGTGACCCCATCAATGGACCACTTGTGCAAGCTACTGATACTAAAGTTATCATTTAAGTTAGATGGGGAGTTAGACTAGATGACCCTTACAGTCCCTTCTAACACTATGATTCACAAAGAACAGAGTAGGACCTTTCTGTCCTGCAATGACTGGCCTCCTGCCTCAAACCCAGAGAAAGTTCAAGAGCCTGGTTATCAACTATATTTAAGCCATTAGTCCACAAGTTGCACCCAGAACCCCCCAACAAGCCCCTGTGCATCCAGATCCCTTCCACCCCCGGATACCCCACTGAGCTGCCCACAACCAGATTGCCCCACACAGAAACCTCTCACCCCCACCTGGATTCCCTCACACTAAGCCCCTCCACACTTGGATCCTGCTGGGCTGAGCCTTCCCACCCGTACCTGGTGTACCTGGCATGGAGGGGCAGGGGCCTGGGGTATTTCTGGGGCAGGCTGGGTCTTTGCACTGTGTCAGGATTGGGTGCAGCCTCACCGCTGAGTCCGTGTCCCAGGGAGGAGCTGCACAGTGCTCTCGCACCTCCCAGCCAGTGTCCTGTATCCCCCAATGCCATGCTGGAGCCTCCACATTTATTTGACAAATAAAATTTGCAGAATTTTAAAATATTATGAGCAGAATTTTTAATTT
The DNA here is from genome assembly GCF_965152235.1 of Eretmochelys imbricata. Lineage (NCBI taxonomy): Eukaryota > Metazoa > Chordata > Testudines > Cheloniidae > Eretmochelys > Eretmochelys imbricata. The sequence goes on along the minus strand of NC_135576.1, from coordinate 23,553,046 downwards.
TTTAGCGCAGAATGCCCTCAGGAATAAAACATATACTAAAATCTTGAGTTAGACCTATCAGCCAGTCATCCTGGTTGTTTTTTCCAACACTCTTTGGGAAATGAGGTCTTAAGTATCTCACTTTTGCATGATTACTCACCACTTTACTGCATCAATCATGTCTTGTTTGCTGAAAAGCATGGTGTTTTAAAAAACGTTTAGTCTTAAAATTTCAAGCTGGGTGTACTCCACCTGCTCATTCATGGATGAAATTACACACACACACACACACACACACACACATACACACACAAAATCAAGCGTGTCCCTATTAAGTGAGAATGAAGTGGGATACTCTCAGCCAGTTTTTTGTTAGTTGCAAATGTATTATGTGTGCACTGGAAATAGATTAACAAAGCAACTTGTAAAAAATTATGACAACACAAAATCAGAGTTAGCAAGAAGTGGAAGACAATTCTATCAAATAACAGAGTCAGATATACACTCTAGAAACAGGACAGGAAATCATTAGTCTGAAAAAGCAATAATTAGTGCAGATCAGGGGTGAGCAACAGGAACCAAATATTTTTATGATGTTGTCAACTCCATTATGTAATCCTGTTCATAACTTTATCAACCTCCATCTTAAAACGAGTTTGGTTGTTTGCTCCCACTGTTTGTATTGGAAGGCTGTTCCAGAACTTCAAGCCACTAATTGTTAGAAATCTCTCATTTCCAGCCTAAATTTATTCATAGCCAGTTTGTTCTTGTGTCATCATTATCCTTTAGCTTAAGCAGTTCTTCTCCATTCCTGATATTTATGCCTCTAATGCATATATAGAATGCAATCATATCCCCTTCTCAGCCTTCATATTGTTAGGCTAAACCAACAAAGCTCTTTTAGTCCTCTCTCATAAGACAGGCTCTCCATTCCCCTAATCATCCTAATATCCAGCCTCTGCACCTGTTTTAGTTTGAATTCATCTTTCTTTAATATGGGTGACCAGAATTGTACACAGTATTCCAGATGAGGTCTTACCAATGCCTTGTACAATGATATTAATACTTCCCTATCTCTACTTGAAATACATTTCCTGATACATCCTAAAAAAGCGTTTGTTTGGGGTTTTTTTCTTTTTTCTTTTTATAGTCACATTACATTGGTGACCCACAAATACACCCAGATCTTTCTCCTTTGTTGTTTCCGTTTGATGAGCCCCTAGTTTATAGAAGAAATTCTTGTTATAGTCCCTAAATGCATGTCCTTGCACTTTGTACTATTATATTTCATCCTATTTCTAGTACTCCAGTTCTCTATGTCAGCCAATTCTTCCTGTACAATATTCTGATCTGTCTCTGCACTGATTATCACTCCCAAATTTGTATTATCAGCACATTTAATTACCACACTCCGACTTTTTGTGTCAAGGCCATTATTGAAAATATTAAATAAGATCAATCCGAAGACCAATCCTTGAAGAACTTCACTAGTAACCTCTCTCCAGCCCATTCATTCTCCTTTCAGCACAACCTGTTGTGGTCGCCCCTTTAGCCAGTTCCTTACTCACTTTACAATTCCTGTACTAATCCCCATCTTTTCTAGCTTACTAATAGTTTCTTCTCTGGTGCCATATGAAATGCTTTACTGAAGTCTAGATAGATTAGATCTACAGCATTTCCCTTGTCTAAGAAATCAGTTATCTTAGCAAACAAAGATATCAGGCTAGTCTGGCATGATCTGCCTTTGATAAATCCATTTTGTATTTTATCACATTTTCCATTTACCTCACAGAAAATGATTCTTTCCCTCTAAATTTGTTCTCAGGCCTTGAACAGTCCTCAGGTTAGACAAATGGGTCTGCTTGGCTCACTTTTTCCTCTTACTTATTCACAGGTACTACAGTTGCTATTCTCCAGTCATACGGTATCACCCCACTTTGATGATTTATTAAAAATCCTTGCTACTGGACTTGCAATTTCATGTGCTCGTTCTCTCAGTATTCTGGGATGGAGGTTATCCAGTCCCCCTAACTCAAACACATTAAACTCTCTGAGCTTTATTTCCACCTCAGATGTAGTCATTTCCATTTCTATACACTCATTCCCATTAGACATCTTGCTTTTGCCCCCATGTTCTACATCATCCTTATTAAAAATTGAGGTATAATATTCATTTAGTTTTTGGGGCCATACTAGATTATTCTTAATCTCTATCCCATCCTCACTGCATAGCAGTCACTTCTTGTTTCCTTCTTATTTATATGGCTAAAGAACCTTTTACTGTTTGTTTTAATTTCCTTTGCAAGGTGTTACTCAGCTTGACTTTTGACAATTCTCACTTTCTCCCTAGACTTTTTAACTGCCATGACCCAGATTTCTTTGCTGATCAATCCCTTCTTCCATTCCTTGTAGGCTCTCTGCTTAATCCTATTATCCTTTTTGAGGTGGTTATTCATCCAATTACATCTGAAAACTTTCTCTACAAGTTTTTTCCCTTGCTTGGGATGCAAATTCCAGATTGTTTGACATAAAGAAATTCCAAGCCTCCTCCAGGTTTAAGTCCTTGAGCTCTTCAGCCCAGTTGCCTTCACTAATTTGTTTCCTTATGTCACAAACCCAGGTTTTCTATGACTGATCTTGGATACCTGCTGCCACCACCAAGCTTCTGACTTGGAAATTTTACTTTGGAGCACCCCTCCTTCTGCTCCTTTGTTGCAAGGACCCAGTCCCCAGGAGAGGAGATAATCTGATAAGTAGGGTAGGTGTTTTTGAAGGCCACTGAGAAAATCTTAATTCACCACAGCTCCACTCCAGACTGAATGAACAAACTTATTTTATTTCTTAACATAAAAATCTATGAATGAACTCCGGTACTGATCATCTGCCAGTGCCCACTTTCCTTTTCAAGACCCAAAACGTCTCATTTCATACTCTAGTTCAGCCTTCCTTCTCATAAACCAGAGAGTCTGATGTTCTGCCAATCTGGTCTCACCACCAACCACTCAGAAGCTCAGACCTCTATCATCCCTCATGGACCAGTCTCTGGAATCTGGAGAGAAAATTCTTGGCAATTTTAGCAGGCCCAGACCAAACCATCTCCAGCTGGCAGGTCTCTAACCTTACTCTCCCAATAGTTCTCCTCTAATGGCTGACTTTTAAATAAACATTCTGGGGTGGCTCCTAGCAACTCAATAGGCTCTCAGAGTCCTTAGTGGTTTGAAATCACTATCTCACTTCCGCCCACATAGTTCACCTCCCACATACCTCATAACTAAAATAATATGAATGGAACACACACCCTAACATTCTCCACACCTTAGTTTGCTCAAGTCTGTCCTTTTGAAATAAAAATATCTTAGGTTTCAGAGTAGCAGCCGTGTTAGTCTGTATTCGCAAAAAGAAAAGGAGTACTTGTGGCACCTTAGAGACTAACAAATTTATTTGAGCATAAGCTTTCGTGAGCTACAGCTCACTTCATCGGATGCATTCAGTGGAAAATTCAGTGGGGAGATTTATATACATAGAGAACATGAAACAATGGGTGTTACCATACACACTGTAAGGAGAGTGATCACTTAAGATGAGCTATTACCAGCAGGAGAGCGGGAGGGAGGGGCGGGGGGAAAAATTCTTTTGTAGTGATAATCAAGGTGGGCTATTTCCAGCAGTTGACAAGAACATCTGAGGAACAGTGGGGGGGGGGAATAAACATGGTAAAATAGTTTTACTTTGTGTAATGACACATCCACTCCCAGTCTCTATTCAAGCCTAAGTTAAATGTATCCAGTTTGCAAATTAATTCCAATTCAGCAGTCTCTCGTTGGAGTCTGTTTTTGAAGTTTTTTTATTGAAGAATTGCCACTTTTAGGTCTGTAATCGAGTGACCAGAGAGATTGAAGTGTTCTCCGACTGGTTTTTGAATGTTATAATTCTTGACGTCTGATTTGTGTCCATTTATTCTTTTACGTAGAGACTGTCCAGTTTGACCAATGTACATGGAGGAGGGGCATTGCTGGCACATGATGGCAAATATCACATTTGTAGATGTGCAGGTGAACGAGCCTCTGATAGTGTGGCTGATGTGATTAGGCCCTATGATGGTGTCCCCTGAATAGATATGTGAATACAGTTGGCAACAGGCTTTGTTGCAAGGATAGGTTCCTGGGTTAGTGGTTCTGTTGTGTGGTGTGTGGTTGCTGGTGAGTATTTGCTTCAGGTTGGGGGGCTGTCTGTAAGCAAGGACTGGCCTGTCTCCCAAGATCTGTGAGAGTGATGGATCGTCCTTCAGGATAGGTTGTAGATCCTTGATGATGCGTTGGAGAGGTTTTAGTTGGGGGCTGAAGGTGATGGCTAGTGGCGTTCTGTTATTTTCTTTGTTGGGCCTGTCCTGTAGTAGGTACTCTTCTGGCTCTGTGAATCTGTTTCTTCACTTCAGCAGGTGGATATTGTAGTTGTAAGAATGCTTGATAGAGATCTTGTAAGTGTTTGTCTTTGTCTGAGGGGTTGGAGCAAATGCGGTTGTATCGAAGAGCTTGGCTGTAGACAATGGATCGTGTGGTGTGGTCTGGTTGAAAGCTGGAGGCCTGTAGGTAGGAATAGAGGTCAGTAGATTTCCGGTATAGGGTGGATGCTGTCAACTCCATTATGTAATCCTGTCCCGCGAGGGACAACTGTTTCTAAAAGGGCTTCTGAATTTAACTGGCCAAAAGTGGCGTCTTAGGCGCCGATTCCCACGGGTGCTCCGGCGAGGTGGGGAGTCCCGGCAGTGCTTACCTAGGGCAGCTCCCAGGAAGCATCCAGCAGGTCCCTCTCGCTCCTAGGGGCGGGGGAGCGTAGCTAGGGGGGAGCAGGGGGAGCGGCTGCTCCCCCCACCGATCACATCAAAAGTGGCACTTTAGGCGCTGACTCCCTGGGTGCTCCGGGGCTGGAGCATCCACGGGGAAAATTTGGTGGGTGCAGAGCACCCACCGGCCGCTCCCCGCCCCATCCCTGGCCCCAGCTCACCTCCGCTCTGCCTCCGCCTCCTCTCCTGAACGCGCCGCCCCGCTCTGCTTCTCTGCCCCGCCCCCCCAGCTTCCCGCGAATCAGCTGTTCGCACGAGAAGCCGGGGCAGGCTGAGAAGCAAGCGGTGGCTTCCCGCTCAGGCCCAGGGAGGCAGAGCAGAGTGGGGTGGGTCGTGAGGAGGGCCGCCTGCGCCGCAGCAGGAAACCTGGGGGGGCACACAGGGGAACCGCTCCCCGCCCCAGCTCACCTCCGCCACCCTCAGCCTGACCGGGAAGCTGCGGCCTGCTTCTCAGCCCTCCCCGGCTTCCCGCCGAACAGCTGATTCGCGGGAAGCCGGAGGGGGGCGTGGAGAAGCAGAGTGGGTCGGGGCATTCAGGGGAGGAGGCGGAGCCAGAGCAGAGGTGAGCTGGGGCCAGGCGCGGGGTGGGGAGCTGCCGGTGGGTGCTCTGCACCCACCAATTTTCCCCGGGGATGCTCCAGCCCTGGAGCACCCAGGGAGTCAGCGCCTAAGGCGCCACTTTTGATGTGATCGGTGGGGGGAGCGGCTGCTCCCCCTGCTCCCCCCCCAGCTACGCTCCCCCGCCCCTAGGAGCCAGAGGGACCTGCCGGATGCTTCCTGGGAGCTGCCCTAGGTAAGCACCGCCAGGACTCCCCACCTCGCTCCCTGGCAGGTGCCTCTGACTCTTAGGGGTGGGGTGGGCACCCACTACGGTGGCCCAGGAGACCCTCCTGCCTGGTTCTGGGGGCAGACAGGGGAGAGGGGTGGATGGGGCAGGAGTCCCAGGGCGTGGGGGTGGGCAACGACCCCCTCGTGGGGTGAGGAGAGAACCCGTTATTAAGATTTTGGCAGCTCATCACTGGCCATAAGTAAGTACTATGTGGACCATCAGTGGTCCATCCACAAACCACAGTGTGGAAACCATGCAATATAGAAAGACAAACAACCCAAACAATGCAAACTAATAAAACTTTATCACAATTAAATGTAGCCTTAAACACTTACCAAAGCTGTCATTTTACAGAACCAAAGCAAAACAGCTCTGTGTTGCAATGTAGTGTTGTTGGAGTACCATGTGAGCCAAACATCCAAAGCTGTCACTGTAATTCTGTGTCAATATGTTTATGGCATTTATATTTGGAAACAAAGGGATGTTCAGACTTTGTCCAAATGAGGCTGACTACAGCTATACCCATCTGTAATGCAGAAGCACAGCTTATACATACAAAGGTCATAACATGCAATGTTCCTCAGCACCTTTGCAATAAAGACAATGACAGCCACATGTTGGAGCGTAGAAATACAAGGCCTTATATAATTATAATTTGGGAATTTCTAAGGTGCTTTTCCCCTGCTCTATTCAGCTCATGGTCCTCACTTTGACCATCCCTATTCTAATGGTTTCCCTGTTCTCTTTTGCCCAATACTTGATCAAAATGATTTTCTGAAGAATTATTTGGATTAGGTCTGACTTTCTCCCCCATTTCCAGACTTTTACACTCTTTGAATGGGACTTTCCACTTCAGGGCTACCTTACTTGTTCATTTGGACCACTTACATGGCTTCTTGGCAAAGTGTGCTGATGTTCCTGTATTTTAGAACTCCGTTAAATGATTCTTCTAGTGTCAGAGCTCTTTCCAGGAAAGTTTCCCATAATTGTGTCTCTTGGTCTTGTATACTGTGACGGGGCAAGGCCAGATGGCTATAGAAAAGTAGTGGGAGATAGATATATTAGCTGCAGGCTAAACAAATTCCTGGTACCAGGATAAGAGAAATGGCAGCTGCTCCAGGTCAATTAAGACACCTGGAGCCAATTAAGAACTTTCCAGAAGGCAGGGAGAATGCTAGGTGGATTGGGACACCTGACGCCAATCAGGGGCTGGCTGAAACTAGTTAAAAGCTTCCCAGTTAGTCAGGTGGGGGTGCATGTCAGGAGCTGTGGGAGGAAGTTGTGCTGTTGGAGAGGCTGAGCTGTACACACCATATCAGGCACAAGGAAGGAGGCCCTGAGGTAAGGGTGAAGTGGAGCTTGAGGAAGTGGGGGCTGCTGTGGGGGAAGTAGCCCAGGGAATTGTATGTGTCATGTTTCTAAAAGGTCAGCTACCATAGCTGATACTATTAGGGTCCCTAGGCTGGAGCCCGGAGTAGAGGGTCGCCCTGGGCTTCCCCCCCTCCCTTTTCCCCCTGATTAATCACTGAGACTGGGAGATAACAGAGACTGTGCAAGGAAGGATAACTTCTCCTCACCTCCCTCGCTGGCTTATGATGAAAATGGCTCAGTAGACTGTGACCCTTGTCTCTAGAGAGAGAAGGGTTATGTGGAGGGTCACAGTGAGCCTCTGAGGCTAGCAAAATCCGCCAGGAAATGTGGGACCCACAGAGGCAAGGACAGAGCTTTGTCACAATACATATTACCAAAATTACAGAAAAGTATCTTTCCAAATCCCTGAGGATTTAAAGAAAACTCAGGTTTATTAACACTTTATTGTATAGCAGAAATTCTTTAAACTCTTTAGTATGAAACTTTTACATTTCTTTCCTGAAGTCTCACTGGCAAGTTAAAAAGAGAGCCTGTGAAGCTGTAGAACCGTGCTGGTGACTGATATTTATAACAAACAATTTGCTGTAAATTTGTCACAAGTCAAATACTTAAGATATTTGTCTTCTGCTAGGTAACCCACTCCCTATTACCAATTCTTGATTTACAGGCTTACCATCTAGGAAGTACCACCTTTAAAAAAGCATATTTGTGGGACTAATGGTATAATGTCTGCCAATTAATATTAGCCAGCAATGTGGTTTCATCTCTGGAAATTATGCTGGGGGAGCACTTCCTGGAATAATGTCCATAATACTGGCAATGATCATTGGCATTGATGCTGGCTGTCAAAATACTGCACCCACTGAGGTCCTCTACATGCCCATTTGTGCTTGGAGGTAACCACAGATCAGAAAATATGCTCAGCTCAACTCGTCTTTAGAGTTCACTCTTTTTTACTCACTACAGTAAGTTTGGATCTGTCACTTAGCCTCATCCGGTTACATTTATGTCCAACCTAGTAAAAAGCCACATGAAATGGGAAAAAATTCAGTGCTTTTATGTGGCCACCACCATCTCAGCCAAACCAACATTTTGGTGTCTTTAAGCTCTGAACATCTGGGTTTTCACTTTGCATCCTATAAAGCATCACAGAGCATAAATGAGAAAAACAGGGGCAAAACCACCGCCTCAAATATAACAAATTTGAATCAAAATTGTCAAAATTAAATAGCCCTATTAAGCGGCAATTTATGTTCATTTTCAGTAAAATTTGTGGGACACTAAAGCACATGAGCTGTAATGCTTGGCCTTGTGGAATGTTTCACGTCTTTCTCACTGGTTTGAGAAACAGTAACACAGATATTCACACAAAGATTCAAGAACCTGTGCGTCTCAGAGGTGTCCACTCTTCTGTGGCAAGAGAAGGTATTCCTTCCTCTCCCTTCTCCTCCTGCACACCATCTCTGCAGTGATGACATGTCCCTTACTGTGTTTGTTACATCATTGTCAGAAGTGAAGCCTCTCCAGGGTAATTACAAATACTATGAAATAAAATCTCAGATCAGCTCTAGACATAATAATCAGATCAACCTAACTGCATCACTCAGAGTGACTCTGGTGTAGATATACCCTTTGTATCAGAACAGTAGAAATAGAAGGGGCCCAGAAAAGACTAACAGACATGTTTGGATAAGATTTCTGTATGAAAAGGGACGTACATATGAATGATATAGAGGAGGTAACTTCATTCTCCTTTTTACCCTCTCTCATAACACAAGAACAAGGAGGTATTCAATGAAATTGAAAGGCAACAAATTTGAAGTTGTTTTTTTTTTAAATGCACATCTAACCTGAACAACTTGTTACCACAAGAAGTTATTGAGGGCAAAACCTTGCTCAGATTAAAAAAAAAATGGTTAGACTGTTACATAAGATAGGCTTAAAAAATAGGGACCTCATTCCTATGTGTTTAAACCAACCACTAACTAATGGAATTAGGAAGAAATTTCCCTTCTGGGCATATTATGACATACTTTTCTACTCCAGAGTTTCCACATACATTCTTCTGCAGCTCTGATAGGGGCCACTATCACAGGTAGGATACTAGATTAAACGAATTACTGATGTGTTCCAATATGGCAATTTCAATGTTCCAGTTTCCTACCTTTTGAGAACCCTATTCAACATTCCCTAATAATTACAAAGGTACAAATTCTGGTCTCAAAAATTTAATGGGAGTTTTCCAAAAGTGCCTGAACTTGATCCAGAGCAAAACTACTGAAGAGAAAATTTTACTCATGTAAGGAGAGTTAGTGAATGAAGAAAAAAAATTGATTTAGTTCGTTCTGGAAATACATTTAATTAGATTTTGTATATTGTATTCTGCAAGCATTAGAAAATATTGCATGGGTCTACATCATCAACAAGATGGATTCCACAGAAGCACCATTTTAATTTAGCTATTCAGTGAGGCCATACTCAGTATTAAACAAATAGTGTAGTCCTAGCACTCAGTGGGAAATCCCAGTTGTCTATGCCAAGGGGCATGATACAGAATTTAGGACATGGACAGCTCAAATATTCTTGTAGATACACTGGAAAAAACTGTAACATACCACACAAGCAGCTTTTGTAATTCCCAAACCTGGTATGCATTCACCACTCAAAACTAACATGACATGAATGCCAAAACCTACATTGTTTTCTATGTTGATTTATATTGTGGTTAAAATGGAGAAAGAGCACCTAAATATTCATAGAAAATATTGAATTCACAAACACAAACTCTACTTTTTTCTTCTGAGTTAGTAAAAGACAAGGTCTTCTGAGCTGTTTTAGGAACGCAATTGAACTACCATCATAACTGACATTACCTGGCACTTGACAGTCTCAGTAGAGAAACCAAGAACTAAATAGACATGGAGAATGAATTACCCTTTCATTACTAGAAAGGTTGTCAAGGCACTTTGGTAATGGACAGGGGGATCGGTATGGGAGAAACTTTGGGAAGTTCACTTTCCAGTGCTATCCTTCTGGTACCTTCCACAACTACTAAAGGTCTCATATGCACCAGTTTTAAGCCAGTGTTGCTCTGACTTTTGGCATTACTCCTGATTTACACCTGTGTAACTTAGATCAGATTTGGGCTCCACTGATTTGTTTTTAAAAAATAGAAATAAAATGCAAAAAACCACATGGGCTAAACAAAAAATTCTGCTACTGTATGTTGCCATATAAATAAAGTTATTTCATAAGGCAATTATTACATTACAGAAATTCAGATTCCCAAAGTTTGTTCAAACAGTACCAACGCAGATCATTTCATTTAACCACTTTTTTTCTGTATAGTATATTATAAGAGTATGGTAAGTTACAAGGAAATAATTTCATTAAACTGTTCAGGTGATGTGATATATTTCAAATTTATCATTATAAAATCAATCATGATGATTATTTATATAATGAATGCACTTGTAAAGTATGTCATATATAAATAAAGCAAAGTTGGGCTAGTTCAGACTAAGAGTGAAATTTTACCATTAACATTGACTTTGAAACATTCTTATGAATCTATATGTTAATCATAATTCCATTCACTACTAAAGCAAGTTCAGAAAAAGTTATAAAAGGTAATTATAACAATGGCAAGTGTGGTGGTTTTTTTTTAATAAAGACAAGATTATAATTAATAAAATGATTGCATTTATTTATAGAAACAATGTTTCATTGATAAAGAACTTGGTATAAAGATGGAGTGAAATCAGGATTCTAGGACTTTGCTTTCATATTTGAAAACACTCACTGGTACAATCTAGGTTTCAGAGTAGCAGCCGTGTTAGTCTGTATTCGCAAAAAGAAAAGGAGGACTTGTGGCACCTTAGAGACTAACAAATTTATTTGAGCATAAGCTTTCGTGAGCTACAGCCTCCACACAGTGGCAACGGAAATGAAGCATGGCCATTCCTTCCCAAATGCTTCCATCTCTTCTTCGCCAAGGGAACCAGGCCATGGCTGGGCAATGAGCTAGCAAGCAGCTGCCCTGGCCCAGTGGCTTTGGGGAGTGGGGACTGGCCAGGTGTGGGAACTCAATCCCAGCCCAGTGGAACATGCTGCTAGGTTAGAGCCAACAGGATATGGCGTTCCAAGAGCATCAGGCTCCAGCTCATCTCCAGGGCCATCAAGTATGTGGCTGCCCTGGGGGCGAGGCAGGACCTCAGCCACTGGTTACCTTAGGCTGGCAGAGCAGTGGGAGGGGGAGAGATGGCCAGCTGCATTCTGGCACATGCATCCAGAGCTGGTGGACTCCTGCTCAGGTCCTGCTAGGAGCAGATGGAGCTGCTATTGTGCCAGCTGCCCGAGGCCAGGACCTGGCTCTGCTCCTGTTGGTGCAAGAGCTGCCTGAGCATGTGCATCCCAGCAGCGCTGTGATTCACCTCACTGGCCCTGCTGTGCCAGTACCTGCTCTGGGCCAAGAGCCTGACCAGTCTGGCCAGCGTGCTGCTTTTCTCCATGGCCTCATCATGGTCTCCGTCTCTGTAGCTGGGGCTACAGGTGAGCAATTAAAAAATATACAGCATTCTAGCATGTTTTGTGGAAGCCAGAACAGCATTCAAGTACTTAATTTTTTAGGACTCAAACATTGTTTGTGTGTCCCTGGAGAATCACCACTCCGGAGTAAGAGAATATTTACATTTATAGAGCACCTTTCATCCCAAAAGTTTCCAAAGCACTTTACAAACTATACTGTATACAGACCCTTGCCACGGAAATGTAGCCATGGCCACCTCCAAGGATAGAAGGCGACAACAAATCAGTATTCTGCAACTGACAATATGGGCAGAGACACAAGGGTAAATCACTATTTTTACTAAAAATGCCATGTTATCATTAGTGTCTATCAAAGAAATCTCATCTAAAAGACCCCACACACATTACATGGCATGATTTGGAATTCACCTACTTGGGAACGAGGATGGTCTAGTTAATGCTGCCAGGATCTGAACTTGTGATTCTGAGGACTGAAGGCATTCCAGTGCTGATACACTGACTACTAGCTGATGCCCTTCGACTATATAGTTCAGACAGACAAAATTCTGCCTCAGGGTTGAAAGAAAGCATAGGAAAATGTCCTCCCTAACCTTGATAACACAACTTTACTCTCTTTCTTCAGATCCCTACTCAAGACATTTTTCACTCCAAACATTACCCTCACCTTTAAAAAAAAACCAAACAATTGGGGTGTAATTTTCCCTATGTCATAAGAACATAAGACTGGCCATACTGGGTCAGACCAAAGGTCCATCTAGCCCAGTATCCTGTCTTCCGACAGTGGCCAATGCCAGGTGCTTCAGAGGGAATGAACAGAACAGGTAATCTTCAAATGAGCCATACACTGTCGTCCATTCCCAGTGTCTGGCAAACAGAGGCTAGGGACACTGCCTTCCTGGCTAATAGCCATTGATAGACCTATCCTCCATGAACTTATCTAGTTTTTTTTTAACCCTGTTATAGTCTTGGCCTTCACAACGTCCTCTGGCAAGGAGTTCCACAGGTTGACTGTGCATTGTGTGAAAAAATACTTCTGTTTGTTTGTTTCAAACCTGCTGCCTATTAATTTCATTTGGTGACCCCTAGTTCTTGTGCTATGAGGAGGAGTAAATTACACTTCCTTATTTACTTTCTCCACACCAGTAATCATGATTTTATAGACCTCTATCATATCCCCACTTAGTTATCTCCTTTCCAAGCTGAAAAGTCCCAGTCTTATTAATCGCTCCTCATATGGAAGCCGTTCCATACCCCTAATCATTTTTGTTGCCCTTTTAGGAACCCTTTTCAATTCCAATATATCTTTTTTGAGATAGGGTGACCACCTCTGCATGCAGTATTCAAGATGTGGGTGTGCCATGGATTTATATAGAGGCAATATGATATTTTCTGTCTTAGTATCTATCCCTTTCTTAATGATTCCCAACATCCTGTTCACTTTTTCAACTGCCGCTGCACACTGAATGGATATTTTCAAGAGAACTATTCACAATGACTTCAAGATCTCTTTCTTGAGTGGTAACAGCTAATTTAGACTCCATCATTTTATATGTATAGTTGGGATTATGTTTTCCAATTTGCATTACTTTGCATTTATCAACATTGAATTTCATCTGCCATTTTGTTCCCCAGTCACCCAGTTTTGTGAGATTCTTTTGTAGCTCTTCGCAGTCTGCTTGGGACTTAACTATCTTGAGTAGTTTTGTATCATCTGCAAATTTTTGCCACCTCACTGTTTACCCCTTTTCCCAGATCATTTATGAGTATGTTGAATAGGACTGGCCCCAGTACAGACCCCTGGGGTATACGACTATATACCTCTCTCCATTCTGAAAACTGAATGTCATGTCATGCTGTATCTCATGTAAAGGCCAATCCTGCACCACTGAAGTCAATGCGAGTTTTCTCATTGACTTTAATGGGAGAAGGATCTAGCCTTTAGCTTGTAAACTCCTCAGAGCAGATACTATGTTTTTGATATGTCTCTCCAGTATCCTGCAAACCTACAGATATATGTACAAATGTTAATCAATAATAATAATAATAATTAATAATGCTAACTTTGTGGGCACTCTACCATTTGACTTGAACTCCATAAAGTTGTCCATATCTAAAGACTCTAGCTGTCCTCAGAGATTATTAAAATTACCATCCATGAAAGCTACAAAAATAACAATAGCAGACCAAAGGCCAACCCACCACTAACAAAATAGCGCATTATTAATAACATACACAAAACTTCCACATCTCAGATCCCGCAAAAGCTCTCAACCCCACAAAGATCCCAAAACTCCACAAGGTCCTCATCTCCCAATCCTATATATCTCAACCTTCCCCAAATGTCTGTTCAAATAGACTTGTAGTGTGCCCTGGGCTATTTGATACAGGGAATGAGACAGTCTTTGAGTTTTATTGGCTACAATCAACTCCTTGATCTCCACCTCAAATCAACAGTCAGACCAGAGCACTGATGTCACGAGCTTGTGCCAAAACACCACCTTACAAAGTAAGCTGCTGTATTCTGAAGCAGTGTCAACTTCAGAACAGGTTTAAGGGTAGCCACATGTAGAATGTCTTGCAAAAGTCTAATTCTGAGGTGGCAGAGACCTGAAGGAGTACCCAACTGAAAGAAAATGTTGCAACCACCTGACCACAAGCAGATTGATAAAGTTAGTGGCATGATGAGCGGTTACAATTCTCCTGCCCAGTGTACATACATATATATTACTTTTCCACAATTCGATTCCTGGTTCAAACTGGATTCTATGCTCTCAACTCCTCTCCAATTGTACTCAACTCTTAGCAGGATCAGACCCTAAGTTATTATAAAAATACCAGTGTTTTTAGAATGCCAGGAATGTGCCAGATTTGGAATTTATAAATCTAGGCTTACATTTGTTAACCCAATTAAATCTGACTGTGCCAGATACAGTAGCTGATTTCCAGTCTGAATTATAGATTTGGAACAGTGAGTCATGGGGTGATCCAAAGTATATGTAAATCAAGCACCAATGATTATCTTAAAGTAAACCAAAAAATCAAAGATTATCATTTTGTTTTTAAATAAAAGGTTTTTGATATCCCAAGTCCTTAACAGACTCTCAAGTGGCTGCTGATCTGCCTGTCCTCAAAGAGGCTTATTTGTCTCTCTCCTCCCATATGAGCCCGTCTAGGTCTCTTAAGGAATGTACTGGCCTGGGGCTCAAGGATAGGCTCGCCAGACGCTCTATCCTTCTCTACTACATTGGATCCACCTGGGTCAGATAGGTTTCAGTCTGGGATATGCATAGAAACTCCTTGGGGATCTGTTACAGTGATGCCAACCGGGGCAGGAAGCTGGACCGAAGGGCCCTTACCTGTACTACTGGGCATTGGCTGCATCCACAGTGTGTCCAATGGCCTCCATCTGTGGCCTGAGAAGGACTGGAGGGGGAGGAGTTGACTGAGCTCTGTAGTCAGAGGCATGGCTGGCTGCTGGTGCATGCTACAGGGACTTAAGCACGATCTTCCACATGCATGCTGCCCTTCTGAGGTCACTCCCCTATTGGAGATAGGGGGAAGTTGCTTGCCCTGGAACCAATTGTTTTCTCATCCTGCTGGAGGGAAGAGAACACAAACAACCCTGCCCGGCCTACGCTGCATCTTGTCCAGCAGAGTCAGCCTTACCAATCCTGCCTGGCTCCTTCTCTGCTTGACCCTAGACTGGGCTGTGAGGGATACTGCACTCTGCCCACAGAGCTGGCTGAGCTCCCCAGTGAGACACTCGAGGGAGTGAAGGAGGGGACACAGACATTTCCTTTTGTCTCTGGCTTCTCTCAGCCTCAAGTATCCAGGCTCCAGCCACTACAAATGCCTCAGAAGGGGAAGCAGAGCTGAGGGGACAATCCTGACAAAAAGCAAATGCGGACCTATGTCACAGCTAGGAATTAGACACATTATTGAGCTGAATTGTTAGTCTACAATTTGAATGGAGTTTAGAATTTCTCTCAGAAGAGCTCTGCAGTGGGAGGTCTAGCTGAACTGCCAGCCACTGGGAGTGGGGAGAAGGGAACTGGAGGGGACTTCAGGGGAGAGGGCATTCTGCTGCTGCCTGTGACTGACAGGTCTTGTTCTGCCTCCAAGGTGCAAGCACGCTGAAGTACCCTTTGCAGCAGATCTGAGGAATTTAGCCAGATGAAGAAAAATGTACTTTTAGCTATTTTTAATATGGCTTAGCTGCTGGCAATGAGAAGAGCCAATGCCATGAATGAAAATGACCCCTCTGCAGAGGTCCAGCAAAAAAATCCATGTACCTGATTGTGCTGGATCTCTGAAGAGGAGTAACTTTCGTCCAAGGTGATCAGCAATCCATGTACCACCAGCAAGTTCTCCACAATTTGAGAACCACTGGTTTAGTGGGTTGGTGGTGGGCAATAAACCTGTTAATCTCTAAAGACACTGGTCTGAATCCAGAAGTCAATAGTAATTGAAACGCTGGCATCATCTGCTGATTGTTCTTTGGGAAATGTCGGCAAGGAGTCCATTTCACAAAACCAGACCTACCACCAGGTAATACCCAGCCACCTTGCTGGCAGTCTCAACAGAGGACTGGGACCTCTCACAACTAGAGATGGTCCTGCCATGTCATATCCTGCAGGGAAAATTGGCAAGCCAGAGTGGCGAAGCTTACACTTCCGCTATCTCCACCACACCTGCAGACAGAGGACTTCACTCTCCAGAGTGATCAGTCTAAGACCCTTCAGAAGCACTACATCCACTAACACAGACATTAAAAATGGAAATGGTATTTAAATCTGCAATACCTTAAAGTACTCTGAAGTTTTAGTGGTCTGTCAATGGGAGTGCTACAGGATCAGGCCCCTATTGTTTGCTTATTAGTAGGATTTTCCGGATGTAATGATAAAATACCCAATAAACGAGGAAAAGTGAATGAGGTTTTCTAACTAAACAGTGCATTTTGTAGATGAAAAATATATAAATAAAACAAAAGTCCTGGCTCTTTGTCTCTACAGCTATCTTATATTTCCAGGCATCCATACACAATCACTCATCTCTCTTGTAGGGATCTGTTTTTCCTGTAATCTTCTTTCACACCTCTGGAACCAGAGAGCTGAAATATTCCCAAATATACTTAAAAGAGGCCATCAGGATTTACCAGCTCTATTAGCATCAGGAGATTTTTTTTTTACAGTACTTGGATATAAAAGTAGGGGGATTGATGTACTCAGGAGGGAAGATCTAAGGTATGAACTGAACAGTTTTGAAGGAGGAACATCAAATCTGAGAAGAAGGATTGAGCTGATCTTTGTTATCTTATTGTTTTTTCTTTTTTAATAAAGCCAACCCCCACGAAGGGTGCTATATTGTACTTTTTCCACAGTGTGGGGAATATGTGTGTAGAACAGATGGAGTATCCCTCTTTGAAAATGTGCCCTGAAAGCAGTTTTGTGAGGGAGATGTGACCATCTCTTGAGTGAATACTGAGTTAGGATCACTCAGATCCTAGATATTCTGTCCCTGCACCACTGAGAACCTGATGTTTACAAGTAGACAGTATTCAAAGTGTGGAAAATTAGTGATAACTCCCCAAAATTGATTATAAGCTCTGTTTTCCTCTTCCCTCCTCCCCGAACTGGCTGCAGTGAGAAGTCAGGGTATGGTTTAGTCATCTAAACCCTGCAATATGAACACTGGGGATAACTGGAGCTTACAACATCTCTACATGATTTTAGGTAATTGGGGAAAAGAAGCTACATACTATCAGCATAGTTAGCTACTGCAACATTCAGGTGTTATTTGCTGAAAAAGCAAACGGGAAAAAAACAAATCAGAGCCCTCGCTTGTACTCCTGACAGAAGCAAAACTCCCACTGAAGTTAGTGGGATGTTTGCCCATTACAGTGAGACTATAGTATCAGGCATTAAGCCAGTTATTGTTTGAATATTAGGCCAGAAAGTTGAGTCAAAATGTCCTGTTTTTCACTGGCACTTGAACTATGCAAAGACATTGAACTCTATTCAGAGTCCTGTGAGTCTAAACTTGTGATGTGCATTTAGAGTGACCACAAAAAATGTTCCTCTTCTCCAGTAATGCACATTCATGTGATCTTTATGAAACAGAGATCATCAAATCCGAATCAGAACACAGACTGTGTGCTGAGGAGACTGTTTTGATAATAAAAATTAATTGGAATGTTTTACAGACACCTCACTGGGAAGGAGCCAGTAAAGGAAATAACTTGTTCTCGCAACATAAAATCCCTGTGAGGACACTCTTATTTAGTCAATACTAATCTAGTGGGTGGGTGGTAATAAGTGGTTCTATTGCTCAGCAGCCAATTATGTGCAAAGGTAAAGAAAACATCTAAAGTGAACTGAAAAATATACCAATTCACTATTATATTTTGTCACTGGATAACACTCTACTTAAAACCATATTAAATATTTTAAATTCTGATGTTTAAAAAAAATACTGCAAGAAGCCCACCACATTTTTCCTTAATAAACTAGTGTAAGTGAAGTTAACCCCCTTTTCCAATTTTGCAGCAATGTATCCACTAAAACTTCTCCATGTTTTTTTCCATGCTGTGTGGAATGCCCTTCATGTACCCACTACCCTATCTTCTTTAAGAGCCTCTTCAAGACTCACTTTAGCCATGAAACCTAAAGGACATCAACCAACTAATGCTGGCTGGCCAGTGAAGCAGTCAGCAACAGCTGATATTTTTCATATATTTGTTTATACAGATGGGAAGTTACACATCGTTTCAAATTACTCATAACCATCTTGTTTGCAGGTATTTGCCCTCTATAACAACTTGTTGTTGTTATTCTCATCCTCTTCCTCTTTTCCTCCTCTTATTTGTTAGGGTTTGTCCATAGACTTCTCTGCATGGTTACCAAATGAAGCTACATTGTTTTAAAGCACACTTAGGTATCCACACCAGGGGGTTACACCAATTTTAACTAAATCAGTTTCTAAATCAATTTAAATCAGTGCTCAAGCTTTTTGTAGACCATCTTTTACATTTATTTTTATGTCGTGTTTCACATTAGATTGTAATCTCTTTGGAGCAGTGTGATGCGCTGTGCAAACCCCACACTGGGAAACCTAGGGTTAACTGGAAGCTCTGGGTCCACATGGCCCCACCCAGCCACACCAGTTGGGCATGCTCACAATGAAAAGTCAACACGATATCGAGGTTTGACATGTACCCAATGCCCCTCGTGGACAAGCTACTTGAGAGATTGGGGAACGCCGAATACATCTACACTCTAGACTTGACCAATGAGTACTGGCAGATCCCCCTGATGATGGAGTCCTGGGAAAAGATGACCTTCCCTACCCCCTTTGTACTATACCAATTCACTACTATCCATTTGGCCTTCATGGAGTGGCAGCCTCCTTTCAGTGACTGATAGACTAGGAGCTATGGCCCCATGCCCAGTACACAAACCTATATTGATGACATAGTAATCTATAGCTGCAGCTGGGAAGACCACCTACAGCATGTCACCACAGTCATTCAGGCTGTTGAGAGGGCAGGGCTTACAGCAAACCTGGCCAAATGCTGCCTAGGACAGAGGGAGGTGACATATCTCAGACACACCATGGAGCGGTGCCAGCTGCACCTCCTGGTGGACAAAGTCCAGGCCCTGACAGATTGCCCAATACCATTAGCCAAAAAGCAGCTGTGACGTTTCCTAGCCTTGGCCAGCTATTATAAGCAGATTGTATATGACTTCACCACAATAGAATCATAGAATCATAGAATATCAGGGTGGGAAGGGACCCCTGAAGGTCATCTAGTCCAACCCCCTGCTCGAAGCAGGACCAATTCCCAGTTAAATCATCCCAGCCAGGGCTTTGTCAAGCCTGACCTTAAAAACTTCTAAGGAAGGAGATTCCACCACCTCCCTAGGCAACGCATTCCAGTGTTTCACCACCCTCTTAGTGAAAAAGTTTTTCCTAATATCCAATCTAAACCTCCCCCACTGCAACTTGTGACCATTACTCCTCGTTCTGTCATCTGCTACCATTGAGAACAGTCTAGAGCCATCCTCTTTGGAACCCCCTTTCAGGTAGTTGAAAGCAGCTATCAAATCCCCCCTCACTCTTCTCTTCTGCAGGCTAAACAATCCCAGCTCCCTCAGCCTCTCCTCATAAGTCATGTGTTCTAGACCCCTAATCATTTTTGTTGCCCTTCGCTGGACTCTTTCCAATTTATCCACATCCTTCTTGTAGTGTGGGGCCCAAAACTGGACACAGTACTCCAGATGAGGCCTCACCACTGTCGAATAGAGGGGGACGATCACGTCCCTCGATCTGCTCGCTATGCCCCTACTTATACATCCCAAAATGCCATTGGCCTTCTTGGCAACAAGGGCACACTGCTGACTCATATCCACCTTCTCGTCCACTGTCACCCCTAGGTCCTTTTCCGCAGAACTGCTGCCTAGCCATTCGGTCCCTAGTCTGTAGCGGTGCATTGGATTCTTCCGTCCTAAGTGCAGGACCCTGCACTTATCCTTATTGAACCTCATCAGATTTCTTTTGGCCCAATCCTCCAATTTGTCTAGGTCCCTCTGTATCCTATCCCTCCCCTCCAGCGTATCTACCACTCCTCCCAGTTTAGTATCGTCCGCAAATTTGCTGAGAGTGCAATCCACACCATCCTCCAGATCATTTATGAAGATATTGAACAAAACCGGCCCCAGGACTGACCCCTGGGGCACTCCACTTGACACCGGCTGCCAACTAGACATGGAGCCATTGATCACTACCCGTTGAGCCCGACAATCTAGCCAGCTTTCTACCCACCCTATAGTGCATTCATCCAGCCCATACTTCCTTAACTTGCTGACAAGAATACTGTGGGAGACGGTGTCAAAAGCTTTGCTAAAGTCAAGAAACAATACATCCACTGCTTTCCCTTCATCCACAGAACCAGTAATCTCATGATAAAAGGCGATTAGATTAGTCAGGCATGACCTTCCCTTGGTGAATCCATGCTGGCTGTTCCTGATCACTTTCCTCTCATGTAAGTACTTCAAGATTGATTCTTTGAGGACCTGCTCCATGATTTTTCCAGGGACTGAGGTGAGGCTGACTGGCCTGTAGTTCCCAGGATCCTCCTTCTTCCCTTTTTTAAAGATTGGCACTACATTAGCCTTTTTCCAGTCATCCGGGACTTCCCCCGTTCGCCACGAGTTTTCAAAGATAATGGCCAATGGCTCTGCAATCACAGCCGCCAATTCCTTCAGCACTCTCGGATGCAACTCGTCCGGCCCCATGGACTTGTGCACGTCCAGCTTTTCTAAATAGTCCCTAACCACCTCTATCTCCACAGAGGGCTGGCCATCTCTTCCCCATTTTGTGATGCCCAGCGTAGCAGTCTGGGAGCTGACCTTGTTAGTGAAAACAGAGGCAAAAAAAGCATTGAGTACATTAGCTTTTTCCACATCCTCTGTCACTAGGTTGCCTCCCTCATTCAGTAAGGGGCCCACACTTTCCTTGGCTTTCTTCTTGTTGCCAACATACCTGAAGAAACCCTTCTTGTTACTCTTGACATCTCTCGCTAGCTGCAGCTCCAGGTGCGATTTGGCCCTCCTGATTTCATTCCTACATGCCCGAGCAATATTTTTATACTTTTCCCTGGTCATATGTCCAACCTTCCACTTCTTGTAAGCTTCTTTTTTATGTTTAAGATCCGCTTCCCCCTTACCAACCTGGTGAAAGGCCCTAGCTCCAAGAAAGTGTAGTGGATAGAGGCCTGTCACAGAGCCTTCAGGACCTTTAAAGACAGGCTAATCCAGGGGCTAGTTCCCTTCCACCCTGGCTTTATGAAGCAATTCATTCTGCATGTGGGGCTGTGCTGACCCAAGAGGTCCAGGGCAAAGAACATCCAATCCTATATATGAGTAGAAAGCTGTTTCCTCGGGAGTGAACTACTCGACAATCGAGAAAGAGGCCCTGGCGGTGAAATGGGCCATAGAGGCACTTTGACAGTATCTCCTAGGGAATTTCTTCCTACTCGTCACAGACAATGTCCCCATTAGGCAGCCTAACTCCATGAAAGACACCAGTGCCTGGATTATGAGGTGGTAGGGTGGCAGGGAAAGGTACAACTTCCAGGTACTACATTACCCAGAAAGTGCACACAAAAATGCCGATTTCTTTTCTCAAGATGGAGGGGGTAGCAGGAGGAAGCCTTGCCTCTTAGCCTGAGGGGGAGGGTGTGTGATGGGGTGTATAAGCCCTGCACCAGGAAATCAAGAGTTAAAGAGCAGCTCTGGGCCAAAAAGACCCCGCCCAGCTTCACCTGCTCACAATCAGGCAGAGCTTAAAAGGAAGCAGTCCACCTCAGTCAGGGTGGACAGAGCCAGGGAGCAGTCCTATGCTGGTAGTTCTTGCAGCAAGGCTGTAGGAACTCCACATCACTGGGACCAGTCCCCATTGCAAAGCTGCTGGAGGCCCCCATAGAGACAGGGACAAAGGGCCAAGAGTGAATGGAATGGATGGGTACGATCCCCTGGGGGACTAACATGAAGGGGAAAGGAGTCCAGGAGAGCTGGCTGTATTTCAAGGAATCCCTGTTGAGGTTACAGGGACAAACCATCCCGATGTGTCGAAAGAATAGTAAATATGGCAGGCGACCAGCTTGGCTTAACGGTGAAATCCTAGCGGATCTTAAGCATAAAAAAGAAGCTTACAAGAAGTGGAAGGTTGGACAAATGACCAGGGAAGAGTATAAAAATATTGCTCGGGCATGTAGGAATTAAATTAGGAGGGCCAAATCGCACCTGGAGCTGCAGCTAGCGAGAGATGTTAAGAGTAACAAGAAGGGTTTCTTCAGGTATGTTGGCAACAAGAAGAAAGCCAAGGAAAGTGTGGGCCCCTTAATGAATGAGGGAGGCAACCTAGTGACAGAGGATGTGGAAAAAGCTAATGTACTCAATGCTTTTTTTGCCTCTGTCTTCACGAACAAGGTCAGCTCCCAGACTGCTGCGCTGGGCATCACAACATGGGGAATAGATGGCCAGCCCTCTGTGGAGATAGAGGTGGTTAGGGTCTATTTAGAAAAGCTGGATGTGCACAAGTCCATGGGGCCGGACGAGTTGCATCCGAGAGTGCTAAAGGAACTGGCGGCTGTGATTGCAGAGCCATTGGCCATTATCTTTGAAAACTCGTGGCGAACGGGGGAAGTCCCGGATGACTGGAAAAAGGCTAATGTAGTGCCAATCTTTAAAAAAGGGAAGAAGGAGGATCCTGGGAACTACAGGCCAGTCAGCCTCACTTCAGTCCCCGGAAAAATCATGGAGCAGGTCCTCAAAGAATCAATCCTGAAGCACTTACATGAGAGGAAAGTGATCAGGAACAGTCAGCATGGATTCACCAAGGGAAGGTCATGCCTGACTAATCTAATCGCCTTCTATGATGAGATTACTGGTTCTGTGGATGAAGGGAAAGCAGTGGATGTATTGTTTCTTGACTTTAGCAAAGATTTTGACACCGTCTCCCACAGTATTCTTGTCAGCAAGTTAAAGAAGTATGGGCTGGATGATTGCACTATAAGGTGGGTAAAAAGTTGGCTAGATTGTTGGGCTCAACGGGTAGTGATCAATGGCTCCATGTCTAGTTGGCAGCCGGTGTCAAGTGGAGTGCCCCAGGGGTCGGTCCTGGGGCCGGTTTTGTTCAATATCTTCATAAATGATCTGGAGGATGGTGTGGATTGCACTCTCAGCAAATTTGCGGATGATACTAAACTGGGAGGAGTGGTAGATACACTGGAGGGCAGGGATAGGATACAGAGGGACCTAGACAAATTGGAGGATTGGGCCAAAAGAAATCTGATGAGTTCAATAAGGATAAGTGCAGGGTCCTGCACTTAGGACGGAAGAACCCAATGCACAGCTACAGACTAGGGACCGAATGGCTAGGCAGCAGTTCTGCGGAAAAGGACCTAGGGGTGACAGTGGACGAGAAGCTGGATATGAGTCAGCAGTGTGCCCTTGTTGCCAAGAAGGCCAATGGCATTTTGGGATGTATAAGTAGGGGCATAGCGAGCAGATCGAGGGACGTGATCGTCCCCCTCTATTCGACATTGGTGAGGCTTCATCTGGAGTACTGTGTCCAGTTTTGGGCCCCACACTACAAGAAGGATGTGGATAAATTGGAAAGCGTCCAGCGAAGGGCAACAAAAATGATTAGGGGTCTGGAACACATGACTTATGAGGAGAGGCTGAGGGAACTGGGATTGTTTAGTCTGCGGAAGAGAAGAATGAGGGGGGATTTGATAGCTGCTTTCAACTACCTGAGAGGTGGTTCCAGAGAGGATGGTTCTAGACTATTCTCAGTAGTGGAAGAGGACAGGACCAGGAGTAATGGTCTCAAGTTGCAGTGGGGGAGGTTTAGGTTGGATATTAGGAAAAACTTTTTCACTAGGAGGGTGGTGAAACACTGGAATGCGTTGCCTAGGGAGGTGGTGGAATCTCCTTCCTTAGAAGTTTTTAAGGTCAGGCTTGACAAAGCCCTGGCTGGGATGATTTAATTGGGGATGGGTCCTGCTTTTGAGCAGGGGGTTGGACTAGATGACCTCCTGAGGTCCCTTCCAACCCTGATATTCTATGATTCTATGAAGGAGAAGAGCCTCCAGATCACGGTCAGTGAGAACCCCCACCATGAGTTCACAAGCCGACCGTTGTTGTGACTTTGGAGGGTGCTGCAAACGCAATGGGAAGTGACCCAGGGAATAGGTTTGGAGGCATCCACCCTCTCAGACCGTATATCTGACCAGCCAGTCACAGGGCCCTGGGTTGGAACCTGGTGGAACAGGGAGGGCCCAGATTCCCCTACCATCAGCCATGGACTCTCACTATTAGGGCAATACTGACCCAGACTTTCATCACTGGGCAATACCACAGAGCTCAGACACCAAACCCCCTGGCAAGCTGGAGCCTGATCTAACTGTGGTTTCATACAGCACCTAGCACAGTAGGGGTTTGACTCTGCCTGGGACCTTTTGGTGCTACCACAATGCAAACAATAGTGGTTGGAGGAAAAACTATGACATGCTGGAATACGCTGTAGTACATGCTTAGCACAATGTTTTTCTCTAGATTAAGGTACCTTGCAAATGATTCTTGACTTCCTATTCTCTGCCTCTGGCACATAATAGTTTGGTCTCTGGTAATATTTCGGTCTAATTTTAGTTGTTGGGTGGTATTGTTGGCTTGTGGTATGCAGAAGGTCAGACCAGATGATCCAGTGATTCCTTCTGGCAGTCACACTTAACGCACGTAGCATCTGTTCTGCAGTCACTGAGAGAGGCTGGGCTCACAGCGAACCCAAAGAAAGGTAAGTTTAGCATGCAGGAGACCAAATACCTTGGGTATCTGGTACGGAACGAGAAGACACAGCCCCTACAAGATAAAACCAAAGCTCTAGAAAAAACTCCAGCTCCAAAAGCAAACAAAAAAACGGGTTGGGCCTTTTTTGGCCTGGCCAGTTATTACCGTTGTTTTATCCCCCATTTTGTGACACTAGCAGCACTGTTGACAGACCTGACCAAGACGTCAGCACCAAATATGGTACTATGGATACATGAATGTCAGGGTACGTTTCAAAGCATAAAAGACATTTTGGGGCAGCAGTCAGTGCGCTGATGCCCTGACTTTGCCTTACCATTTATCCTGCAAACAGATGCATCCACTCTAGGCTGGGGGTCTGTACTGTCCCAGAACTTCCAAGGGACAGAACATCCAATCCTCTATCTGAGCAAAAAACTTCAGCCACAGGAGACTAAGTACTCCACCATAGAACGAGAGCGCTTGGCTATCCGCTGGGCAGTGGTGGCACTGTGTTACTACTTACTGGGAGCCCCATTCCAACTCCTCACAGACCATGCTCCTTTGAAGTGTATGCAAGCCATGAAAGACACAACCCCCCAGATTACACAATAGTATCTGGCGTTGCAACCTTATGCCTTCACAGTAGGACATCGCCTGGGGTCCCAGCATGGGAATGCAGATTTCTTGTTGACATTGTTTTGGGGAGACGCCCCGACCCCAATCCTTTCTGCAAGGGGAGGTACGTGACAGGGTATACCAGACTATCTGAGGCCCCGTTCTGGAGGCCTCGTGACCCTGCCACATCCCACCCCCAAAAAAAGGGCAGTGGAGGGGGTCCTCTGAGCTGCCTAGTAGTAGTAGATTGGGACACAGCCAATCAGGGCCCAGCAGCCTAGCATAAGACGACCTGCAGGATCAGAAGGAGTTCAGTTGCCTGCTGGAGTTGTAGGAGTGTGGCGGACTGACAGAGCTACAGAACCCCAGACAGGGCAGTGCTGACAGAAACTGGGGAGAGCGAGAATGAGCCCTGAGCTGGTTGCTGGGACTCAATTAGGAAAAGGCCCTGATGTAAGGGTGAAGATGGCATGGGGCCACAGAGAAGTGGCCCAGGGAATTAGAGAAGCTGTGCAACATAATTAAAGGGACACAGCAGATGGCTGCGATATACAGGGTTCCTGGGCTGGGACCCAGAGTAATGGGTGGGCCCAAGTTCCCTGACACCCTGTACCCTCCATTAGCCACTGGGGGGAAGTGACCTGGACAGTGAGGCACCCCAGCGGGGTAACTGAACTGTAGTGGCCCAGGTGGAGAGCTGCAGCCAGGAAGCCCCAAGAGGGTGAAGACATTGTCTCCAGGCAGGGAGCCCTGGGGCAGTGCTCTATCCCACAGGAGGGACAATCAGAGAGAGAGAGTGTGCAGGGTTCTGTCAAGCCGGGCCTTAAAAACCTCTAAGGATGAAGATTCCACCACCTCCCTAAGTAATCCATTCCAGTGCTTCACCACCCTCCTAGTGAATTAGTTTTTCCTAATATCCAACCTAGACCGCCCCCACTGCAACTTGAGACCATTATTCCTTGTTCTATCTTCGGCTACCACTGAGAACAGCCTAGCTCCATCCTCTTTGGAACCCCCCCCCTTCAGGCAGTTGAAAGCTGCTATCAAATCCCCCCTCTCTTCTTTTCTGCAGACTAAATAACCCCAGTTCCATCAGCATCTCCTCATAAGTCATGTGCCCCAGCCCCCTAACAATTTTTGTTGCCCTCTACTGGACTCTCTCCAATTTGTCTATAGCCTTTCTGTAGTGCACGGTGGGGAGGGGCAAGGGGGGGACTGGATGCAATACTCCAGATGTGGCCTCACCAGTGCCAAATAGAGGGGAATAGTCACTTCCCTCGATCTGCTCTTAATGCTCCTATTAATGTAGCCCAATATGCCACGAGCCCTCTTGGCAACAAGGACATATGCATATCCAGCTCCTCGTCCACTGTAATCCCCAGGTCCTTTTATGCAGAACTGCTGTTTAGCCAGTCAGTCCCCAGCCTGTAGCGGTGCATGGGATTCTGCCATCCTTGTTGAACCTCATCAGATTTCTTTTGGCCCAATCCTCCAGTCTGTCTAGGTCACTCTGGACCCTATCCCTACCCTCCAGCATACCTACCTCTCCCACCAGCTTAGTGTCATCTGCAAACTTGCTGAAGGTGCAATCCATCCCATCATCCACATCATTAATGAAGAATGGTGCTTATGATGGGAGATTGCAAAAAGGTTCTTTCCTTAATCTCCAGGACCCACATGCAGATGAGGGCCCAAATCCTGAAAGAACAGTGACACAGATACCCCATTTAAGTTGCAGGATCAGGCCCACTAACTTGCTTTGCTCCAATTGCTTTTGGAGGAATTAAGAATCTCTGTCCTTATAGCAAGGATATATTTTTCTTTAAATACTACATGGAAAATGCAAGTTTTTCCTTTTAAAAATGCCACCGTTTTTTTTAAAGGCCTAACAATTCTTCAGTTTCTAGCTCTCATTTAGAGCCTCATCTTGCTCCCACTGAAGTCAGCAGGATTTTTGCCATTGACTTCAGTAGGAGCAGCAGCAAGCCCTTTCTTTACCCCAAGTTTTTCGCTCATGTTTTCCTATCTTTCATCTGCCTTTCTCCAGCAACATCCTTTCTGTTGACCTCTAGACACTTATATTTAAATCCTATTTATATGTCACAAATGAAAAGAAATGTGGTGGTCTCATATTGGTCCCTGGTGAACTTCTGTACATATGATAAATGCATCGTGCAACCTAGCACAACTTGTGGTCTCTTTCCAAGTAAGCTTCAGTACTGATATTTGACATAATTGAGGTGTAATGGCTAAGCTTTGTGAGGGAAATTTGTTCCGTGGTTGCCTGTATTATGCCTGGCCCTGGCTAGTGCATTCAGTTTCTTCACTTTCATATGCATCAAATTCAACCAGAAGTGGGGTTTTTTTGGGCGTGGGGGAGATAATTATTGGGAGAGGGGAGCGGAACTTAGCAAGAGAAGGAAAAAAAACAATCAATGCACTCACTGTTTATCAAAAACAAGCCAAACAAGCACACCCTATTAATTATGAAACCTTTGTGTATTGGCTTTCATACAGATTAGGCAGATGAAGTGACACAATGTGATAGCACAGTATGGGCCAGTTAAACAAACAAACACACTCTTTAAAATAATATTTTCATGCACCAAACCAAAACAGAGTGTCAGAGAATGAAGCTCCTTTCAGCAGAGACCATTTCTTCTATAGGAATTGGCCTCTTTTTGTTAACTACATATTTTAAAAACTGATTTCCCTCACTTTTGTTTCATCTTATGTAATTATTGTACTTTATTACTTCTATACTGAAAAGTTGCTGTTCAACAGTAAGACAAGTGGATATGCCCTCTTGGCTACACATTCATATTATTTTATTATAAACATTAATCACTGGTATCTAGGAGCACTTTACAGGGTTTAAACTGGAATATATTAGTAACATATGGAGCAAATACGCTGTGATCCTTGACAATGCTGTGACTTAAAGGACAGAGACAAGGAAAATGATATCAACTGGGCTAAATGCCCATGATTCCAGAGCTTGCAGCTAAGAGAAAGTCCATTTTAACATTCGAAATATGGTCAATTTGGGCTTTGACATACTTCCATTTGGAGCAAATTCCAAAGGCAAGACCTTGCTATCAAGACCTCTCTGCCTCAAGCTCCTGGGTAACTTAGCTGCCTTCATCTCTTAGGGCAAGTTAAATGAGGCTGATAGAAGAAAGTTAATGAAGTACCAGGGAAGAGTGAAATCTCCCCAACAAGATAAAGAGGATTGAACTGGGGAAAATAGTTATTATTGGTTGTATGGCTTGTGTGAAGCCATCTACTAATCCTTCACTCTTGGCAGAGAAATGGAAGTTAAGTTGCACTGTTAAAAGGTAAATTAGCTCCTGGGTATAGTGTCAGCTGCAATTACAGCTCCAGGTCTATTTCAAAGGTGACCTGAAAAGTAAACACACACAAAAAAACAGTTTGAAAAGAAAAGAAAGAGGTTTCTGCTTGTTATTTACATTAGAAATTCTGTTCTTGTCTACTCAGTTTTTTCCTAGAAGACAGTGGACAACTGGAGAAGTGGTAGGGTTCTGACCACAGAGATAGCATGTAAGTGAAGCCTAATTACAAGAGGGAAAGTGATTTATATTCAGACTATTAAATACTCTGCTTATGATTATTTTTGTTAACTCAGATGCTTGAGAAACACTTGGGAGAAATATTCAAATCCTCCCCCTCCCCCT
Source organism: Eretmochelys imbricata (assembly GCF_965152235.1). NCBI lineage: Eukaryota > Metazoa > Chordata > Testudines > Cheloniidae > Eretmochelys > Eretmochelys imbricata. Next base: position 23,523,817 of record NC_135576.1, on the reverse strand, counting down.
TTGCATTTCAGGTAAGAGTTGAGAAATCTCACTATCCACAGAGGGGACCTCCAGTGATTCTCCCAGAGAAACCAGGCTTGACATTCCTGATACTTGTAAGATAAAATCCTTTCAGGCCTTCAGCATCATAAGGAAGCAAAATAGGGCACAGCTCTAGCTTTCCTTTGCTTTGCAGAGGATGGAGTCCTTTGCTCCTCACCCCTACCATTGGCACCAGACCCACCAGGGAAGGGCACAGTGGCCCTCTGCCTCAGTCAGGCAGAGACTCCAACAACTTCATTGCGGAAGAAGTCTTCAAAGCCCCTGTCCCCTAACAGCAGCAGAAGATCTCACACACTCACTGGTCCAGTAGCCTGGAGATGGCAACTAGTCAGCTGTCCCCTACCAACTTCCAAACTAATCTACATTGAACTAAGCCTTACAGGATGATCAAGTGCATTGTGGAGGACGAATGCTGAGTCTGTTCACACTGGACATTACTATTTCTGCAAGGTCGGAGTCGGGGAAGTGAACGGTTATCAGCATGGCTGTGGCAGGGAGAATATGTTATGCAAAGGAATGACACAGACTCAGAATTGGGAGTGGGAGGGAAAGACAGTTTCATAAGGAGAACATTAAAATGGTTAAAAAAGGAATAGCTATAAATAGAGAAGAGTTTAAATAATAAAATGGAAACATGAAAGTGGGCACGCGCACACACACACAAAGAGTTAAAGACACCGGACCAAGGGTTAAGCCCATACTAATGGGAAACAAAACAGCAAATCCTAGGCTACTATTTAAAAAACAAAGACCACCTTGCAAACACCCAGGCATGCACCCAGGCAAGGGTTTAAGAAGGAGGACAAAAAGAGACAAAGATTAAAAAATAAACAAAGTAAAAATAGACCGCGGTTCAAAAATCAGAAACAAAAGTGGCAATTGCATGTTGGATAAAGGCACAATAACAGTTAAGTGTGAGGTTGAATGTTTCTAAATAATATTATATATTGTACCCCCTCCCTTTGTCTGTGAGCTGTCTAGTTAGATTGCAAGCTCTCCAGAGCGAGGATGTGCCTTTTTTTATGTGTCTGTAGAGCACCTTGCTGTTAGACTGGTACTTTTTTAAACAGATTTATATTGTATTGGAAAGACAGAGATGGGCCATCTGCTGTTTTTGCTCTTGTCCAATTTGTGAACAGAAGCAGGAAGTCAGCCCTTACAAACATTCAATGTTCACAGCCTCTGCCTTAGCTTTAGTGCCCAAATTAATCCCTAGCAGCTTTTCGAGACTGAAAACAGCCAAACCTCTTCGATTTCATTTGTCTGTCAGGCAGTCAATATTTCATAATTAAGATGTACTATTACTAGATATGGTAAATATGCATTGTAGTACTTACAGCTATCCAGTTCCCTAACATTTTGCTAAGAAAGGAAGACCATTTCTACAATTAAAATGATAAATAAAAGTTGCAGTGTAACCACAATAGAAGTGATTGAATTATTCATGGTGAATAAGTTATCAAAGCAAGAGCTTTTTCGGTTCATGAATTATTCACATACTTTGGTTTTTAGGACCCTATTTGCTATTTGTAATTGAATGAACAGTATATGCATTCAAAAAGCTTATGGAGATGAAGACCATGGTCAACAACTTTGCTCCTCTGGCACAGTGGAACTCTCTACAATAATAATGAAGCTTGTCTGTGTGGGAGACTCAGCTTTTTTGGGGAGGCACCGCCACGAATGAAGGATTATCCTAAACCTCACCCTCTACTGCTCCATCTGCCAGGTGCATTTCTTTGATCTGCCTTCTCTAACAAACATATGTAACAAAACAAACCCTTCTCCCCAGAGTGAGGTTGAGAATGAACATGTGATAGATATTAGTGAGGTTGCTTATTACACTGTTGAAAGGTACTACAGTGATTAACCCTGTATGGTATGGTCATGAACTATTTGCATATCACATAGTTCATAGAATCATAGAATATCAGGGTTGGAAGGGACCTCAGAAGGTCATCTAGTCCAAGTCCCTGCTCAAACCAGGACCAATCCCCAACTAAATCATCCCAGCCAGGGCTTTGTCAAGCCTGACCTTAAAAATATCTAAGGAAGGAGATTCCACCACCTCCCTAGTGAAACCCATTCCAGTGTTTCACCACCCTCCTAGTGAAAATGTTTTTCCTAATATCCAACCTAAACCTCCCCCACTGCAACTTGAGACCATTACTGCTTTGTTCTGTCATCTGCTACCACTGAGAACAGTCTAGAGCCATCCTCTTTGGAACCCCCTTTCAGGTAGTTGAAAGCAGCTATCAAATCCCCCCTTATTCTTCTCTTCTGCAGACTAAACAATCCCAGTTCCCTCAGCCTCTCCTCTTAAGTCATGTGCTCCAGTCCCCTAATCATTTTTTGTTGCCCTCCGCTGGACTCTTTCCAATTTTTCCACATCCTTCTTGTAGTGCGGGGCCCAAAACTGGACACAGTACTCCAGATGAGGCCTCACCAATGTCGAATAGAGGGGAACGATCACGTCCCTCAATCTGCTGGCAATGCCCTTACATATACATCCCCAAATGCCATTGGCCTTAGCAACAAGGGCACACTGTTGACTCATATCCAGCTTCTTGTCCACTGTAACCTCTAGGTCCTTTTCTGCCGAACTGCAGCCGAGCCATTCGGTCCCTAGTCTGTAGCGATGCGTGGGATTCTTCCATCCTAAGTGCAGGACTCTGCACTTGTCCTTGTTGAACCTCATCAGACCAATCACACTCCAGGAATAACTAAGTTACATAGCATTGTTTCTGCTCAGGTGCTGAGTGGATGGCACTATTTGAGTGGAGGACTAATGGATGGTGAAGAGAGAACACACTTGATGGTATTCATCTGAAGAACAGGCACTCACTAAATATTCATAGTAACAAAAAGCTGTTTGCCTAAATGATCTAAATGAAAAGCTGTTCAGAATTCCCATGCATGTTCAAGAATTCTGCTTTTGCGATTTGAACTCTAAGTGTAGATGCCCTGTTGTACATGGTCACCAGCTAATTCACACATGTGTAGCATTGTGTTCAGAACTCGGGGCTAGAATTGTGCAAAAACCAAGCTTAAACTCAGAAGAACCCCAAAATTCCATCAAAACAATCAAGTTTCACCTGGCATTATTCTAAAACTGAAAAATTTGGAATTTAAAAAAAGTTTTTGCAACTTTTTAAACAAACTAAATGAGAGGAACTTTAGTGGGATATTAGTTTAACAATCAAGTCATATGTTAAGTACTTAGGTCTATGTATATTTCCTAAAGTATGTCACATGAGCAAATTTGCATTGGTTTGAACAAAAACCAAAACCCAACACAGGTGCATTCAAAAAGTTCATGAATCTAAGTCTGATCTAAATTTTGAGTTTGTAGTCTTTTGAGGGATTCTTCAGCCCTTTCTACTTTAGTTGACTTTAATGCTTGTGCATACTCTTTCTCCCCCTGAGCCTGAGTGTGCTCTCACCCGCGTAATGCTGCAACTCCACTCACTCCAGTGGCATTACTATTATTTGCAGTGCCTAAAAATCAGAACCACATTGTACTAGGCACTGTACAAATACAACAAAAAGATGATCCCTTCCCCCAAAGAACTCTCTATCTAAGGGTATGTCTACACTTAAAATGCTACCATGTGCTGCTGAAGTGCTTCAGTGTAGACACTACCTATGCTGATGGGAAGGGTGATCCCAAGAGGTGATAGCTAGCTTGACAGAAGAATTCTTCCATGGACCTAGTGCTGTCTACGCCGGGGGTTAGGTTGGTGTAGCTACATCTTTGAGAGGTGTGGATTTTTCTGGTGTAAACCAGATCTAAGTAAGTTTGTTCATAATTTGCACCAGTGTCTTTAACATCAAAATTAGGCCTCAGATTTCTTAATTCCTCAGTATTTGCTTTCCTGGAATCTAACATTTTTGTACTGCCATTTTCTATGTGAAACCTACCCCTCCATTCTTCTTTTCTTACTGTGCTTAGTTGTAGCATTTGATCTTTTAGGCAGTTTGTAGGCTAGCAACAAGAGAGACAAAATTCCTGCTTTTTGAGCAGATCTGATTCCATCTGGCAAAGGAAAATAGTGCATACACACAACAAAAAGCCTATGAAATACTCCCTTCTCTTCGACAAAGCTCATCTTTGAGCAGTGGAGTTTTAAAAGAGTGTGATCCAATAGCCAGGCACCAGTGTGTAACAAATCTGTGTCTGCACTCTTACAAACTCCACGGTTGCCAATCAAAACGCCTACATGCACAATGGGGAACAGAACTCAGAAAAGTTATGCTTCATAAATATAGGTCTCTACTTCTTGAGCTAAAGACTGTATGGAGTTTAGCTGGTAACTCTGGTGGCTGTGTGTATGTGGCTATTGAATTTTTACAGTGCAATTGGTAAATTACAGTACAGGGAACATTATTAATATTTGTTTGGATAGAGTAGCACCCAAAGGCCCCCATTATGATCAGAGCCCCACTTTGATAGGCATTGTACACACAGAGAGAGAAAAATATAGTCTTGTCCTGACTATTTACTGTAGAAAGGGTTTATTCCATAGCACAATGGGACTAACTTCTGCAGCCACCCCATCACAGAATACATGGGGCCATGATTATATGAACTGACCCATAGTGCTTGCTGCTCCAGTATGCAAATCTCTACATTTTTTTGTTTGTTTTTGTTTTTTTACTTTACAGGAGTAAGTGGAGTTCAGCTCAACTTTGGGAGATGGTGCAAAGAAGTGTTATGGGCAGCCATCGAGAATGTACACGAGTTAAGAACAGCAAAGATACCATGCCATTTTGCAACTTGGTTTCAGAACTCAATTGTCATAGGCATTGAGGTAAAAACAACTAGTTACCTTAGGAATGCATGAATGAATGGATCTGAATGAAGTTATGATGACAGAAAGACAGCTTCTTCAATGCCCTAATAGGGGACAGGGCACCCATGTGTTAATCATAAATATCCAAAAGGAAAAGAGGTGAGAAAAGAGGACGAAATGTCTTTACCCTAATGCTGGCTGCCATTTGTACACCGATGGGATTGCTGTTTGAAGGTCAAAGATGTGTGACAACATACAGAAAGGATGTCTACCCCTAATTATTTCACTTTGGTCATTGGGGTTGTGAGTTCAATCCTTGAGGGGGCCATTTGGGATCTGGGGCAAAAATTGGGGATTAGTCCTGCTTTGAGCAGGGGGTTGGACTAGATGACCTCCTGAGGTCCCTTCCAACCCTGGTATTCTATGATTCTGTGATTTGAGAGACATGTAGGAACCAACTTGCCTTGGGTAGCTGCTGAGATATGGGGAAGGAGTTAACCCATTGTAACAGGGTCGGGCCAGATGGCTACAGGAGAATAATTTTTTTTTTTGAAGCAGAAGAGAATTTTATTTGTGTAACACTTACAAAGAATCACCAAAAAGGATAAAGCAAAACTATGCAACAAAACAAAAGCAAACACAAGGTATAACACAGCAGCCTTCAGGAGGGAGAAGTGTTCAGGCTAGCCTGGGCCCAGAGCGGGGGGGCTTTCTCGACACTCATGGTCTTCCACCCTCCTGAGTTACCTGGTGGCCTAGAGCGGGGGAGCTTCCTCGACACTCATGGTCTTCCACCCCCTCGAGCTACCTAGTGCCACGCCCAGTGTCACCGATTATTCCTGTCCTGAGAGTGCCCGACAAGATGGGCACGGCTGCGGGGTGGCGGTTTAGGGGTGGGGGGCGGACGTACACCCACGTGTGATAGGACCCCTCCTATGTGACAGTGATGATGGTATCCACAGCGGCAATGGCTGGGGCCTCTCGCTCTTCCCCTCAATCAAAGAGTCAGATGGAGGGAACCAGACGGGGTCACCGAGCAGAGAACCTTGGACAGCACCCACCGCTCCTCGAAGGCGTCAAGGGAGTCGGTGGATGCCGCCCAGAGGAACTCCGCCCGGATACGTGAATGTACTGAGGATCGGAAAACGGCCCTACAATCGCAGGACGCTTCATTAGCCAACCTCCCCTCTCTGGTTTTATAAATGGCTGTTTTAGCTAGGGCTAGGAGGAGGTTAACCAGGAGATCTCGCGATTTTGTGGGGCCATGGATGGGGAGTGTGTAGATAAAAAGGTGAGGGGAAAAGTGTAGCCAAAAGCGTAATAAAATATTCGTGAGGAGCCGGAAAAGGGGCTGCAGCCTGGCACACTCTAAATATACGTGCGCCAGGGTTTCCCTCACATTGCAAAAAGGGCAAGTATCCGGGATGGGGGTGAACCGCATCAAAAACACGCCTGTGCTCACAGCTCCGTGAAGGAGCCGCCAACTAATGTCCCCGACGGGCGTCGGGACCAAGGTGGAATACAGGCTGGCCCACCGGGGTTGCTCACCCTCCAAAGGTGGCAGGAGGTCCCGCCACTTTGTATTGGGGCGGGGCACCAGGGTGTGGGCATGAAGGGTGTGAAGCGTGAGTGTGTATAGATATTTCCGTGGCACGATTTGGAAGCTGACCGGCTGCAGTTCATGCAGCCGGCTCGCAGTGAAAGGGTGAGGGTTTTGTTGGGATCTACGGGGTAGGGGCCCAATGAAAGGTCTGGCGGGCCTGTGGTAGAGGGTGGGCGGGGTGCGCCCTCGCGCAGGGCTCGGTTGAGATAAGCCCGAGCAGTGGGCGTCAAGGCGGCCTTCACCTCCTGAAGTACACGCCGGGGGGTATGAGGTCTGGAGAGCCCCATGCGCCGAGCAAGCGTCAGGGGATCCAGCCAGTCTCCCCGGTCGTAGTCCAGGAGGTCTCCGACTCTCGTGACTTCTGCCAGGACCAAACTCTGGCGCACCGAGCGGGACTCCGCTGCCTGCACACGGAGCTGGGGGTTGTGTAGCAGGGGCTCCGCGAGGAGATCTGCTCCCATGGTGACCGCCACGGACCTGGTTGTTGAAAACAGTTTCCAGGTCCGGAGGAGGTCGTGGTAGAAGACCGGCAGCCCGGAGAGGTCTCGCGGAAAACCTCTCGGACAGAGATAAAAGAGCTGCCGGTCGTATCGGAGCCCTTGGAAGCGGCGCAGGAAGGCGTGCGCCAGTATGCTCCACATCGAACTACCTGCGCTATAAAGGAGCCTCTGCAGGGCCTGAAGGTGGAAGACACGGACCTGAGTGTGCAGACGCTTCAGGCCCTGCACTCCTTCCTTCAGGGGTAGATGAAGAACCCCAACAGGGGCCCAGTGCATTCCTGACCAAAAGAACTCTAGAATCGATGTCTGGAGGTTGGTCAGGAAACCCGGGGCCGGGACCAGGGTGTTGAGCCGGTACCAGAGCATGGACAGGACTAGTTGGTTAAGCACCAGTGCTCTCCCTCGGAGGGAGAGACATCGGAGTAGCGTTGTCCATTTCCGGAGCCACTCTATCACCCCACCTTCTAAATTTTGCCAGTTCTCCGGCGGAGAAGGGTGCGTGGCAGAAAGGTAAATGCCTAGGTAGAGCAGTGGACCCGCGCTCCACCGGATGGTCTGAAGCGCAGGTGGGAGGGAGCTCACCTACCGCCAGTCCCCCACCGCCAAGCCAGAGCTCTTGACCCAGTTGACTCGGGCGGAGGAGGCTGCCGAATAGATGGCCTGGCAAGCCTCCACCCGTGCCAAGTCCCCCGGGTCCTGGACCATGAGGAGCACGTCATCGGCGTACGCCGACAGGACCAGCCGCAGCTCCGGCTCCTGCAGCACCAACCCTGTCAACCTCCTGCGGAGGAGACAGAGGAAGGGCTCGATTGCCAGAGCGTACAGCTGGCCTGAGATGGGGCACCTCTGCCGTACTCCTCGCCCGCAGCTGACCGGTTCGGTCAGGGTCCAGTTGAGCCTAACCAGACACTCCACGGAAGCGTACAGCACCTAGAGAAAACTCACAAACTGAGATCCGAATCCAAACGCCTGCAGAGTGCTCAGGAGGTATCCATGGTCCACTCTATCGAATGCCTTCTCCTGATCAAGAAACAGGAGGGCGAACGACAGCCATCTCTATGCCCGAGTTCCAAAAGATCTCGGACTAGAAATAGGTTGTCAAAAATGCTGCGACCCGGGACAGTATAGGTCTAGTCTGGGTGGATCACGTCCGCCATCACTGACCCTAGCCGCAGCAAGATTGCTTTCGCTACGATTTTGTAGTCCGTGCTAAGGAGCGAGACGGGACGCCAGTTTCGTAAATCGCGGAGGTCCCCCTTCTTCAGCAACAAGGCGAGCACCGCTCGCCTGCACGAAAGAGGGAGGACCCCGCCCTGCAAAGACTCGGCCCAGACAGTGGCTAGGTCTGGGCCAAGGATGTCCCAGAACGCGCGGTAGAACTCCACAGTCAGCCCGTCCATGCCCGGAGATTTATTGGTGGGCATGCGATGGAGGGCTTCCGAGAACTCGGCCAGGGTGAGAGGCAGCTCTAGTCGGGCGCCCACGCTGACCATGGGGAGTTCCTCCCAGAGCACCTTGCAAGCGCCAGGATCGGTCGGATCCGGGGAGAAAAGGCTTGTGTAGAAGTCACGGGCCCTCCCACACATCTCCACCGGATCCGTGAGGGGGGCGCCGTCTTCTGCTAGAAGGCAGGTGCCGTGTTTCTTGGCCGCCCTCGTTTTCTCCAGGGCATAGAAGAAACAGGAGCCGCGATCCATCTCCTGAGGGAGGTGGATGCAGGATCGAACAAAGGCACCTCGGGCCCGATGGTCCTCGAGGGCCCGGAGCTCCTCCCGCTTCTCCCGGCACGCTCCGCAGAGGAACGGGTCCTCGGGGCTGGCGGCCAGACGCCTCTCCATCTCTAAGACCTCCCGTTCCAACTGCTCTATTGCTGCATTTCTCCGTCGGCTGGTGCCCCGAGTGTAGTCAAGGCAGAAGAGCTTGGCATGCACCTTCCCTAGATCCCACCATTGCCGCGCCGAGGGAAAGGCATGCCGCTGCTCTCGCCAGGCCAGCCAAAACTCCCGGAAGGATGTCACGAAGCCCTCATCCTCCAACAGGCTGTTGTTAAAATGCCAATAGGCCGGCCCCGGCCTCTCTGCGCGGAGGGAGGCTGTTATGGTGGCTAGATGATGGTCGGAAAATGGGGCCGGCCAAATGTTGGAGGAGTGGGCTTGTGAAAGATGGAAACGGGATAAATAAATATGGTCCAACCAAGAGTGGTGTGACCGATGGGCCTCCACCTGGACAAAGGTGAACGTGGAAGTGTCATCTGGGTGATGGTCATGCCAGACATCCACTAGGGAGTGATGTTCAACTATTCCTCGGAGAATGTTCACGGTTGCCGGGCTGAGCTCGGCCCCTGAGCGGTCCTGTTCCTCGAGGGTGGTGTTAAAGTCCCCTCCCAGGACCAGGCACTCGTGCGAATCCAGGGTGCCGAGAAAGTCGGACACCTGCTGATAAAATTGTGGCCGCCTGGAGCTCATTTGCGGGGCATAAATGTTAACAAGATTAACAACGAGCCCTTCCATACGGACTCGAAGGTGCAACAGGTGTCCCGGCACGGCCTCGTTGACCCCTAGCACCTCAGGCCGTAGGTTGGGGGAGAACAGGGTCGCCACTCCAGCTTGCCAGGTCGCGAAGTGGCTAAAGTATACCCCGTCCTCCCACTCCAGCCGCCACCTGTCCTCGGCGGCCGGGTCCGTATGGGTCTCCTGCAGGAAAACTACAGAGTACCTCCCTTCCCGAAGGTAAGAGAGCACCTGGGACCTGCGGAGAGCCATCCTGCAGCTCCTGGTGTTCAAAGTTGCGATAATGAGAGGCGTCATGCGGAGGGTTGGGGGGCTGGGGGTTCCTGGTTGGCGGGGGTGTTCGCAGCCCCCGGCGGGTCGCGCAACAATCCGTGACCCATCCTGTAAGTGAGTAAATCATCACGGAAGCTGCGGGCCTGCCCGTAGGCCACGGCACCGTGCCTTCCTTTCCCTCTACGCTCCCTTATAAGGGCCCTTGTGGCCTGGAGGATTTGATCAAAGTCCCCCCATAGCTGGAGAGCTAGCTGTACCCTGTTGCGGGAGCCACGGATGTCTTCTAAGAACTCCCGCAATGCTTTTCGCAGCTCATGGGGGGGTGGGGTTGCAATTTCCCGGTTATTCCCTTGTGGGGCTCTTGGTGCAGCCTCGTGGTCCACTGAGGCGGGCAGGCAGGGTGCGGACCACCGACAGGGCGTCTGACAGGCTAAAGTTATTAGATCCGTCTCAAGCCTTGGGGTAGAAGGAGATCGCGGAGGGAAAATTGCAGCTCCTAATGGGTCGCGGCAGGAAAATGCAAAGGCTGCTCCTTGGGGGGAATCCGCAAAAAACGGGAAAGAAATAACCCCAGGGGCGGCAATAGCATTGTAGAAAGAGGTAGATTGGGCAGGGACAGGGGTGGGGGCGGGGTCAGAGGCGAGGCTCTGGGCTTCGGGAGGCAAGCAGCTGAGAGGTGGTGCCTCCCGAACAGATTTGAAGGTTAAGGGGGTGGGGAAGGGGCTCCCAGTGATGCTAGGCGCAGGCTCTGTGGTGGATTTGGCAGCCATGGCATCAGGTGGTGGACCACCTTCTGTAGGGTGCCCGTCCGGGAAGGCAGTTAGGGGGAGGGAGCATGGGGAAAAGGGGACTGGGGTAAGGTTGCCCAGATCGAGGCCAGCCGGCAGTAGGTCATTCTCTCCCTGGGTGACCGGGGTCAAACCTAGGGCCTCGATCTCCTCATAAATGGAGGAGAAGTCGTCTTCTACCACCCCGGGGGTCTCCCCTCTGGCGCCCGCTACGACAGTCGCTTCGGGGTTCACGGGGGGTTCGGGTGATATTCGGGCACAAGGGGCTTCCTCAGGAGTCTCAGAGGGGAGGGTCTCCTGTGGAGGGGAGGTTCTACCTTCCAGTGCTATTTTGTCTTCCCCTCCCAACACCGGTGAAGGGATCTCACTCATGGGCATAGTGGAAGGCTCAGTGTCAGTGTCTCCCTTCCTGGTCTTCTGGGGGGCCTCCGCATCGGATGGGTGCAGCGGAGCTCGAGCCTTCCGCTTGCCTCGCTTTCCTTGGACTAGGGTCCAGCCCTCCATAGCATTGTCTGGGGGCTGGTTAGCAGGGGTCGTGTTGGGGGGCAGAGGCAATGGTTCAGGGGCTCGGGGGGGTAACGGTGAGGCAGCATGGGGGGGGTGGTTCTCCTTGGGGCGGGCCCTCTCCTATGCCCGGTAATATCTTTGCTGCATCCTCCTCCATAGGCTCTGCTGGATTGTTAACAGCAAGGGCGGGGCTCCCTTGTTCATCTGGGTGTTGTAGGGTAGGTGTCTCTTGGGCCCGAGCAGGAGGAGAGATGGTTTCAGGTACCGGGCGGCCAGGGGCGTCGGCAACGACGGAGCCGATGTCCTGCCGGGTCTCGGGGGTCTCGGGTGCCCCTCCCCACTGGGCCAAGGGGCAGTCTCTTCGGACGTGCCCCGCTGATCGGCAGAGGTAGCACCAGGCCTCTCCCATGGAGTAAAAGACCCGATAGCAGGCTCCCTGGTAGGGAACTAGGAAGGACCCCTCGAGCGCCTCTCCATCACACACCGCTGCTGGCGGTAGAAGCTGCACTTGCCGGCAGAACGAAAGGACGTGACGGAGGGTGGGGTCCTTGCAGCCCAACAGGAGAGGGCTGATGACAGAAACGGGTTTCCCCAGGGTGGAGAGAGCGGGTAACAGGGCGGCATTGGGTAGAAAAGGAGGGACGGAGGTCAGGACTAGGCAGATGCCCAGGTCCTCTAGCGGTTCCAGGGGAACGAACACCCCCCCCCACCGCCAGGCCCTTCACCACCACCTCCTGGACGGCAGCCTCCGATGCTAAGAAAAAGACGACCTTCCCATACATTTTGGAGGCCGCCACAATAGCCGTGGGTCCTACCACCCTCACCAACGCCTGCATGTAGGTCTCCACGTGGGGCGAGGCGGGCACCAAGAGGCAACAGACGCCGTGCTTCCTGGTCATGGTGGGGAAGGGGCCCCGGCCGCTATTGATGGTAGCGGAGGCGGTGGGTGGGCGAGATGACAAGGCAGCAGGCAGTGCGGGGGCTGCTACCACCCGGGCATATGCCCTGGGGCCCAGGGGAGGGACGCTCACAGAGCTGGTGGAGGCAACAGCGGGGAGAGATGCCATGGTCTATGACGAGGCCACAGCGGTGGGGGCAGCCCCTGCCTTGGAGGGCCTTGTGGTTGTAGCGGGGCCCTTTCCCTTCTTCACAGCCTGGCCTTTCTGGCCAACTGGGGGGGCTCTCCTAGAATCTGGGGGGTTGGTGGGTGTAGCAGCAGCAGTCGTTGCCCCGGTGCCTCCTGCTGCTGATGCCCCAGTGGGGGTGGTGGCAGGTGTTTTGGCAGCAGTGGTGGGGGGGAGGCTTGGGGGTTGGGAAAGGGGGGTAGGTGGGGGAGGGGCAGCTGAGGTTGTTAGAGGGGCCTCACCCCTCTCATTCCCCGCCATCGTGAGCAGGAAGAGGCGGGGAGACACCAGGGGGGGAAGCAGATTAACCGCTTCTCCCTGTTGGGCTGCAGGTGGGGAGAGGGGGGCCAAATGGGTCGGACTGGACAAGGGGAGGAAACAGGAGTTGGGGTCAGGTAGTAGGGGCAAACTGTGGGGTGGGCAGTCCGGGGGGAGGGCAGAATGTGGACCCACGTGCGTTTGTCCAAAGAGTCTTGTTTGGTCGGCTGTTGTGTCTGGTCCAGATGGCGGAATTCAGAGCAAGCAGCTGAATCCAGAGGCAGATGGCAGGTTGCCAGCAGGGACGGACAGCGGGGGGGGCCGTGACGGTTGTAGTAGTGTTGGGGAGGGCACTGATGGATCGGGGGGCAGCTCCGTGCCACACCCCCTGTGCCCCCACAAACGCAATTAAGACACAGTCAAACTCCCCCCACACGAGAGTACAGTTCAAAAGTTACTTAGTCTTACGGCTCCCTCCATGATGATCTGAAGCTCCCTGGGCGATTTCTCTGTCAGCTGTCTTCTCTCCCGGTATTTGTGGAGCATTCCAAAAATGCCAAGTAGATAAGAAGAAAAAAAAAATAACTTGTCGATTAATTACAGGTCCACAAACGAACAACAAACGGCAGGGTCTGGGGGCTTCCACTCCCCTCCTCCGGGGAGCGGGTCGGCAGTCCCCCCCCTCCTCCGGGGGTTTCAGCTGAAGCAATAGCAGCGTCCGAGGGCAGGCGTGGTGGGGCTGGCAGGCAAGCTGGCAGCCGACCAGCATTCGAACGGCAGCAAAGAAAAACAGCAAAAAAAACAAAATGAAGAAAAAGCGTCTGGCCCAGTCGCGGGGGGGAACTGAAGCGGAGTCAAAAAGTAAGAAAAGCCCAGGCCAGGGGGCTCTAGGAGAGCATAGAAAGCAAATAGAGTAGCAGCAAGCGAAGGAGGTCCCTTTTCCCTGGGTAAGGGAGCAGGGAAGGTTCCAGAACAATCAGGAACCTTCTGGAGACAATTAAGACAGACAGGCTGATTAGAACACCTGAAGCCAATCAAGAAGCTGCTAGAATCAATTAAGGCAGGCTAATCAGGGCACCTGGGTTTAAAAAGGAGCTCACTTCAGTTTGTGGTGTGCATGTGAGGAGCCGGGAGTAAGAGGTACTAGGAGCTCAGAGTGAGAACACTGATTGTTGGAGGACTGAGGAGTACAAGCATTATCAGACACCAGGAGGAAGGTCCTCTGGTGAGGATAAAGAAGGTGTTGGGAGGAGGCCATGGCGAAGTAGCCCAGGGAGTTGTAGCTGTCGCACAGCTGTTCCAGGAGGCACTCTAGACAGCTGCATTCCACAGGGCCCTGGGCTGGAACCCGGAGTAGAGGGCGGGCCTGGGTTCCCCACAAACCTCCCAACTCCTGGTCAGACACAGGAGGAGTTGATCTGGACTGTGGGTTCACGAAAACGGCCAAACTGAGGGCTGCCGTGAAGCTCCAAGGCGAGCAAATCCGCCAATAAGCGCAAGACCCACCAAGGTAGAGGAGGAACTTTGTCACACCTCTTAGAGGTAAACTCACCAGAATGCACAAGCAGATAATACCTACCATTATAGGGATAGAAATCCAGATTGTGTGTATTTATGGTATATTCCAAACCAGTGTTACAAAGAGATCTCAGGTGTGCATCCTATATGCATACTTGACAACTGGTGCGTCTACCTTCACAGAGGATTCAAAGTACAATGAATCCAGTCTAAACTCTGAAAATGTGCAGCGCTTCATGACTGTGAGCATTAATGTCCCACTACTGAATTTGAGACACCAATCTTGCAGCCAAAATACTGCCCTAAGAATCTCCTCCTGCTGACCCACAGGTGTTTTTTTTTTTTACTACACATTTCTCACACTTGGGTAGGTGATATCACCTCATTTTAGTGACTTTCTTCATTTTTTCTAAACATGATGGGTTAATGGATTTGTTTGTTTTACAGAACTGAATTCAGCTGTGACCTAAACCCAGGACTCAACCTGCGGTCAAAACTCTGGTTTCGGTTTGTTGCCAATGAACTGTCATTGGCAACATCTCACATTGGCTTAACTTTCATTCAGACTTCACAGTGCATTATGCTGTTATATTTTCTTAGTTTGCGTAGATTTTATGATTTTTTAAAATGATTTTTTCTAATAGCTATACTTCTATATGCCAGGGCCCCAAATGTGAAAACAGTATGAATGTCAGGAATTAAAAGACACTGCATCTGAATGCTGAAGACTGCAAAATCTGGCTTCTGAATACAAACTAGGCACCTGTAAGGGGGGCTGGTAGCACCATCTATTATTAGGTTTGCCAAACACTTCTCATTGTAAGATCCTGTTTTTTGTTACTTATAACTTTTCCAAATTGTAAGTACTTGAGCTTCAATCTTCCATGCTAGGTGTCTGCCTCAGATGGATCTTTTTCCCCCAGCCATTTCCAAGAACAAGGCTAGGGAAAAATACTTTTGTTTTGTTAAATTCTGGCAACTTTTCCCTTGAGAAGATCTAGCACGTCCATAATTTGGAGCAGGGAGCTGAAATTACTGTGGAGTGCATAGGCGCCAACTTCTTCTGGCGCCAGTGGGTGCTCAACCCCCAACCCCCGGCCGACTCCACCCTTGCCCCACCCCCATTCCAACTCCTTCCCCAAAGTCTCCACCCCAACTCCACCCCCTCCCTGCCCCTATTGACTCCTTCCCCAAATACCTACCCTGGCCATGCCTCTTCCCCGCCTCCTCCCCTGAGTGCGCCACATTCCTGCTCCTCCCCCCTCCCTCCCAGTGCTTGCTACAGCTGTTTGGCAGCAGCAAGCACTGGGAGGGAGGGAGGAGTGGAGACATGGTGCATTGGGAGGAGGCGGAGGAGGAGGTGAGGTGGGGGGGGCGGGGAGCTTGGCTGCTGGTGGGTGCTCTGCAATTTTTCCCCATGGGTGCTCCAGCCCCAGAGCACCCACAGAGTCGGCGCCTATGGTGGAGTGGCCTTTATGTCAAGGATGTGCCTTTTGCCATTCCCATGAAAATCTGCCCCAAACTGGCAAAATTACAGTAGAACCTCTGAGTTACAAACACTGGAGTTACAAACTGACTGGTCAATCACACACCGCATTTGGAACTGGAAGTACACAATCAGGGAGTAGAAACAGACAAACAGTAAATACTGTACAATACACTACTGTGTTAAACTGCTAAACAATAAAGGGGAAGTTTAAAAAAAGACTTGCCAAGGTAAGGAAACTGTTTCTGTGCTTGTTTCATTTAAATTAAGATGGTTAAAAGCAGCCTTTTTCTTCTGCATAGTAAAGTTTCAAAGCTGTATTAAGTCAATGTTCAGCTGTAAACTTGTGAAAGAACCACCATAATGTTTTGTTCAGAGTTACAAACAACCTCCTTTCCCGAGGTGTTTGTAACTCTGAACGCTGGTCTACACTACGGGGTTAGGTCAAATTTAGCCACGTTAGGTCGATTTAAAAATGACTGCGTCCACACAACCAACCCTGTTCCGTCAACCTAAAGGGCTCTTAAAATCGACTTCTGTACTCCACCCCGGCGAGGGGAGTAGCGCTAAAATTGACCTTGCCCAAATGAGAGGTGTGATCTTTTGAAAACCAGGTACTCTCTTCCCAAAGTTACTGGAGTGGAGCATGGACATCATTACTCTGACCAGTCAACAACCTCTTGCCCTTCTCAATCTTTCCCTATATGTGAATGGATGTCAGGTTCTACAGCCCATGCCACGTTGCCAGAGTTGTAGAGCTATCTCTATCCCAATACAGTAAGATCAGAGGAAGCACCTTAGAGTATGTCTACACTGCAAAGAAAAACCCATAGCACCAAGTCGTAGAGCCCAGGCTGTGGGGCTGAAAGCAGCAGTGTAGATGTTCCCACCCAGGCTGGAACCAGGGGTCTAAGATTCAGCAAGGGGGACGGTCTTGGAGCCTGAGCTCCAGCCCAAGCGGGAACATCTACACTGCTAGTTTTAGCCCTGCAGCCCGAGTATCACAAGCCTGAGTCAATTGACCCAGGCTCTGAGACTAGGTGCTGTGGGCTTTTCTTTGTGGTGTAGACATATCCTGAGTTTGAGCCTCACTCGTATAAGAGGGAGGAGGTAACTGGCAGGAATTTCTCAGTGAGGCTCTTCAGCTTTGGAACTTGCTTCGCAACCCAATTTAAAGTAGTCCTAGTTTACTGATCTTAAGGACCCTTTCCTGCAAGACCCTTTCTTGAGGTGTGAGGAATTGGAAGAGCTCTGGTGGAATATCATAAAGTCATGAAATGTGTTTTCAAGATGCTGGATTATGAGATTTCTTAATTATTAGATGAAGTGACTTTCATATATTCTATATGTTCAACCATGTTTTTTTAAATGTGTCAAGAAATATCTAGCACAAATTTCTTTTCAGTGGAAAGAGTATCCAAATCTAAATACACAGAGATGCAGACCTATGTCTGCAGACTTATTAAACCAGAGTATCTTTAAAATAAAAATATATAAAGATTTTGACTGGCTGATTAGACTCAAGGTTATGTATTGTTGTTACTGGAGGTAACATGGGCAAACCCTAGGAAAGTGGTAAATTTTGGAGACTAACCCAGATTGTGTTTGCTACGTTGGGAATGGGGTGGGGCTCTGCCTGTTCACACACTGTTTTTCCAAACTCAGACTACACTTTTTAAAACTCAACATATTACACAAATTGATAACCACTCAAACAAATCTATATAGTTTACATTAGAACAGACAACCAGTTGACAACAATTTTATCCATCTGCGCCCCTGATTTTCAACCCCAAGTAATGGTGGTCACACTGCCTGGAGAGGTTCATGACTGTGATAGTCTTCCCTGAGGCTGGCAGTCAAAAAGCAGGGGAGACACCCCAAACTCATGGTATGTTCTATAATTAGATTTCACCAACCCACTAACAAGTGTGAACTCCTAAATCACTGTAACAGTCTTACACTGGAGTCACAGACCGTCCCTTGGGCACTCCAGTCTATCTTGCCACTACACAAGCTAGGCTAGTGATAAATGGTCACTTACTCCAGAAAGATCATAAAATATTCTGGTTGCTTCCAGTCCCAAGAGACCAATCACTTCACTGTACCTTAGATCTCACTCCAAAGACCATGCCCATAGCCAATCCCATAGTAAACTAACTAAGGATTTATTAATTAGGAAAAGAAATGAGAGAGTAATTTACAGGCTAAAGCAGGCAGCATCTAAGCACAAATGAGTCACAATCTATGGTTATAAAAGGTGACAGAGATATAGTAATCTGTCCACGGAATGTCTTTTAGGGCTAACCCAGGTTAACCCTGGGGATCTCTGCTTTTTGTTTCTAAGCTCCAGCCCTGTGAGAGATCTAACAGCAAAGAAAAATTAAGTTTCTCCTTGTCAGGGATTTTTATCTCCTCCACTCCAGAGTCCAAACTGATAGGATGAATAGGATAGGGTGAATTCTGATAGGTCTCTCCTTCCCACAGGGAATTAGGAATGCAATCAACAAATTCTTTGTACTTTGATGATACACAATACATCATTTGCCTTCAATGGGCATCTTGTGAGCCAGACAAGCGCTTTACCTTAATCAGTGCTTTCTTTCCTGTTTGGCAAGTTCACAATTACAGAGGTTTACAATGTAAACACTCAATGTAACTTTACACTGTGAGCTATAGAGGTTATAAGTAAGATAAATATGTGCAGCATCCTAGCAGCATTTTATAAAGTCTGAACACTAAACACATCCTTATCAACTTAACATCTACTATCTATTTTGATAATGCTAACACACAGGTAAGCAAGACTGGTTTCCAACTACACATTTGTAAGTCTTCAATGAGGCCTGGAGCCGTGGCACCTGGTCTCCTAGCATCACAATGGTATCCCCATGTCAGAAAATATCCTGCCACTTCTTTTTTATCCCATTAAATTCTTTAACACCAGTCTGAGATCATTTTGGCATCTGTCTATATTCCAGGTTTAGCAGAAAACCAGACTAACTGTGAATTATGAAATCCTAACGGATTGGCTTGCCTAGCTCTGACTCTATCTCTTCAGACAGCGGGGGCAGAGGGGGTTCAATCTCCTCTTGTCTGTTACATTAAAGACCAAATTTTAATTATGTTTACTTTTCCAGTGTGACAGCAGTGGAGAGGTGGAGAATTGTATGTAATGACACCAGCCTTATATTTGCAAATTCCAGAAAAAGCAAAAGACAGTATTTTATTATTTAGTAGACTTGGCAAGTACCTGAGTAAATATCTGGAATGTGTTCACACATGCATGCTCCAAATTTTCAGCAACCAGTTCCGGTCTTCAAGTACGAAAGTTGCATTTTAGTTTCAGGAAAACTGGGACCACCCTATTAAAAGGAAAAATGTAAGCCGTGTTGGATTTGTTCAATTAAATGCATCCTAGAGAATATTCAGAGATTACTGTATATACTTGCTTTATAGAGCACACACATACTGCAAAATGTTATCTAAATCAAAACTCTGGAAGAACTCTAAAATAAACATGAAAATAAAATAAAATAAGTCAGTTTCTGCAAATAAATCTGTGACATTTGATCAACACAGTACTGTCTTATATTGTGTTTCAAACAAATTCAAAAATAACAAAGCAAGAACTTTGATTCATTTGTTCTGCCAACATGGGTTATATTCAACTGAAGCAGGATAAGTTTCGTAGAGCACTTTTTGGCCAGTGATCTCAAAAAATTGATTAACTATGATGCACAACAGCCCTGTTAGGTACTGTAAATAGTAATCTACTAAATTTTGCTAATGGGTAAAGCAAGGCATAAAGTGGTTTAGTAATCTACCTTGCGGTAATACAGCATGTTACTTCCATAAGTAAAACCAGGTGTCCTGGCTTTCAGTCCTACATGTTATATCCTGTATTCCCAGATCTGAAGATCTGTTGTTTTTGCCTTGCCTTAAGAGATATGGGTTGGTACTAATAAGCTGTGGGGAAAATTAGAAAATAGGCAGATTCACTGTGAACACACAGCTTTAGGGAAAGAATTACTGACGGGGATGATTCTTTTGAAATTGGTCTTGATAGAATTTTAGGCAACGTGTTTGGCAGCTCTGAGGTGTTGTTTGTGGCTAGATTTTTGCAGTGTTCACACTTCATTTTTTCCCCTAAAGAAGTAGCTTTGTTCATCAGGCACTACAACAAAAATTGTTCACTCTGTGTGGGAAGAATTTCTTTTGACAGAGATACTATTTGTTGAGCCCTTGAAGACTATGAAGTTGTATAACCTTTAGCGAAAGTGAAAATAATCATTTTCCCCAGAGATCAGATTAGTTTGAAGAGATTTCTGAAGGACATATTTTAGTAAAGTCACAAAAGGCACGTTGGAGGAGAACTTAAAGAGCTTTGGATCTTTCTAGTCTCCGCTCAATAGAACTACAAAGAGCATCTTCCAGCGAATCCATTAAAGGACCCATTATTATGATTATACACTTTTATAAAGGCACCTCTCACTGTGTTCCTAGTGTAATTAAAATCTGTTTCTAGCTACTGAACATGGCTAGAAACTATTTTTATGTTGATGAGAACACTATAATTAGCAGTTGCAGATTTGTTCAAAGAAGAAGGAATGAAGGAATAAGACAAGTAAACACAAGTTTTTGAAAACTTAATGTTTCTCCTGGCCTTTCTTAATGTCAGAAGAAACTTCTTTATTTAGAAATGCAGAACCATTTAGTGAGAGCTTGTGGAGGGATGGCAGAATTTGTCCTAAGTATGTAACTGGGGACCAAGGCATAAAAAAATACCATGCACAAAACTCTTAAGAAATATTTTCAATCACATAGGGCCTTTAATTGCACTTCTGGAAATAACTGTAACATCTATGTGTGTACTTTGCCAAGCTTAGCCTCCCCAGTACCTTAAACCATGCAAATCAGTCAACTACATTAAGGAGTGAAAATCGAGCCCTAAATGAAAATACTCTTGAGTGCTGAAAAAGATGGTCACACACAATAAAACCATGTCTCTAATCTTTACCCTCATATATGCGTGTCCTGTAGATTTTGTATGCCTAAGCGTACCAACTAAAAATGCAGTTCTTCCCATTTATATTCATACAACTCAGGCCTAGAATAAAATGCTTATCAGGAGAAAAGTTTTAGCAACCCAGATTATCAATAGACTTTTATTCTCATAACAGTTATGATAAAGTCTGTTGACACAAATATTAGACAATTGGGGGAGGAAATAGTCATTAATGTGGGGCATCAGAGCTGGAGACAGACACAAATACACATGCTCCCCAGGTCCAAAAAACTTTCATCAAAGTGCCCACCCACCCCAAAACTCAAATTCTTTTTACAGTGTTTATCCACATTGATTCCACTCTTGGTGTGCACGTGTTCCAGGCATGTCAGATCAGATTCTTTTGTCCAAAAGCAACTGGTGTGTCTTCACCCTAGATATCCTCATGCCACCTACCCCCTCTCAGATATTAAGGGCAGAGGAAGCCCAATCATCCCTCCATCCTTCTAACCGCCTGTGTAGGGTTGCAAACTCTGACTGAAGCTATTCCGGGAGATATTCCCCCCCCCAACATGACGTAATGTCATTTTCTTAAAATATTCTATTAAAATTTCCTGTATTCCTTTCAACAGTCACTGGGAGATGGATGCCAATTCCAGGAAACTCCAGGCCAATCCTGGAGAGCTGGCACCCCTACACCTATGGCTGTGAGATGGAACCCTAGCAGAATCCACTTATTCTGAACACTGTGTGATTCGTTGTTAGGATAGTATAGTTCATTAGTTAATTAGTATAGTTCATTAATAGTTGGCTATGCCTATTAGACACACACACATCTTTCCCAACAGACAAGTGCTTGATAGTCATCAAGAGTGGGATCCATGTAGACAATCATTCAAAGAAGAAAAAAAAAAAGTACTTACCTTGCAGTAGCAGTGGTTCTCTGAGATGTGTTCACCACATGGATTCCACAATCCACTCTCAGTCCCTGCTACTAAGGAGTCCTACTTCCCTGGGATTATGCACTGATGAAACTATGAAGGGACAGTTGGGCCTGCTCGGCCCTTTACAGTTCAAAAAGGAACTAGATAAGTTCACAGAGGATAGGTCCATCAGTGGCTATTAGCCAGGATGGGTAGGGGTGGTATCCCTAGCCTCTGTTTGCCAAAAGCTGGGAATGAGGGACAGGGAATGGATCACTTGATGATTACCTGTTCTGTTCATTCTCTCTGGGATTGGCCACTATTGGAAGACAGGATACTGTGGATAAATTGGAAAGAGTCCAGCGAAGGGCAACAAAAATGATTAGGGGTCTGGAACACATGACTTATGAGGAGAGGCTGAGGGAACTGGGATTGTTTAGTCTGCGGAAGAGAAGAACGAGGGGGGATTTGATAGCTGCTTTCAACTACCTGAGAGGTGGTTCCAGAGAGGATGGTTCTAGACTATTCTCAGTGGTGGAAGAGGACAGGACAAGGAGTAATGGTCTCAAGTTGCAGTGGGGGAGGTTTAGGTTGGATATTAGGGAAAACTTTTTCACTAAGAGGGTGGTGAAACACTGGAATGCGTTGCCTAGGGAGGTGGTGGAATCTCCTTCCTTAGAAGTTTTTAAGGTCAGGCTTGACAAAACCCTGGCTGGGATGATTTAATTGGGGATGGGTCCTGCTTTTGAGCAGGGGGTTGGACTAGATGACCTACTGAGGTCCCTTCTAACCCTGATATTCTATGATTCTATGAGCTAGACGGACGTTTGGTCTGACCCAGTATGGCCGTTCTTATGTTATGTTCTTATAGCCTGAGGTGGGGCTAGGGCACAGGTAGCTAGGCCACAGATGCAGCCCCAACAGACACTGCTGTCCAACAGACTCTGATCTGTTGCACATGCACCCTGTGCATCCTAAGAGCGGAATCCATAGGGGCAACACATCTCAAAGGATCACACTTAGGTAAGTAACTGTAAGGTAAGTAACTGTTCTTTCTATGCCTTCCATGTCATCTCTGATAAACAGGGGTGCCCTTTGCAATGGGACAAGGAGGGCAGATTCCCCCCACAAAAAACCTTGGTTTTGCCTCCCACCACCAGACTTTTCATAAATATATAGGCTCCCTCTCAGATGCTGAACATTAGGAAAGCAATAATTCCCTAGCTTTTCTCTAGGGCTGTCGATTAATCACAATTAACTCACACAATTAACTCAAAATATTACTTGTGATTAAAAAAATTAATCGCAATGAATCGCAGTTTTAATCACACTGTTAAACAATAGAATACCATTTGAAATTTATTAAATATTTTGGATATTTTTCTACATTTTCATATATATTGTATTCTGTTTTGCGATTGACATCAAAGTGTGTATTATTTTTTATTACTAATATTTGCACCGTAAAAATGATAAACTAAAGAAATAGTATTTTTCAGCTCACCTCATACAAGTACTGTAGTGCAATCTCTTTGTTGTGAAAGTGCAACTTACAAATGTAGATTTTTTTTGTTACATAACTGCACTCAAAAACAAAGCAATGTAAAACTTCAGAGCCTACAAGTCCACCCAGTCCTACTTGTTGTTCAGCCAATCGCTAAGACAAACAAGTTTGTTTACATTTACAGGAGATAATGCTACCCTCTTCTTGTTTACAATGTCACCAGAAAGTGAGAACAGGCATTCAAATGGCACTTTTATAGCCGGCACTGGAAGGTATTTACATGCCGGATATGCTAAACATTTGTATGCCCCTTCATGCCACTATTGGCCACTATTCCAGAGGACATGCTTCAGAGTCGGTGCCTATGATTATAGCAGTCTCGGATGATGACCCAGCACATGTTGTTCATTTTAAGAACACTTTCACTGCAGATTTGACAAAATGCAAAGAAGGTACCAAGGTGAGATTTCTAAATATAGCTATAGCACTCAACCCAATGTTTAAGAATCTGAAGTGCCTTCCAAAATCTGAAGGACGAGGTATGGAGCATGCTTTCAGAAGTCTTAAAAAAGCAACACTTCAGTGTGGAAACTACAAAACATCTACCAACAAAAAAGAAAATCAACCTTCTGCTGGTGGCATCTGACTAAGATAATGAAAATGAACATGCAGGCAGCATTATCTCCTGCAAATGTTAACAAACTTGTTTGTCTGAGCGATTGGCTGAACAAGAAGTAGGACTGAGTGGACTTGTAGACGCTAAAATTTTACATTGTTTAATTTTTGAATGCATTTTTTTACATAATTCTACATTTTTAATTTCAAACTTTCATGATAAAGAGATTGAACTACATTACTTGTATTAGGTGAATTGAAAAATACAATTTCTTTTGTTTTTTTACAGTGCAAATACTTGTAATAAAAATAAATATAAAGTGAGCACTGTACACTTTGTATTCTGTGTTGTAATTTAAATCAATATATTTGAAAATGTAGAAAACATCAACAAATATTTAAATAAATGGTATTCAATTATTGTTTAACAGTGCAATTAATTGCACGATTATATCTTTTTAATTGCACAATTAATCATGATTTTTTTAAATCATTTGACAGCCCTACTTTTCTCATTCATGATGCTATTTGGGACAGAGACTGTTCTATATGCTGACACAACTTTGCCCCCAACCCAAGAATTTTTCTGAAATAATTCCCCTGGTAATGAGCAAAGCTTTATTAAAAACTGTTCAAGAGTTAGGTTGCAGATATATGTTTGGATTTAGTATAATCAGATCTAGAGCTTTCTGAAGTTTTAAGTAACACTGTACATTGCAGAACATACATTGTGAAATGTAGGCATCACAGCCACGATTTCATCCCACAATTAATTTTGTTCCTGAGAATGCCTAATTCCAGTCTTCTGCTGGTGAAAGAGACAAGCTTTCAAGCTTACCCAGAACTCTTCTTCAGTTCAATAAAAGATATTGCATCGTCCCCCTTGTCTCTTTAATATCCTGGGACCAACACGGCTACGACAACACTACAAACAATAATTTCAGACTGCAGTACTTTTCTAATAAATAGTACAGCTGGGTGAAGATTTTTTTTTCCCCATGGAAATATGCAGATTCAAGTCCCATAACATTTTTCTTGAATTCATATTGAATTGGCCAAATTGTTTCAGTTAAAAGAAGAAAAAAAAACTTTAAAAAAAATCTAAATGTTTTGTTTTGACATTTTAAAAATCAAATTGACTTTAGGTGTCAAATTTTACTTCAATTTTATTATAAAATGTTAACAAACCTTGAAAACAACATGGTTTGCTTGATTCAAATTTTGTTCCAATTGCTACAAATGAGGGACAGCTCAGTGGTTTGAGCATTGGCCTGCTAAACCCAGGGTAGTGAGTTCAATCCTTGAGGGGACCATTTAGGGGTCTGGGCCAAAAATTGGGGATTGGCCCAGCTTTGAGGAGGAGGTTGGACTAGATGACCTCCTGAGGCCTCTTCCAACCCTGATAGTCTATTAAATGAGCACCTTAAAAAATAGTTCCAATCACTGTCCTATTGAGCAATCTGCCTCAACTTCACATAGCATCAGCATTCACAGAATAGATCTTTCTATTTCAAAAAACTGGCGGGGCAGGGACCCCATAACAGAAACAAAGAACTCCTTGAAAAGTGCTGAAAATAAAGTAAAAGTTGAGGAAGTGAAATGAGAGCATGTGGGGGGTGGGGGGGAGTATACTGCATGGCACATTCTAATATTCAAAGCAGCACTAATTGCATTACAATTGTGCACTGAGCAAATGTGACATCTCCGGGGGGGGGGTTGTTGTTGTTTTGTTTTGTTTTTTTACTGTGATGTAGCTTTTCTTAGGAGAAAACAAGACTTCACTATCCTGCAGAACAAAGTAAATCAGAAAAAACGCGAAAGGGTCTTTCTCTCTGTTTTTCCACGTTTGCCATCTGACAGTGTTTTTCAAATATTTGGGAACAGGAAACAGTAAATGTCAAGTGTCAGACTTTTCATATATTTATTCTGGAGCCAAATCCCAGCACTTTCAAATACCATGTGCAAATTTAGGTCCCGGATTTAAAGAATTTGACTGTTTCATTTGCTTTTTAAAATACGTAGTGCAAAGACCTGTGTGACTTTAAATGTGTCTTTTCAACACCTAACCACATACAATTTTATCAAGTAAACTTAGAATGTTACTGTGATCTTAAAAAAGACATCTAAAATATATTCTACTATACTGTAACGTTATTACTGATTTGGTTTATATTTCTCATGAACCTAATACAGACACTTGCTTCCATTTAGAAATACTACTTTTTACAAAATCAAACTGTATCTTTCTATGTGCCCAAGGGTGTTTAGCAGATGAAATAGGTGGATTATATTTCATTACAGAGCTTGTAATATTCAAAAGTTGAATCAGTTATAAATAACGTTCAAGCAGAACAGTAGGGCCAGATCCTCAACTTCTGTAAATTGTTGTAGCTTAATTTAAGTCAATGGAGCTACGACAATTTACACCCACTGAGGATCTGGCCTTTAGCGCGTGATATGCGCACAGAAAGCCAACATGTTGATATTTGTGTTATGTCTAACTTTCACCCCATTCCTATCACATTGCCAGATGTGAGACAGATTTGCACAGTATGGGCACTTTATGATACTGTCAACAAAACCTCCTAAATTAATGTGACCACAAATTGCATAAACAGATTCATATGTCTAGTGCATGCTTCAAACTGACGTCATCTGATCAGCTAATATTTGTCCAGGATCTTTAGTACAGTATGTGATGTGTATGTAGTAATGACTATATCATTGACATTTATAATTTGTTAACAATGATTCAAGCCTGTCTGGTTTAATTTTAAATATTTTTCTGAATAATTCAAGTCCCATGTTAGAATTTTTTAAGAGCATTTTTTTATTTTCCTATCATTAATTTTATTATCTCAAGTCCACAATACACAGTCACTGAGTCACAGATCACCTTAGTAGCCTCAAGCATTAATTGGCTTTGTAGTCTGATGCAATGACACAATATTGTTCTCTTCAGGCCAATGTTCCCAGTAGTTTTAGTGCTATGCGTCATCTCACACGGGCTCAGTCACAAACAGCCCCTTTTTCAATGGCAACATCTGCAAGAATTGATCTGTTACCTGGCTCAGGAACACTTGGTGTTGGCTGCTGCTGTGGTTGCATTTCTTTAAGAAATTGGCAGAACTGAGAATCCAACTATGTCTAGACGTTAAGCTGAAAGCATTTAGAACTCTCTCATTCTGCATGGCAAATTTATTCAGAACTGCTATGATTATTTAAACAGTCTGAGTACAAATGCACACATGATCATGAGAAACCATAAAGAGGTATGAATTATATTAACATATTGTATCACACAAATGGTTTCAGAATTAGAAGATATGCAAGGGTCAAATGATACAGTAAATCAGCAGAGAGAATATATAATATTATTAGTTCCTTAAAATATTTGAATACCATAAAAGCGTGGAATTTTAAACTGAATTTTATTTATAGTGATTGCTCAGCAAGCTACCTCTGTTAATTTCCCAGATCATTTAAACATACAAACATACCCAGGCCTGACACAGTGAACAATGTAAAACTTCAGAGCCTACAAGTCCACTCAATCCTACTTCTTGTTCAGCCAATCACTCAGACAAACAAGTTTGTTTACATTTACGGGAGATAATGCTGCCCTCTTCTTGTTTACAATGTCACCAGAAAGTGAGAACAGGCATTTGCATGGCACTTTTATAGCCAGCATTGCAAGGTATTTACATGCCAGATATTCAAAACATTCATAGGCCCCTTCAGGATTCGGGCACCATTCCAGAGGACATGCTGATGATGCTCGTTAAAAAAATAATGCGTTAATTAAATTTGTGACTGAACTCCTTGGGGTAGAATTGTATGTCCCCATGTCTATGGTACCTGCATTCTGCCACATATTTCATGTTATAGCAGTCTCGAATGATGACCCAGCACGTTGTTCATTTTAAGAACACTTTCACTGAAGATTTGACAAAACGCAAAGAAGGTACCAAGGTGAGATTTCTAAAGATAGCTACAGCACTCAACCCAAGGTTTAAGAATCTGAAGTGCCTTCTAAAATCTGAGAGGGACGAGGTGAGGCGCATGCTTTCAGAAGTCTTAAAAGAGCAACACTCCGATGCAGAAACTACAGAACCCGAACCACTGAAAAAGAAAAATCAGCCTTCTGCTGGTGGGATCAGACTCAGATAATGAAAACGAACATGTGTCGGTCCACACTGTTTTGGATCGTTATCAAGCAGAACCTATCATCAGCATGGATGCATGTCTTCTGGAATAGTGGTTGAAGCATGAAGGGACATATGAATCTTTAGTGCATCTGGCACGTAAATATCTTGTGACACCTGTTCTCACTTTCAGGTGACAATGTAAACAAGAAGCGGGCAGCATTATCTCCTGCAAATGTAAACAAACTTGTTTGTCTGAGCGATTGGCTGAACAAGAATTAGGACTGAGTGGACTTGTAGGCTCTAAAATTTTACATTGTTTAATTTTTGAATGCAGGGGGTTTTTGGGTTTTTTTTTTACATAATTCTACATTTTTAAGTTCAACTTTCATGATAAAGAGACTGCCTACAGTACTTGTATTAGGTTATACAAGTAATATACTATTTCTTTTGTTTTTATACAGTGCAAATACTTGTAATAAAAAATAAATATAAAGTGAGCACTTTACACTTTGTATTCTGTGTTGTAATTGAAATCAATATATTTGAAAATGTAGAAAACATCCAAAAATATTTAAATAAATAGTATTTTATTATTGTTTAACAGTGCGATTAATCGCGATTACTTTTTTTAGTTGCTTGACAGCCCTAGTTAGAAGTGATACTAATTGTGTGTTTCTTAGATGCTACCCTTGTAAACAAACAGTTCCTGTCTGTCACTGTAGCTAATGATTCAGAGATCAAAAGGGAATATTAACATTTAGATAAATCTTGGGTGAAATAATGTCATTGTTTATATGTCTCTTTAAAGTTTGTGATAAACTGCCTAATGGATAAATTGCCCTACGTTAAGTTGTGTAACTAATTAGTGGTGGTGTTCAGGAAACAGAAGGCTACATCAGAAACTTATTGTTTACCTAGGACTGTACGGTCAAGTGAAGGCTAGAAAACTGTATGGAAGACCATTGGGTTCTGATCCTTTTATCTCAGATCTGCTTGAGGTTTCATGCAGGGGAAGCCTAAGCCCACACGGATTGAGATCCCAGTTCTAACTGGATTGCCCTGAAATATAAATATTGGACTATAACCTATGGACTATTTCTGAAAGAATTCTTTGCAACTACAAAGCTCATCATCTCTGCTATGAATCTGAACCTCAAGAATTGAACTCATGTCTGTATGTATATTGATCTTTTAACTGGACTCTGTGTTTTTTTTAATAAATTTTAGTTTAGTTAATAAGAATTGGTTGTGGCATGTATTTGGGTAAGATCTGGAATATTCATTAACCTGGGAGGTAATGTGTCCAATCCTTTGGGATTGGTAGAACCTTTTCTTTTATATGATGAAATAAGATTTTCAGAAATTTTCATCATATTTAACATGGGTACCTGGATGGAGGCCTGAGGCTGGGTTGCTTCAAGGGAACTGTGTTGTTTGCACTTCTGAGTAACCAGTAAGATAATAAAGAAGCTGTTTTGTGCTGGCTTGGTAAATCTAAGTATTGATTTATCCACCAGCTTTGGGGTTTGTCTGCCCCATTCTTTGCAGTTCACCCTAATTGAGTGACCTCAGCTGGCTCCCCACTGGGACCCCAGTCACAACAAGCTTTTTTCCTTGCTTAACTCAGGGACAGGGGATAATTTTTGGATGCCACTGTAGTCCACGTACTTGGTCTCCCCATACAGCTCAAGACTGCCCTGACTTGGTCAAGACAATCAATGGCTCACTGCTTGTCTCTGGTCCTATCAGTCAGGAAACTGTGGTTCTGGGAAGCAGTAATCGGGGACCATGAACCCCTTCAGTTCAGCCTAATCCAGTCCCCATGCTTTCCTGTGATACTTAGAATCCCCTAGTTGGCCAAGTGTGACCTGAGTATGTCTTGGCAGCAGCACATTGTGATATTTAGCTCAGAATACTGCTGAACCAACTACCTTTTGGTCCCCAGTCCCGAGTTCCCGGGATCCCCAGACAGACACCCCACCCATGTTACAGGTAGTTTGGAGGCTGCATGTGGTTGAGTAGCAGAACAGGCCTCCTAACTTCTAGCTGTTTCCCTCCTGTGAGATACCAAGAATTTATGGACGTGTTTGAAAGACAGAATGAAGACACCTTTCCTCCACATTGTGAATATGATTGCCCCATTTACAGCCAGACACCAACATACCATGGCGAGATAAATTGCGAGATCCAACTGAAAGAGAAGATAACTCAGTTTCAGTATCTTCACTCACTGAAGAGGGCTATTTCTAAAAAAATGCATAACTAATCACTAGAGTTTTCCTGTATTAGAATACAAAACACTTTATTGCATTGCATCTTTGCATTCCAACTCAGCTGGCAGGCAAGATGTTCAACCTGAGTAAGATAATTTTCCATGTAATTTATTTTTAGTAGAGGAAATAAGGAGCCAGATCCTCAATTGGAGTTCATTACCATAGCTCCACTGAAATCAATGAAGTTACACAGATTTACACCAGTGAGGATTTGGCACAAGAGCTTCATGAGCCATTATTGGCTTATAAAGCTTTATTGATTTATCTGGGAGAATTAATCAAATTTACTCATCAGGCTCTTTAAAAAAGAAAATCACCTTCTTCAAAAAGGAAATAAATCAGAGGTATCAAATATGCAAATTAAAAGCCCAATCCACTTTGCAGAAGTCAGCAGAAAGTCTCCCATTTACTCTGATGGAAGTTGGACTGGGCTCTTTCTTGCATCTACTGTATCAATAAAGTTCGATATTGGTCTTGGATTCTCAGTTGGGCCAGATCTCATAAAGCCTCACTCATGCAAGTATTCTCATTGACTGCAACGAGTATAAGGGATTACTTAAATGGGTAAGACTTCACAGGATCAGGCCCGGAGTTTGTAAAATCATCTGTGTACCAAAGAATATGAACACAGATCAAGGTGCTTATCCATCCCCACACAAAGTCCAGGATTCATGCATGCGCGCACACACACACACGAAAAGACAGTGTATGGTCTTTATGTACCATGTTTTATGTACTGTAAAAATTCAGGATTAATTGCTCTTTAGATTTAATTTAATCTTTTTATTTCATAGATTATTTGAACACCAATAGCAAATGTGATATCAGCATCGCAGCAATGTATATTTAACCGCGTACTAATGACCAAGTCTAAAATTTAACTAAAGCTCATTTGTAGTACAATCTTTACAAATGAAGTTGTAAACTGGAGATTTATTTTCCTGGCTATAGTTTAAAAAAAACAGAATTTACCAAATTCACTGACAAAATACAGCCCAGAACAGAATCAGATTTTCCATGAATATTTTTGATAAATGATCGAAGGGTTACATTACCACCATACGCAGTAAACGTTTGTAAAAGCAACCCTGAAAAATAAATAACATAAAAAGATAATATTTGATTTCTAGTGGAAGGAATTTAAGAATGTTTAACTGAGAAGCAGTCAGTGCGTGGAACAAGTAGATCAATGAAACACATTTAATTAAATTTAAACTGTCCATAAAGTAATATGCAAAGGATACAAGTGTAAGAACTTGTATAAAACTGAATTATCAGTCAAACAGCAATTTATGTAAGTAAATTTAGATCAGATAGAAAATCCTATGCTTCAAACTAAAGTGGGAAATGTAGCTAAGATTAGATGTCATGGGACATTTGGAAAAAAATATGCACCAATTTTTAACACAGGCCAAAAGCATTTTTGTCTCAATGCTATTTTAATACACTATGTTTGAAAATGCACACAGCTGTACTAAATGACATTTATATCACTACTGATAATTGTTTTTTCAACTGAATGATATGAAGATAAGTAAGTCTCTAAAAAATTGAACAGTTCCCCTATGCAAAACTCTTTGTAATTTTTTTCTAAAAATCTACTTGACCTAACTTCACTTCATAAACTGTGTTATGGTTTTCCATGGCATTTAGTGCTAAGTTGTTATTATCTGTTGGGTTTCTATTGAGTCACAATGGATTGAATGGAAACAAAAAAAAATCTTCCAATAGTTACTCATGAGAATTATCTCATGACTGATCATAGGACACCTAAAGAAAAAAATCCTACCTTCTTTTAATTTGATGCAGACATGCATATTCCTATGACCCTTACCTGCCACAGGCATCTTCAGTCCATTACTCTATTTAGAAATAAACTGTTATGTAAACTGATTAAAACTAGAGGGCAAGCTGATATAATACAATTGTATGGGGAAGAAAAAATTGGTACAATTATCTAATTTTTCTATTTATAAAACATTTCAAAATATATTCAGAAAGTGGTCCCAACTGTTCTTCGAATCCAGACAAAAGTAGGCGGGAAGATGGGAGTATCACAGCCCCGTTCTGAACATTAGCAATTGACTTAATAAAATAATTATTTACACCTCATTAGTTTAGCAAATCAGAGAAAAACAAAGTGAAACAAAGAAAACAGTGCCAAGTTTTAGAAAAATGTGTATTTTACACATGGAATATAGAAATAGCTGTCTTTTTAAATGACTCAAGCCTGGAATGTTTTCATCTGAATAACTTAGTTCAGTGGCTTTATCCATTTGTATATACTGTGAACACTCCAAGGCTATAAATTCAATAAGCACCATTGCTGAACTAGACACTCTTTGGAAGACCCTATAAATGAAGTGGGTTTGGGAAAAAAACCCACATATTAAAAAAATATCTTTAATACTGTTAAATGTGTCTTTTTCCCTTAAGACATAACTCATAGACTAAATTTTGTCCCCCATCAGCGACACCTGAATTTTAATACACGAGGTAAACCCCTGATTTTAACTGGACAGGTTCCTATGTACACACTCATCCCTGGAACTGGACACTTATTTAAAAAAAAGAGAGATACCTTTTATCTTCCTTTTAAAATTGGAGTGACGACAGCACTGACGTTGGTAAGAACAGGGCTGGAAGGCAGCTGTTAGACTGACAAAATTAAATCAATGAAAGCAGTTTATAAAGTCTCCCACCCTGCTGCCATTTCCTCCAATGACGACAAAGGCATGAGAAGCCTGTTTTCATCTAGAAAGAGAATGGAATTTGTGGACATGAAGTACCCTTTAAAAAAAAAACAAAAAAAACCACCCCACTTTGCACTTGTGCTGGCCAGACTGCTTTCCTGCCAAGGATGTGACATTTGTACATATGAAGCTCAGAACCAGGAGGAAAATAATTTTTTGTATCTTTCCTCACCTGGAAATTCACTTTCTTAATCGAAATGTTTTCATTAATACTTTTTCCTGAAAGAAAAGTTTATGAACAAACATGTTCAAAAATTGATCACCAAGTCCCACAGTTAGTGAAGTCAACGGAAGTTCTGCCCGAGTAAAGGCTACAAGCTTGGACCCTACATTTGCCTGGCAAATTCTATTCTTTATGGGCCTGATCCAAAGCCCACTGATGTCAATGTAAGCAATACTTCCCACTGCTCTAGATGTTTGATCATTTTTCCCCATTAGTTTGCTAAGGATAGACGTAAGGCTGATTGGATGGTAATTACCAGAATCACTCTTTTCCTTTTTTTGAAGAGAGATACATTTGCTTTCCTTCAGTCTCTTGGTCCCTCGTCCGTTCTCTATGATTCTTCCAAAAGAGTTGAACAAAGACACTAAATTTGTTTATTTAAAAATGAACATATGACATGCTTAAAGCTAGTAAGCACATCAGTTGTAGAGCACCGCTGTTACACCGTCTCCCTCATTTTTGTTTTTAAATCTCCTCCGTAGAAACCCAATAACATGAGCCAAATTCAACCTTGCTATAACTTATCTGAGTTACACCAAGGTTGAATTTGGTCCCTATACTTGGAGGAATCTATCTTTCTTGTTTGCTGCTAATATTTAAGTATTATTCGGGATTTGAGAGAATTTTAAGAAACTTAAGGCCTGATGAACCTCAGTTAGCAGCAATTTTTAAGAGTGTGGTTCTACTCGAGGTACATTTACACCACAATTTAAGGTGTAATTGTAGCATATGTAGGCGTGCCCAAGCTATCTTAATCTAGTTAGTGTAGGTAACATCAGTAGTGAAGATACAGTAGCATAGATTTCAGCCCAGTCTAGCAACCTGAGTACATACCCAGGGCACCCAGTGTTCCTTTATTAAAAGATTCACTAAACAGACCAACAATCCCACCACTGCTAAAATACAATAGCAATAGAGTTCAAAGTGCTTAGCCCTATGACCAGCATCACTCATATCTCCAACGGCCATCCTGGCATCTGCCCAGGTGTTTCTTCCCTCCCGGAACACAGGTCAGGAAATACCCTTTTATCCCGAATTACACTTACACCTCATACAACTGCGTAAGGGTGTCAACTCCTTTTTCCTTATTTGCACTTCCAAACCCAATAAACTTTGGAGTACTCCGCCTTTCCCAGGTCATTGTCTTAGTTCCCCTTATTCTCATTAGTATCTATTTAGACAAATCCCCATGGTAATCTGCTGTTACTGAAGAATTTCTCATGATGTTACAATTGGGTGTTTTCAGGGTCTAGACAGGTACATTGTAGCATATTTTCCAAAATATCACCTATTAGCACTTTCTTTACAGTAATCTTGTAACTTTACCGGTACAGGGTTATTCTTGGGTCACTACTTATGCCAGTCCTCCTTAGGCCTAAACTTTAGGCTCTAAAGCCTAGTAGAGCTAAGCTAAAATCTTACAGGCCATAGCCTGTAGGCATTGCATTTCAGCCTTACTTTGCTTATATATCTAATACACACTCATCAGTCCTAACTGCTTGTCAAACTTAGTCTCCTATAATCCCATCCTACTTAAACCTATTCATCACACATTAATTAATTATACTTAACCACAACAATAAATCCACAATTAAAATGAAATAATTGGCTACATGGTATAGATATTACCCTCACAGAAGTGACTACCAGATAGCAAAGTATCACCTTCACACTCCAAAGATCTGTTCCATGTGTGTATTCAGACTCTCAGCTACTGACTAGTGAAAAAAAAAGATTTGATTTGATTACTCCTGATTGCTCTGCAGAGACAACTCCGCTCTGGGAGAGGGAGCTGGATTCTATTCTGACTCATACATCCCCAGTAACATTGCTAACTAAGGGTATGTCTACACTACGAAATTAGGTCGATTTTATAGAAGTCGATTTTTAGAAATCGATTTTATACAGTCGATTGTGTATGTCTCCACTAAGCACATTAAGTCAGCGGAGTGTGTCCTCAATACCATGGCTAGCATCAACTTACGGAGAGGTGCACTGTGGGTAGCTATCCCACAGTTCCTGCAGTTTTCACTGCCCATTGGAATTCTGGGTTAAGCTCCCAATGCCTGATGGGGCAAAAACATTGTTGCAGGTGGTTTTGGGTACATGTCGTCAGTCGCCCCCTCCTCTCTCCCTCCCTCCATGAAAGCAACAGCAGACAATCGTTTCACGCCTTTTTTCCTGGGTTACCCATGCAGACTCCATACCATGGCAAGCATAGAGCCCACTTAGCTCACCGCTGCTGTTGTGAGCATTGTAAACACCTCGCACATTATCCTGGAGTATGTGCAGAACTGGGCTAAGAGCCGCCAGTACGAGCATGACTGTGATGAGGACATGGACACAGACGTTCCTGAAAGCACAGGCTGTGGCAATTGGGACATCATGGCGGCAGTGGGGCTGGTTGATACAGTGGAACGCTGATTCTGGGCCCGGCAAACAAGCACAGATGGGTGGGACCGCATAGTGTTGCGGGTATGGGATGATTCACAGTGGCTGCAACACTTTCACATGAATAAGGCCACTTCCCTTGAACTTTGTGAGTTGCTTTCCCCCGCCCTGAAGCACAGGAATACCAAGATGAGAGCTGCCCTCACAGTTGATAAGTGAGTGGTGATAGCCCTGTGGAAGCTTGCAATGCCTGACTG
This sequence comes from Eretmochelys imbricata, assembly GCF_965152235.1. Lineage (NCBI taxonomy): Eukaryota > Metazoa > Chordata > Testudines > Cheloniidae > Eretmochelys > Eretmochelys imbricata. The sequence continues at coordinate 23,488,320 of NC_135576.1, read as the reverse complement.
CTACCAGTCAGTCAGGAATCAATTTGGAGTGGGCAAGTCTACTGTGGGGGGTGATGTGATCCAAGTAGCCAATGCCATCATTGATGTTCTGTTATCAAGGGTAGTGACTCTGGGAAATCTGCAGGTCATACTGGATGGTTTTGCTGCAATGGGGTTCCTTAACTGTGGTGGGGCGACAGATGGAACACATATCCCTATCTTGGCACCGGACCACCTTGCCAACCAGTACGTGAAGCACAAGGGGTACTTCTCAATGGTTCTGCAAGCACTGGTGGATCACAAGGGACGTTTCACCGACATCAACGTGGGATGGCCGGGAAAGGTGCATGACGCTCGCATCTTTAGGAACTCCAGGCTATTCGAGCAGTTAGAAGAAAGCACTTACTTCCCAGACCAGAAAATTATCGTTGGGGATGTTGAAATGCCAATAGTTATCCTTGGGGACCCATCCTACCCCTTGCTCCTTTGGCTCATGAAGCCGTACACAGGCAGCCTGGATAATAGTAAGAAGCAGTTCAACTATAGGCTGAGCAAGTGCAGAATGGTGGTAGAATGTGACTTTGGACGTTTAAAAGCTCACTGGCGCTGTTTGCTGACTAGGTTAGACCTCAGCGCAACCAACATTCCCATTGTTATTGCTGCTTGCTGTGTGCTCCATAATATCTGTGAGAGTAAGGGGGAGACGTTTATGGCGGGGTGGGAGGTTGAGGCAAATTGCCAGGTGGCCGATTTTGAGCAGCCAGACACCAGAACGATTAGAATCAGAGAGGCTTTGAAAACCAGTTTCACGACTGGCCAGGCTCCGGTGTGACAGTTGTGTGTTTCTCTTTGATACAAACCTGCCCCCTTTGTTGATTTTAATTCCCTGTAAGTCAACCACCCTCCCGCCTTCGATCACAGCTAGCAAAGGAAATAAAGTAACTATTGTTTTGAAACCATGCATTCTTTCTTTATTAATTAAAAAAAAAGTGAGATAACTGACAAGGTAGCACGGGTGGGGTGGGTTGCGGGAGGAGGAAAGGACAAGGCCACATTGTTTATTGTAGCCACACTACACATCAAAACTGTTTGAATGACAGCCTTCTGTTGCTTGGGCTATCCTCTGGAGTGGAGTGGCTGTGTGCCCGGAGCCTCCTCCCCACCCCTCCCAACATTCTTGGGTGAGGAGAATATGGAACTTGGGGAGGAGGGCAGGTGGTTATACATTGGATGCAGCAGGGGTCTGTGCTCTTGTTGGCTTTCCTGCAGCTCCAACAGACGCTTCATCATGTCCATTTGTTCCCCCATTAGCCTCAGCATCACCTCTGCTCTTTGCGCTCACTTAATGATTTCCTGGCCTCTGCCACTGAATGCCTCCATGCATTAAGCTGTGCCCTATCAGTGCAGGAGTACTGCATGGGCTCAGAAAACATGTCATCGTGTGTTTTTTTCGCCTTCTAATCTGCGATAACCTCAGGGGCGGAGATGACAGGAGGAGCATAGAAACATTTGCACCTGGGGGGAGATAAAAAGGGAGAGTAAAATTTAAGATGATATATTTCTGAGAACAAAAGAGAGACTCTTTCACAGTGAAACAAGCAATTCACAGCAAACAGCACATGTTCTTTAGGTACAAGGTCGCATTTTGCCTTTTATATTGAGTGCCTGCCAGTATGGTGACACATCACAAACGGCTGGGCAACAGAATTCGGTTTCCATGCAGCCATGGTAAGCCTTTTGGTATGCGGGATTGGCTTCTTATGCCTTCATAACATGTGGGAATGGTTTCAAATGGCAGCACCTTCCTTTCCCATAGCAAGCAATGCCAGTTGGATTTCACATTTACAAGGAGGGGCTGTGGTTTTCGTGTGGATGTGCAGCACACAGCTCCCCCCACCCCACCGCATGGCTATTCTCTGGGATGATCCTTTCACCCCTCCCCCCGCTGCGTGGCTATTCTCCGGGATGATCCCTTTTAGCCAAGCGCAAACAACCCAGCATAAACGGAGTCCTTTTACTGTTCCCTTACAAAAATTCCCCTATTTCAACCAGGCGACCATGAATGAGGCTAACACAGAAAGATAAAGACCGAATGTTGCTTGAATGTGACCAAAACCCAGGACCATTTGCTGCCATGCTTTGTGCTGCAATGATTCCAGACTACTTGCTACTGGTTTGGCGTGGTAAAGTGTCCTACCGTGTAGGACGAAATAAGGCAGCCCTCCCCAGAAACCTTCTGCAAAGGCTTTTAGAGTACCTCCAGGAGAACTTCACGGAGATGTCCCTGGAGGATTTCTGCTCCATCCCCAGTCACGTTAACAGACTTTTCCAGTAGGTATACTGGCCACAAATGCACCCCGATTCTTCAGGGCAAATCAGACATTAAACACTACTGCTTTTAAACCCTGTACTATAGTTATAAATGTGCACTCACCAGAGCTGCCTTCTCCAGCTTCAGGGTCGGGGATCCCATCTTGGGAGGTATTGGCTCCAAGGTGATGAAAAGATCCTGGCTGCCGGGGAGAATGGATTCACTGCTTGCCTGTTGCGCATTCTCCTCCTCCTCCTCTTCCTCATCCACAAAATCCTCCTCCCTGTTGCATGAGACTCCGCCTTGCAGGTGTCCACGGACAGTGGTGGGTAGTGGTAGGGTCCCCCCTAGAATGCCAGCAGCTGATCATAGAAGCGGCATGTATGGGGCTCTGACCTGGAGTGACCGTTTGCCTCCTTTGTCTTTTGGTAGGCTTGCCTGAGCTCCTTAACTTTCATGTAGCACTGCTGTGTGTCCCTATTGTAGCCTCTCTCCACCATGCCCTGTGTGATTTTGGCATATATATTTGCATTTCTTCTTTTTGATCGGAGTTCGGCCTGCACAGATTCTTCTCCCCATACAGCAGTCAGATCAGGTGTCTCCGTTTCGGTCCATGCTGGAGCTCGTTTGCGATTCTGGGGGGACTGCATGGTCACCTGTGCTGCTGAGCTCACCACACTGACCAAACAGCAAATGAAATTCAAAATTTCCCGAGGCTTTTCCTGTGTACCTGGCTAGTGCATCAAAGTTCAAAGTGCTGTCCAGAGCAGTCACATTGGAGCACTCTGGGATAGCTCCGGAGGCCAACACTGTCTAATTGCGTCTGCACTACCCCAAATTCAACCCAGCAAGGTCAGTTTTAGCGCTACTCCCCTCGCCAGGGAGGAGTACAGAAGTCGATTTTAAGAGCCCTTTAGGTTGACAGAATGGGGTTGGTTGTGTAGATGCATTCATTTTAAAATCGACCTAATGCGGCTAAATTCGACCTAACCCCATTGTGTAGACCAGGGCTAAGTTTCAACTACAGAATCTTTATAGTTGGTGATTCCTCAACCAGAGAGGACCAAGTCAGACTTTGAGATTCAAGGCTGAGTTTGCAGGGCTGCTGTGGGAGTGAGAGGGTGGAATCTTGGTATTTGTAAACCAAGCACATTTGATCTAGCATCATTAAGAGAAAAAAATATGGGAACCCTCAATGCCATTTAATAGATTCCTTATCAGAGTAGATCTTCACTTTAATGGCACACACAGTAACTCTGAAGAGCTGCAGTAGAGGAAACAACCCTTAAATTTGCCCCCAAAAAAGTGATGCACTTATTCCTATATAAAGTATCAGAGATTTTAGCATGCTTTTGAGTATCCTTTAAAGTACACAAACAGGGAAATACTTGCACATATGTTACGCCTATGAACAGAAGGCCAAATTCAGTTAAACCGATGAGGTTGCACAGCTATAGGTGGACTTTCTGGGATGCCCTCTTTGGACAATGTGTAAAGAATAAGGTAATACAAGTGTCTTTGACCTACTGAATAAGCTATACCTACTGCATTAATGCACTTATTAGTGATAGATAGATAGATAGATAGATAGATAATTCCAAATTACCCAAGGAATATTTAAGGCTTCAATCTCATGATGTATAATGGCTACTTATTTGCATTGTGGTAGCACCTAGAGGGCACAGTCAGAGCCCCATATTGGTAGGCACTGTACACACACAAAACAAAATAGAATATGGTCCTTCCCTTATAGAATTTACAATCTAAATGAGTCTCAAAATGTAAAATATTTAAAATCCTTTTCTCCCCTCCCCAGTTTTGGGGAACGCTGCATGTACATGTGTACGCTTATTTATTTCATAGAATTCAAGGGGGAAATTCTGCCCCTCGCCCCTGCTCCATGGGTATGGAACCTGTATGCTTCATGGTTACACAGACTAACAGGTTATAAGGCCAGAATAGATGATCACAGTGATCATCTAGTCTGACCTCCTGTATAACACAGGGTATAGAACTGCTCTGAATTAATCCCTGTTTGAACTACAACATATTTTTTAGAAAAACATCCAATCCCAATTTCAAAATTGCCAGTGATGGAGGTGGTTTGGGCCAAAATTCATGAACAACTGGGCAACAATCCATGCCCCAAAAATCCTATATTAATTTTCCCTTATATACCCTCAAAGTCAAAATGGAAAAATATAACTAAAACGCAAAAATATTAATATTAAACACTCATAGATCAAGAAATGCAATGGTAGGCCCCAATCCAGCAAAAGCCCTTCCAGTATATGTTTAACTCTGAGCATGTGACTCATCTCTTTGAGTTCAGGTTAAGCATGTGCCCAAGTGCTTTGCTGGATTGGAGCCTTAAGGTTTAACATGCAATTTTAATTTCTCCCTTTTGTATATATTTTCGTCTGATCATATGATTATACACTGTTCATCAAAAATATGTAAACTTTTTCCTACAAGCATGTTGCATGAATGTAGGTTTCTGTATTTAATTTTGTAGGTTTTTTCTAATTATTATTTAGGAGAAATAAAGGGTGGGAGAAAAATTCAAAAGACCTAAAGGCTTCAAATCACTGCAAGCTAGCAAAAAACTCCACTGTGTATTCCCAGTATAAGATTTTCAAGCACTCGGAACTTGCTTGAAAACCAACTTCCCCTGGAATCGGCCCCTGCATAGCTTGGCAAAGAGAACTATTCCCATCCCAAATTGCAGCTTTCAAACCTCACCCATTTTGCTGTATGCCACTTCAAAAATAGTTGCAATAATTTGTATATAATGGGAAGAACATGTTTTTCAGTCACTTAGAACACCGCCCTCTCCCCCTTACTCCCCAAATCTTCCCACCAAGACACCACCCTCACTTTCTTCATATCCTTCCTAAAGATGCATTTCTACTGGGAAGCTACAAAAAGCAAATTAATTAATACATTACACTAAAACATACTTTTTAAAAAAAACCTCTTCACTAGAGCCACAGACACAAATTGTGTTTCCATATGATCCTATTTCTGAAACAGTGTTCAACACCACTCTGCTAGCCTCTTGTCTGTACTCACCCTCCGTGTTATGTCATGTCTAAATTCTTGACTAAGTCCTTGGGGCAGAGGTTTGCCTAGCTATCAGTTTTGGGAGAGGCCTTTCATGCTTTTGGACACAATATAAATCATCATCATCAACTCAAAAATAGTTGAACCATTTTTGTTCAAAATTTCAGCTGAAAAAGTGAACATTATGATTATCTGAATCCATTTCAGAACAGAAACTGTTTTGCAATCTCATTTACAGTGGTATAGCAGTTGCTGCCTCTCCTGATGGGATATACCGTAGGTAGATGAAAGAGTCATAAATCAAGGTGCATGGGGTTTTGAAATAAAAGCAGTCACACATATTTTTTTAATTTACTCCCTTTTGACCATCTCCAAACCACATTGATATTTCTTTAAAGAACGAAATCAATTTCACATTACCAAAGTAAGCCCTTTGCTTACAAAAGCGGAATAGTGAATAACTAAAATTGCCCTAAAGCAGTATTGAATTGGCCTTTTCTGTAAGATTTATCACCTATCCATCTTTATTGTATCCATGTACACTAGCAGTGTCTCACATCTAATTAGGCTTATAATTGGGTTCATTTAAAATGCTCATTCCAAATACATTAGCATAATTGAACATGCATAAGCAGGTAATGCAAATTATTGTAGATTACATACTTCTGATATTTTAGACCTCTGTACATCCTTTCACTTTACCAGTAAACAGGCAATGGAAGAAGTCTGACAGAACTGATCTTTTATTTTTCAACCTATAATGCCCTACTTTAAAAATCTCAGGAAGATGGTTTCCAAATTTTTCAGCTATTCGGGAATCTTGACCAATGTGTTGAAATCTATTGACCTCACATGGGGAAAATAATCAAATATGAACTAGCATGTATATCCTCTTTGAACTTCCTCTTACAAATTTCAGACTCAAGAAAAAGGCTGAAAAGGAAAAACATTCTTTTCTATAAACATTAAGCTTTATGGAACCAATCACTTTCCATCTTCAAATTAAACTGGAGCCCACATTTAAAATGTAGTGTTTTTAAATCATCTGCAATAATAATGCCTTCAACGTTTCTAAAATCCAGAGGTAAAGCATATCCAGAATGCTAATGTTTGTTTTTGTTTCAAAACACTTTAGAAGAAGATAATCCAATCAGTGAATACTTGACTCACATAAGTCCTTTGTGCTGAGAACTAACAGTTTCAGAAAAAAAAAACACGAGGTCTTTGTTTCGTTTAAAAGGCAGAACAAAGGGAAATGTTTTACAAACAAACAAACCTAAAGAGGCCTTTTGAAATGTAAGTACATACCAGGGTAAAATAACCTTTTCTCTTACAGAAAAAGAAAAAAGAAACAAAGCCAATGTCCTTCCTCAGACTTCCTGTGTTTCACACTAGTTTCCAAATGCATTTCTTCCCATGCACTACCTGCCATATCCATGAAGTCTCTAAGGATTCAATCCTGCAAGGTACTGAGTGCCCTCAACTCCTATTGACTGTACTAGTAGTTGAGGCCATTCAAATACCTTGTAGGAAGTGCTCAGAACTTTGCAGGATCAGGTCCAAAGTTAACTTCTCTGCTCCCAGTGTCCTCTTAACTCTATTCAGACACTCTTTCTTGATTTCAAATCCTTCCGAAATGCACAAATTTCCCACTGAACAGGATAAAATTAACATTTAATACATCACTTCCCAAACACCCAATTTTTTTCTTAAAGACCAAGCTTTTCACTTTATTATTTTTTTAATTTATTAACAGACCAGTTGAATGACTATTATTTCTCTTTATTACATTTTATCTAGTGTTTTGCAAAGCTTTTTGCTGCTTTGGATATCTACGTACTGCATACTCTCAAAGATTGATCCTGTACTGTTGAAATGGGAGTTTTGCCATTGAGTTGTATGGGAGTCGGATCAGAACCTCAGAACAAAAACAAGCAGCTCCAGAGTTCAGTGTTAAAGCATTCTACTTTTCAACAGATCATGTAGCTATCCATCACACTAAGGAGCACAATTCTAATTTCTGACAATCACTAGACCCACTAAATCAACCCCTGGTGGATCAATCACCACAGCGTCAATCCATGGTAAGTGGAGACAAGCCCATAATTATGAAACTGTTGGCAAGGGAACACAATTAAAGCAAACTTGCCATCCACATGATACAGATTTTCAAATGCAACATCTTATATCAGTCAAATATTTAATTTAAGATAATGAATGCCACCAAACTAAAGACTATGCTTTTCTTTTATCGCTAGAGCTAGGTTTCTGGCAAGTGGGATAATGTGCCCTTCACCCCTTGGAGCCACAGAAGGCTTTCAAAAGACGATGAAATCATGTGCACACATCTGAGTTAATATAGACTTGAACATTCTGGCTCCCTCATTTGGTTTTTGTTTGTATGGAAGCTTGTAAAATTCTGTGTTAATTATGAAAAATTAGGGTCAAGTTCTCTATTGCAGATGCACCAGAGCAGGAAGTGTGGGGAGGGTGCTGAGATCCCCTTCCCAGCTCTTTATGCTCCCATGCAAGAGTAGTGATAATAGGGCCTTCCTGAGTACAAAATTGGGGGCAGCATGGCAGACAGCACTCAGCACCCCAGAAAGGAAACAAAGAGGTGGGACAGGGGGTCATTCTTGGCCCCACTCCTCTGCACACTGGGAAGTGGCTTTAGGAGGATGGTATGCTTTTCCCAAACGTATGGCAAGGGTTATCAGAGAGCGTGCTCCCCCAGCATCTCTGAAAGCATGGGACCCAACTTGCACATTGGACCCCACATGAAGTTCCTTTTTTCACTCATAACGGTATATGTACTATTAACTGGGGCTGTGAAAAACCTGTTTTACAGACTCTGACAGGCATGTAGATAGCTAAATGACCTAAGCTGTGATAGCTAATAACTGAGGGTAGGGTACACAACTGCTCAGAGTATGCCCAGAGGTGTTCAAGCATGGGCATTTACACATTAAAATGTATTATTAATTATTGCTAGGGTGACTTAATTCAAACTATATACAGTAATTATAATGTTCCAAATCATCAGTCCCATAACAATTTTAGAGTCATTCTACCCTGATCACATCAGCATTTCTTCCACCTTTGCTTATGCAGTCAGACATGGGCACACACCCTGCTGTCTGGGAATGTGCCGGTTTGCCTGATGGACTCTATATATATTGCTTTATTCTGGCTCCTATAAGGATAAGGTTTACTAATAATTAGAGGCCTAATCCAACATTTCTTGTGCAGTCAAACTTCCAGTGAAGTTGAATGGGAGTTTTGTGTATACAAGAAGTGTAAGACTGGCCGTGAATGGAGACTCACAGTCCTAGTCGTGTTGATTTACTGAGCCAAAATACAAATTCAGATAACACAGACATCAGAAAACTGACATACACGTGCTACTCTCTACCCGCCAAAAAATGATGTAAGGCCTTGAAGGCTTTACCAGGCCTTAGGTCCAAAATATGACTGAGTGTCTTTTGAGAAGACATGCTATAGTGCAAATAGAAGTTGTGGGCTTGATGCAGAAATTACTAGACGAGGTTCTGTGACCTGTATTGTGCTGGAGGTCAGACTAGATGATCAGAATGGTCTCTTCTGATCTTCAAATCTATGAATGATAAAACGTTGCTCTACTAGATCACACCAGAGCATATTTTCACAATACTCACTTGCGCCATCCCTTCATTACTGTCCTATCTTCTGTTCAGGGCACTGCTCAAGTAACAGCACTGTATGCTGTGGAGACCTATGGGGGCTGAGGAAACAAATCCTTCCCTCTTGGCCCAGCTGGCAACAAACTCTCTGCAGCTACTCTACTCCCTGAAGACTGAATGGCTGGTGGCCCTGAGTAGTCTTATATCCACTGGCCCCAGCTCCTGCCTCTCAATGCCCCCTCTGCAGTAGCACTCAGGGAGCTCCCACAGAGCTTTGCTCTGCAAAGTGCAGGGAAGGGGAGGATGCAGATCTCTGTAAACATTCCCCAAACCCTGCATTTTTTCCAAGTGCATTTAAGCAATAAGACACTAGGGCAAATACTCTGAAGCCAGAGACTATTCGTCAGTCACCATTTGATGATTTCTTTGGGCCTGCTCCTCAGGTGTGCCAGAACACTGCTTGTGCACTTAATGGGGAGAGAACACACAGGATTTTCTGGGGCGGCCTGAAGCTGGTTTGGCCCCTGGCACAACTTAAAGAAGCCTCACAGCTGCTCTCTAAGTTCTGCTGGCCTCAACATGTAAAGATATAGTACACCCTCTGCACGAAACATAATGTAAAAGTTGATGTAAACTGATTGACTGACTCAGCAGAAGAAAAACACCTAGCATCTAGCAAGGTCTTTTCTGCCAGGAACAATATTTACAACAATACAGCAAAATAAAGTCAATATAGGGAGATAAAGAAAGAGAGAGGACTTAGTTTGGGTTTCATCACAGTCCTATCAGCATGGGTATGGTGCTCTCCCTCATTGTCTCTCAGGCAGCCTTTTTACACTCCTTCCCCAGTCACTTGTGCTGCTACAGAAGGAAGGAAGATGATCCAACGATAAAACCCAGCAATGCCTCTGCACCCTAACACATCTGAACAATTGAATTATACATTGCGGTTTTTATTTTCAGTTGATGGGCACTGCTGTTTTAGATACAGAGTTGTCCAAAGTTCATTATGAATGTCCTAAAACCACCCAAAACAAAGACCCATAGTCTCAATACTAATTTTTATGTTAGAAACTGACTCATAAATGTGCACATTACTACATTAAACTTTATATTGGCGAATTACCTTCCCATGCAGGAGGTTCAAGACATCAGTGATTTCAAATGAAAGGTTTTTTTTAATGCTTAAGGAAAAGCTGATCTGACTTACTATGATACTGTGGAATCCCTCCACATTAACTTTCACCCTGAGACTAGCAGAAAGCATTACCCCTTCACATTTAATAAATTTAGCAAATTTAGCAGATATTGCTCGGAAACTTAGTTTGCTTTTATAATGAAAACCCCAACTTCTAACAAATTAAGCATTCAGAGATGACCCAGGCTCAAGTATTTTATGATATTGGGATCACACAGGATTTTGGTAATGGATACAGAGTCCTTCTCTTCTTGTTCATAAGTTTTTATCAGCCTCTCTCCCTCCCCCCCACATCAGCAGTGACCAAAAGTCACGGCCATATAATTTGCCACAATTTGGTGATCTCAGCCCAGATCCCAGTGGACAAGTATCTCAGAAAATAATTGGTACCATTGAATATGGTCTCAACAGAAAGACCAATGACTATATAGGCAAGAAGATTGAGCTATCCTTTTGCTGCCAGAGGTGGTAACTTCAGATCAAGGCTTCAATTCACTAGTACTGGAGGAAACTTGCACTTGAACTACCAGTGCTGTCCTTGTTCTATGGGTAAATCAAGAGCTTAGTTTTCCAGTGCTATCAATCTTGCACCTCTTTCAAATATTCCAGCTGCAATCAAAATTAAGACGACGGTCTTGTTAAATCTAGTACTTCTCATGTCTTGTTTGTTTTGGCACCGTGGAGGACTCCTAGTGATTTGATGGGTCTATGATCTAATATCTTCTACCATTTCTGAAACTTGTCATGTTATCAGAGGTCACCACAGTCAACACACAGCAACTGTACAAAGGAGTGAGCTTCCCCCATCCTAGCATTTCTAATCCTGTTTGTGCCAACTCTAACAATAAAATACACACATTAAAAACAGATGTTCATAAAAATCTTACACTGTTTAGCAGAATATTTTCCATGCATGCAAAGAGATGTCATGCTAATCAAGGAAAGCAAACATTAAACTTTGTTTGTGAAAGTTTGTATTGACTGGTGAAGGCAATACTTTCTTAATCTGGTCACACAGCAAACCCACGTCTCAATTTTTTCATGAGAATCAAATGCTTAGGAAATATTCTAGCCTGAGAGCCTTGACTACTTAAAGTGCAGTTCTAGCCCAAAAAGCGTCTATGTAAAAAAAAGACATCTTATTACTAACAGAACCATTCCTTGTGTGTTCAGTCATATAAGCTCATTGTAGTACAGATATAAATTTTTACTGCACTTCAATCCTGTGAGGCCCACAGAACGAACACAAATGTTGAACAAGAAGTGAACTATATTCTATTCCTGTTTACCAAATCCATTCAGCTCTACGAACCTGTGCGAACCTATGGAAGGTAATCAGTATTCACAGGTGTTCCAGAAACATAACGAGTCTGATCCAGAGTCCATTAAAGTCAATGAGGAAAGACTCCCATTAATAGGCTTACCTAGATATAATGGAGAGTCTACCTGAGTGGAACTTTTATTACCAACGGCGATACACAAGAAAAGAACCCATCTTAACTCTCAATCCCCATGTCGAATTTTCATGATTGACTGCTAGAAAAAGACATCTTTATGTGTAATCTGAGCATTTCGACATGTAAATAATTGAGACACAATAAACATACCCAATGCCATTTTACACAAATAAACATACCCAATGCCATTTTACACTTTTCAAAGCAGGATCACTTGAAGCCCTCGATTTATAGTAAAAAAATGCAAGAGTTCTATAGCTATCCCACCACCCTGCCTCAGCAATGACCTGGATGAGACAACATTTCAAAGTTCAGGGGGAGAGACTCATTTTTTTCCAGAGTCGGCCCACTCATCCCTAATTTACAATTTCTTTTTGTAAATGCTTATGCAATACTTTCAAAATTGCCTACCTTAATTGCAGCTTCCGCTGCAAACTTTCCTAGAGTTTGTTCCACAAATGAATTTCTCTTCCCAATGCAGTTTTTCCATTAATTTTCCACACGTCTGGTCTTTCTAAGCTTCAGTTCATGAGCTATTTTTTAAAAAAAATTATAGAATTTTGCTTACCCAGCAGCTGTGCTTTGAAGCACTTCAAGAAATATTTTCTGTGGTTTCAATGCACATGGATTTGCACTCCTAAATTTTCCTTTCAAATTCAAAAGCTCAAAACAGAACTCAGCCAAAACCACCGCAGTCATTTTGTTTTGTCAAAATACATGAAAATTGTGAATTTTGCATGGTTTTGATTCAAACCAAAAATCAGACCTACTTCATTTGAAACCGAGCTCACGTTCCCTTGAAAGATTTGTAAAACATTTTTATCTGGCTAGATTGGGATTTTCTAACGTGCTTATCTCCACGGTATCCATGTGGCAATGTGGCTGGAGTTTTTAATGAAACCAGACAAGTTTCCTGTGGTTTCAGACTTCAGGATTTACAATTTTACACCAGGGAACCTGGTTATCCTTTCAAATAATTCTGTGTCTTCCACACTGACTATAGTCAAGGCTTGTCTACACTTGAAACACTACAGTGGCACAAACATTCTCCCATATGTGTAGGTCCCTGAAAAGTGGTAGCTAGATTGAAAGAAGAATTCTTCCATCAACCTAGTGCTATCTACACCAGGGGTTAGGTTGGCTTTACCATGTCACTCAAGGGTTTGGGTTGTTGTTTTTTTTTCCCCCCTGAGTAATGTAGCTGGGTCAATCTAAATTTTTAATGTAGACCAGGCTTCAGAGTTTCAGATATAACAATACTCTGCCTTTACTGTATATGGCACCTTCTATCAGTGAAGCACAGCCTGCTGTTCAAACATAAATGAATCAAGCCTCAGCTGAATTAGTACCTATCCTAATTTTACAGAAAGAGAATATGGGGCTCAGAGAGGTTATGTGACTTGTTCAAGGTCACAGAGAAAGCCTGTTGGACAAGCAGGAGCAAATTGAATTCTCCTCACTTTCAGACCTGTGCTTTAAGCATAAAACCATCATTCTTACCTGTTTGCTTCAATACATACAACAGACCAACTTAGTCACATCCCTTCTTAATCTCCCTTTTCTAATACACGTAATTTAATGTTCTTAATTTCTTCTCATGGTTGCTGGAGATGTAACCAGATAATGACCTGCCAAAGCTCTCTCATTCCCTGAACCAAACTGAACCTGAACCTTATTTAAGTTTCTCCACTTTCATTAATTTTTAAGGGCAATCTGGCACCCTCTCTTCTTAGCCTGTTTCCTCATTAAATTTTGTACATTCTGGGCTGCCACTAATGAAACTCCCAGACCATAACGATTGAGGTATTTTGGAAGTGGGGATCCACAGAGCGGCTGCTGCATCTTGCTATTGGAATGTCATGTTGCCAGGAATAAAGCTTCAGTCCAAAAACAACATGGGAAAGACACTGAGCCGCTTTCAAAAGTTGTCAGCTACCAGTGTGGGAGAGTGCCATTGATTGTGCAAGACCGGGCACAGCACCAGTCACTGGGGCACTCCTTTGCTCCCTCTTACACTCTTGGCCTCTGTTTACACGCTTGGCCTCCGTTGCCATGTCAGTAATTTGCTTAAGAGTATTTTACCAGTACTGTACCTTTTTTCAATGCAGTACTGTGTCAAAAGGATTCTTGAGGTCCAGGTAAACCATGTGATGTGCTTTGCCCTTATCTGCTCTCACATCTTCCCCAAAGAAAAGCAATCACATGTTCAGCACAACTTCCCTTCTGGAAAATTCCTGCCTACTGTCTATAATCAATCTGTACACAATCAATTGTTCTACTCCTTGGTCCCGGATTCTATAATCTTTCCAAGTATTGAAGTCAGACATGCAGACATAGTTTCTCAATTGTTTCCTCAGCCCTTGTATAATCTGCCTGGCACCATCTCTGTACCAATATGTATACGCCACATCTCCACCTGTGCTAAAATCCTGATCTGTTCTTTTTCCATCTCTTGATCTTGACTATTACAGCCCCCTTTTCTAGGGTCTGTGTGCAATCTCTGCAGGCTCCAACATGCACAGACTACTGCTATCCCCCTTCAGATATGCACCATGACTACATCATCCTCATTTTCACATAACTCCACTAAGTACCAGTTCCGTTCAAAATTATCCTCTGTGTTTGCTGAGCATCAGATTTGTTAGGGAAGAGGTCATGCAGAATTTAGCTTTGGACTCAGCCATTAGAGGTCTCTACACTGCAGAATAAATCTTGCCAAAAAGTGATGATCAGTTTTCAAACTTACAACAAGGAGAACTGGGAGAAAACATGAGGAAAAAGACTGTGGGGGAAAATAGTGTTTAGGTACAGATGGGTCTACCTGGATTGGAGTGATGGCAAAGCATCCACCTACTTCACAAGCACGGGTGGCAACTATCAGTTCTTGGAAGTGTCATAGCCAATGCAGGAGAATGCTCAAAAGATGTGGATGTCATATAGTAGCAGCTGCCACCATGTTTTTGGCCCTGTGTTTGTACAGCACTTGCCACGGTAGGGTCCTGATCCATGACTAAGGCACCTAAATGCTATGGTTATACAAATAATAATAAATAATAATAATAATGTCTGCACTTAGGCACTTTTTTTTTGGGGGGGGGGAGGGGGGACGTCTTATTTTCTGAGCCAATTGATAACAAGGCCAGAAACCATGACATTCAAATAATGTAAGAGTAGTGTCATAAGCTAGCCCTGCCTGACAGCAGACCACAGAATGACAGATATGCCTGCCTCAGTGGCTCACTGGTCTAATTTGGGGTTAATGATTAAACATCTTTCTTTAATTAGTTGATTCAGAAATGTTCTGGTTCCCTCTACTTAAGATAAAAGGGGCCCACGTAACCCTTCATTAAAATACAGTCGATTATACTCTTGGCTCAAACTAAGGACATAAAACATTTAGGGCTAAATTCTGCCTGTATTCAAAACTCTCGTAATCCAACCAAAGGCAGAGGGGTTGCCCGATGTAAGTCTGGGCAGAATTCGGCCCTGCCTGTAGGTCTGATCACCTATTCCTACAGGAAAAGCACAAGGGAAGGAATCTACATAAGTGGAGAGAGTCTCTGCAAGGTCTCTGCTCAGTTTTTCCAGTTTTCTAATTGTTCCACCAGAGGGACAGGCTTTGCCCACTACTTCCGCAGATAAAGCAACAAGGCCCACCCACAACTCCTGGGGGATCTGTGGGAGGCTAGGGCCACCCATGCGAAGGCTCTTCATCTGCACTCAGGCTCTGGCCTCCTGCTCCAGTAGAACCACACAGCCAGACACTCCCTGGCCAGAGAACCCCCTTAGAAGGCAGGTATTCACCACAGAGCAGGAAGAGGGCCTGTCTATGAAAAAGTTATTCATTTGTGGTCCTGGGTTCCATGAGGCTGGTGTGGGTTACAATGCCTATCACCACAGTCCCTCCTATGGTCTTCCCACACCTCCTCTGCATTTTCTACTGTACACCACGCACGCGCACACACACACACACACACACACACACATATATATATATATATATATATATATCAGGACTCACTGCAGGCCTGCCACAGATCCAGGAAAACATGGAGGAGTGCTGCTGCATGACTAACTTCACCCCCAGTTCTGCATAGGGTCCCCTCAACATAGTGATTATGTCCTGATTCTGTCATCCTTAGCCATGCACAACTCTCATTGAATAAGTACAGACTACAAAACCAGTTTCTAAAGAGACAAGTTACATTCTACCTCTATATCCTTGAGAATAAAAGGTTAGAGTTTTTGGCAAATGCAGCAAGAGATAGTCTTTAGTGTCTCTTTAAATCTTTCTTAATATATAAATGACACTTAAAAGTGCATTTTTATTGCAGTTGGCCCAATACCTAAGGTCATAACAAGTTGCCTCCCTAGTAAATGTCTTTTTTTCCTTACCACAAGGACATAAAATTCAGACCTTCAGATTTAAAAAACACCTTAAGTGTTAAAATAAAATAACCCTCAGGGAATAAGAAGTGGGATTTTGCATCAAAGAAAAAGCCGTCTCTTCAGAGGTGGTGAGCTGGAAAAGTGCCGACGCTTGCAGTAACTTCCTACAAATGACTTTCCCACACAACTTTTGAAAGAAAGAGCTCACTTTTTTACCCATTGGGGTAATCCAGGATAACAGAAAACATAAACAAGAGAAAAGCAAACCAAGTGAAGTATCCCAACTAAAAAGCCAGGTGGGACGTCATTTATTGGGGAATTAAAAACAGATGACTATACACATGCAAGTGTATTTTCTTAGGGTGAGTCTCTTATCCCTTTACTCACAATGAGTAACACTCTACTCCACAAGCAGCTTCACTGAAGTTATTAGGACTCCTAATGGAAGGAAGGTGCTATTTACTGCGAGCAAGAGAACCAAGATCTGGTCCTTATAAAGTATCTGGCCTTAATTGTTTTTACATGTAAATACAAAATATTTTTAACTTACTGTTTGGATCTGACTAGTGGCAATCTAGCTACTTGTTCAGAAAGTATCCTTAATGTGATCCCCTCCCCACCACCTCAGTAAAACCTTTCCTCTTGAAGCTCCTTCATACATTTCAGAATTTTCTCTCATTGCTTCACTGCCTTTCCTTTTCCAGTTTCTCATTTGCACTTGAATGTTTACGTATACTTCTACCAAAGCAAAGGCAATAAATAGAAAGTTTAAAAACAGCATTAACATACCTTAGGAAGTGCAAACCAACACCGACAACTGCAACAACCTGCACACGCCAATATCATCAAAATCCTTTTTTGAATCTAGCAATTGGAAATCATTGGGAGTTAGGCACCTCACCTGCCTAGGCACTTCTGTACATCCCACTAGGCCCCTATCTTTATCTTTATGCATCTAAATAACTTTTTTAATTTAGCCCTACATGCATGTAGTATGTATGTAGTTAATATAAAAAGCACCAACTACTGGCACACAGAAATATGTAGCATTGTTCCTAAGTTTGTTGGGGTCAGTAAAGTTGTTACGGTTTCTTACTGCAAGTCTTAATACATGCGTAAGTATATTTAGCAAATGAAAGTAAAGAAAAATAGAGAGAAGATAAAAGCATTGTATGGTTGGGAAATTACTGAACATTTAGAGCAATAGAGCAAACATTTGGAGCTAGATTATTCTTTTCAGGAACAGCCCCATGTGGGGTCTAGTGCATATACACAGTCTCTCAGCCCAGTCTTCCTTGCTCCCTAGTGTGCAGTTTTCAGAGAATGTCAGTGCGTGGCAGAAGGCATAGGTCTCGCCCTCTCCCTGCTGCTTTGTTAGGTGATTTGCCCTCACATGGTAACATGAAGGGAGCTTGTCCTGAGTGCACTGTAGTTGTCCCTGCCCTTGTGTGGGCAGTGCCAGGTTTACGATGCTGAGAAGGGGCCCCGGCCTACTCTGCTTGCACTACGCCCCGAGACCCCGCTGGCTCCCCCTGCCCACCACTTGCTCCTCTTGGCCTGCCTGCCGGCTGGCCAACAACTCCTCTCTGCTCCCTGGCCCCACTCCCTGCTCCTCTCAGCCCCCTGTCCGGACCCCAGTGCACCTCCAGCTCTGGGCAGTCTCTGCTTCCCACCACCTGTGGGGTCCCACCTGTCTCCCCAGGGCTGAGCCGCCTGGGACGGGTGCAGAAACCTGGCCAGTCTCAGCCAGGTGTGGGGGTGGGGGAAGGGGGGCGACAGTGCAGAGGGCTTGGCTGGGCCCCTCCAGGCAAGTGTGTCTTGAGGGACCCCGGCTGGGGCAGGCCCTGGCCTGGCTGATCGTGCCGCTCCCGGCCCTGGGACCAGCCCTGGCTCCGCTGCCGGCTCAGCCCAGCGACACAGGCTCCGCTGCCGACTCAGCCCAGCGACACAGTTGCCTCCCAGCAAGGCCGGTGAGTATGGCCAGGAGGCAGGGCGTGGGGGAGTGGGACTGTGGGGAGTCTGGGAGGTGCTGGGATGTGAAGGGGCAGGAAAGATGTGTTTGTGTTGGGGCACTAGGCAGTGGGGGTTCTGGGCTGTGAAGGGGAGGGGAGGATCTGTGTGTGTGTTGGGGGAGTGGGGGTTCTATGGTGGGTGCTGGGCAGTTGTGGTGGGGCTGTGGGCAGGGGTGATGTTGTGCAGGGCACTGTACATTTGTGGGTGGGTTGGGGGGGCTCTGGGCATAGTGGGTCCAGGGGGGCTGTGGCCACAGGGAGTTAGGGGAGGTCCTGGGTGCGGGGAGGCTGTGGCCGTGGCATAGACCCGCCGCCAAGGGGAAGGGGAAAGGGAAGGGGCATACTGGCAGCACAGAGCCAGGCAGGCCACTGTGCATCTGGCAACTGCCCGTTTGTAAATAGTGCCCTAGCATTGGGCGGAGTGGGGCCGCCCCTGCCATGCTATGCCCCATTGCCCCTGGCTGGCTCCTTGCTCTAGGGACTGACCTCCCTGCGCCATGCTGCATTGCCTCCAAGGGGCCCACAAATATGTTTGGCGCCGGGCCCACAAAAGGTTAATCTGGCCCTGGGTGTGGGACACACAAAAAGGGAAAGTTTCTTAGAATCCTTTTCCCCGTCCTCCATGCAAGGGTCGGTCAATGTTGACTCTTTAAGAAAGGGCCGGGATTTACATCTTCCCCACTCCTTTACAAATGATCACTTGCTAACCCCTACAGCGCAACATGTATGGAACAGTAAAATCCAAATCATTTAAAGCCACGAGTGAACCTGCCCAGGCCATTACTGTTCCGATAAGGAACTTCTTAATTACCTAAACTGCACAAGCTGCAAACATAGGGTGTGGATTCTATTAACATTTCTGATTCAATGCCCAACTGGAGTCAGGAGTATGCTGTACACTTCTCCAGTCTGAAGAAAAACCACCATCATTTGATTTTGATTTGGAATCTTTCCTTTTTCTTAGCTCATGTCCCTAAAAAGTGACTTTTAAAAATCTTAAGCTCTTCTTTACCCACCAACCTTCCACCTCAACAAGTAATGGTTTTCCTCTCCCAGCTTCCCATGCAAATGATGGTGCCAAGAATATAGCTGTTGCACATTTCCTATGGTGCTTATATGTTTTACAAAGGTTGTTTTGTGCCAGTGCTTCATAAACATTCCTAACAAACCATTGTTATCTATTTGTAATCTCAGTTACTACTGAACATTTCTCACATCTCCTCTTAAAGACTTCACAATTGTGGACTTTCATTGAAAAAATGGGCCAGATCCCCTGAGGATCTGACCTGAAATTCTGAAAACATTTGCCCCCTTTGCAGATTGACATTGTCCATCTAGACAAAACCCCTCTCCCTCCTCCATTCCCTACTGGAAGTGTTGGGGAGCAAAAAAAAACAAAAAAACCCCCACAACTTTAGATGGACAACCACAAGAACGCAAAAGGCAAAACAAAAAACAGCCAATAGAAAAAAATTATTAGTACATATTAGATCACTGAAAAGTATTCTAAAACAGTAAATCGAGGTTTATTTTTATTGGTTAAGGAAATAGTGTGTGGGTGGGGGGGGGTGTAGATAGGTGTAGACCACACACACACCCAAATTTGCTAGGAATTCCCTAGTATGTTTTAAAAGAACTGAATTCTGCTCAATGAGACTGTTTAATTGCTACATTAAATCTAGCTTGTGGCCAGATGATGTTCCCAAAGAAATCCATGCATAGAGGACTCCTCCACGCAAAAGGGGCTCACGTGTTCCTCAGCAAAACTGACGCCCTGCACATGCCCTCTTCACAGAATCCGGGGGAGGAGATGGAGTCAGCAGAAGGGTAGGAAAAGACAACACAAACACATCATCACTCCTCCAGCCCCATGAAAATTAGACAGAAAGGATAATACAGCCTCACTCTGTATTCACTTTTCCACAATCCCCTCCTCTGCCTCAAGATCTTTGGGGGCCACCACACTCAGTGAGGAGTCCAGTAGAGTTGTACGAGCAACAGGAGAGAGGTTCAGAGCCATTGCTGGACATAGGACATCTCCGCAGATCGCCCTGGCCTCCTGCAGATCCTCCAGGATTTCTCAGCTTTTGGGGCAGGTTTCCACTAAAAGGTGTGGGGAGCCAAGCCTCACAAACCCTGTCCCTAAGAAGTGAGGAGAGGGAATCTCTTCCCAGAAATCCCTGTGAGGATTTCTTTGTAAAAAGTCCCTTCCTGTAGATTCCACAAGAAAGGGGACAATCTGTCTCTTGCAGTGAGTAAGAGAAGATAAATGCTCCCCATTTCCAACATTGACATTTACTGTTTCATTCTCACGTAGCCCAGGAGACCACTATCCTATCCCTTGTCTTCTATCTATAAAAAAAAAAAGGAAACCTCCAAAAATATACAGCTATTATTGTGATTATTCAGCGTGCCTGAGAAAGGAACCACAGTCTCATCTCTCAAGTTCTTCTGGCTGCAAAACTGTTCCCCCAGCTGCTTTGAATTTTCAAATGATCTTAGCCCAATTAAGAGGATATAAAATGATGCAAGGACTTTAAACTGTTTTTATGGAGAAATAAATTGAAACTAATTTCTTTTTATCAGCTAAAACAAAAACATACATACAGGCACTTGTTTTAGGCTGAATAAATAAATGAGGCACACAACACCTAACCTTACAAGATATAAAATATGTTTTTATAAGGTGGAAGTGGTACATTGTAAACCGACTTTCCCTTGCTAAAATTCCCAAGTAGGAATTTTATGTGGCTTGTTATTAAAATGTTTAGTCTGAATAAGACTAAGGAAGAACTGACTCCTCACATGTTCTAAATATGGCCTGTAAAATAGTTGAATCACTTATTTCTTCATGTGCCTTGACATGGTCAATTGACATGGTACCAAGAAACAGAACAGAACTCTTCAGAACACTGTTATAACAATCCCTCCGTATATTACACACACCATAAAAACAACATTGTCTTCATAAAATCTTATTGCTTAGGTTTTATTGGCAGAAGGGAGCAATAGCAGTGAATAATCTGGTTTGTTGGCAATAATGCATTTTTAATTTTTAAAAAATTGTAACTACCTCCAGAGATTACAAGAGCAGTGATTAAAAATTAAAATACATCTTTAAAAATAATCAGTATGTGTTTCCATACCAAATATATAGTTTATTTGTACATCAAGACTGGTAACTACTCTACAGAACAGAAGTTGATGGAAGTTTTAGTATTCTGGTATACATTTATCACTGATTCAGATGAGAAAGCAAGCTACTTCTGGAATATTTCTTAGCTAACAAGATTTGTGACTGATTCATAGACTCTTGTTTGAACAAGCTATATGCTCCAGCCCACTAGCTTCTTTATTCATGCTTCTGTTATTATATGTCTGCAGTGAGACGGAGTGGCCTCCCACTGAGCCAGAGGGGGAAGAACCAAACTCTGAGACCAGGTGGGTGGAGCCAGATCATGCCCTCCCCTACCCCCAGAAGTTAAGAGGTGGCACAGGAAGTACAATGGGCGGGCCCTGGAGCCCAGTTGCTACCACTGATGCAGCTCCAGGTGGAAAGCTAGCCTTGGTCTACACTGAGAAGTTACATGGGCATGGCTATGTTGACCAGGAAAATGAAAAAATACAAGTTTGACCTATGCTATGAAGTTAGCCTTGCGTTAATCTAGTTGTGTGTGTGTGTGTGTGTGTGTGTGTGTGTGTGTGTGTGTATCTACATTTAAATTTGTCTCCCACTGAAGTAAGCACCTCATTACAGTAATACCACCTCCCCGAGCAGTGTTGAGCCATGGTTAAGGCTAAGATTTGATCATGGTTATTTTTAGTAAAAGTCACAGACAGGTCGGACAATAAACAAATATTCAGAAAGCCTGTGACCTATCCATGACTTTACTAAAAATAACCGGGGGTAGGGCTAAGTAGTGGGGGAGGAATGGAGTCCCAATAGTGGGGAGGGACTGACAGGCCAAAGGAGACACGCCCAGCATCAGCTACCACAGCGCGGGGCACACAGCCCCTGCTCTGGAGCTGACCGCAGCAGTGGGACAGCACTGCACAGCCCCAGCTGCAGGGGAGGAAGTAGCTGAGACCCGTAAAGTCATGGAATCTGTGACTGACGTGACCTCCGTGACTAAATCATAGCCTTAGCCATGGTCAACGTACTGAGGTTGACTCAACGTGAGTGTATGCACTGCATTACTTATGTCAACCTTAACAGTCCTCCAGCAGCTGTCCCAAAATGCCCAACACGGACCATTCTGGTCACAGCCTGGGGATCAGAGAGACCAGAAAACCACCACTCCCATCTTAAAGCCCTGACCATTTTTGAAATGCCTTTTCCTGATTGTCCAGCTTGTTGAGCACACCTAGCAGTTCTCCATTACTGTGTGTAGTTAGCTTGCTGACCATGCTAGCTACATGCTCCAGAAGTGCTCCAGCTTGTAGTGGAAAGGAGATACTGGATTTCCTGGGTGTGTGGGGAGAAGAGGCTGTGCAAGCATAGCTACAGACCTGCTGGAGTAATGTGGACATCTACAAGCAGATTGCATGGGGGATGCAGAGGAAGGGGTAACAACAGGGATCAGCAGCAGAGCCACGTGAAAGCAAAAGAACTACGTCAGGCATGCCATAAGCCTAGAGAGGCCAACAGACAATCCAGTGTAGATCCGCAGACCTGCCGATTTTACAAAGATCTGCATGCCATACTTGGTAATGGGAGATCCCATTACCATCCCGCAGGTCACCATGGATACCTCAGAGAAGCCTAAGTCACAGCCCCCACAAGTGTGAACAGTGAGGGCAAAGAGGATGGGGGACATGTGACTAGGGGGTCCTGCTATACAGTGAGCCAGGACCTGTTTCAGACTTCACTGCAGTCCAGTCAGTCAAGCCTGGGTGAGCCCGATGCAGTGGAAGGAACCTCAGGTAAGGATGTAATTGTAATTCCCATTACACTGATGTACTGATGGCACCCCCAACTTAACAGGACACACTCTCACAATGGGCTGCTGAAGAGACTAAACACACCCAATGAGCCTCTCCTAGAGACGTTTCAGAAAGCACTGAGGCAATGGCTGGCCAGTGACTCATCATGGAATGTAAGGACATGTGACCTTTTGCCAGTTATTTTCGATGCACCTGGACTGAAGGTATGAAAGGGAGATTGTGACATCATTTCTTTGTCTTCATTACCTGCTTCACATCTCTGGACTGGATTTCTAACAAGGAAGCTTTAAACAATTAACTGAATGGCCCCCAATGTGTTTGGATGATTCAGAGAGACTTCTTACAAGCTAGCAGATTTTACATCACTGCTGTAATCCTGAGCTGCAATCGCTGAATAATCAGTTGGAAGGTATATGATTCTTTAACTATCTGATAACTCTCTTCTTTTCTTTCTTATATTAATAAAACTTTAGTTTTTAGTTATTAAAGGATTGGCTACAATCATGATTTTTGGGTAAGGTCTAAGTTATATATTGACTTGGTTAGGTGGCTGATCCCTTCGGATTGGAAGAACTTTATATCTGATTAATCTGGTTTTCAGTAACCTGTCATCATAAAGTCCAGTTCTCTGGGTGGTGAGTCAGGGGCTGGAATGCCTAAGGAGACTGCATTTATGACTACTTGTTAACCAGTGAGGCGACACAGAAGTTAACTTTTGTTACTGGCTTGGTAAAATTTAATGCTAGAATAACCACTAGTCTGAGGTGTGTCTGCCCCGTTACTCAGCAGTTTGTGCTGAATTTGGTATTCTCAGCTGTGACCCACTTAGGCATGGTGAAAGACCTAGTTACATTGCTCAAGTCTATGAAAATTTTCAAACTCTGTGCAACGCAGCAAGGTGATCCCGCTGTAGATGAGAATTTTTCCACCGACCTACCACCTCTCAGAGAGGTGGATTACCTATGACAGAAATACCCCTTTGGTCAATGTAGGAAGTGTCTACACTACAGTGCTACAGCAGCACAGCTGCAGTGGCATAGCTGTGACACTGTAGTGAAAACATACCCCAATTTGACATACTTTGGGCCTGACTTTCAGAAGAGCTGAGGAGTCACAACTCCAGCTGAAATCCATGGAACTGTGACTGTGCTGTATGTTTAAAAAATTAGGCCCAAGATATCACATATTAGACACCCAGGAAAGGAGGGACTAAAAATTAGAGGCCACTTTTGAACACTTGAGACCCAATTCCCCTGTGTCACAGTGTCTCAAATAACATTCATCTTTATAATGGTCTCTGAGATCTTTTGATGAAAAGTGCTATATATTTGTTCAGCAGGAGGAGGAGGAGGAGGAGGAATAGTAATTCCAGATAAATGGGCATTTTATGGATGAAAGTAAAAGATCAGTAGCATCTGTCTGTTTCCAGTAGCAGGCACTCAAGTGTTAGGTGAGATGTTCTTCCCCCAAGTTCCTCAGAATAGACCCCTGGTTTCAGCTGACCACTCATTGCATCAGGTAAAATAGAAAGACTAATTTTGGTGCCATCTTTCAAACAGAAGGGCATTCTATAACTCTGAGCCAAAATGCGGTTTTCACCCTTTTTAATTTCAGTGAATGCCTGACATTTCCACATTTATGACTTTCACAATATTATGTGATAGGATGGCACAAAGAATTGTGGGAGAGCTCTACAGTTAGGAAGTAGAGACACTAACATTTGTAGTACAGAATCTTGTTTCAACTCAGGAAGTCATTAATAGTTTTAAAGATGGTCTAAAAATTCCTGAATGTTGGTGGTTTAGGTAAAATAGAACCTAGACATGAAGCACTTGTAGTTTTGACTTTGCGAAAACAAAACCTGACCGACATGGTTTTGCAAGAGAAAAACATTGCTTCCTCCACCCATCTTGAATCAATTTCAGAAGACCCATAAGTTATGTGCTATTACATGACTTTCCAGTCTCCTTAGTAGTGGGTTAGGAAAGGTACAGCCATGAAGGTGGTGTTCTCTTCAGTCCTTTTAGTCAAAGGTAGGGGCCTCGGCAGAGACAGATGCATCCTGAAGGTGAATGCCTGGCTGCGAGGATGGTGTCACCAGCAGGGCTTTGGCTTCCTTGACTTGGGGCTGCTGTTCCAGGAAGAAGGACTGCTAAACAGAGATGGGGTCCACCTATCGAGGAAGGGGAAGAGCATATTTGGCTACAGACTGGCTAACCTAGTGAGGAGGGCTTTAAACTAGGTTCAACAGGGGCAGTTGACCAAAGCCCACAGCTACATCAAAAACATGTAGACCTGGGAGAAGGGTCGGAATCTGGGGGGGGAACATGGGCTGTTATAACAGAAATAAGGGAGAGACAAGACAGAACTAGGGGAGGGAAATCAAATCAGTATCTTATATGTCTGTATACTAGTGCAAGAAGTATGGGGAATAAGCAGGAAGAACTCAAAATGCTAGTAAATAAACACAACTATGACATAGTTGGCATCATGGAGAGTTGGTGGGATAATACGCATGACTGGAATATTGGTATAGAAGGATACAGCTAGCTCAGGAAGGACAAGCAGGGAAAAAAGGGAGGAGGTGTTGCCTTATATATTAAAAATGTATACACTTGGACTGAGGTTGAGATAGAAATAAGAGACAGACTTGCTAAAAGTCTCCAGGTAAGGATAAAAGAAGTAAAAACCAAGGGTGATGTCATGGTTGGGGTCTACTACAGACCACCAAACCAAGAAGAAGAGGTGGATGAGGCTTTTTTTAAACAACTAACAAAATTATTCAAAGCACAAGACTTGGTGATGGTGGGGGACTTCAACTACCCAGACATCTGTTGGGAAAATAACCCAGCAGAGCACAGATTATCCAACAAGTTCTTGGAATGTATTGGAGACATTTTTTTATTTCAGAAGGTGGAGAAGGCTATTAGGGGGGAGGCTGTTCTAGATTTGATTTTTACAAATAGGGAGGAACTCGTTGAGAATTTGAAAGTGGAAGGCAACTTGGGTGAAAGTGATCATGAAATGATAGAGTTCATGATTCTAAGGAATGGTAGGAGGGAGAACAGCACAATAAAGACAATGGATTTCAAGAAGGCAGACTTTAGCAAACTCAGGGAGTTGGTAGGTAAAATCCCATAGGAAGCAAGTCTAAGGGGGAAAACAATTGAAGACAGTGGGCTGTTTTTCAAACAGACATTATTAAGGGCATAAGAGCAAACGATTCTACTGCAGAGGAAAGACAGGAAGTATGGCAAGAGACCACCCTGGCTTAACCAGGAGATCTTCAATGATCTAAAACTCAAAAAAGAGTACTATAAAAAGTGGAAACTTGGTCAAATTACAAAGGATGAATATAAACAAATAACACAAGTATGTAGGGACAAAATTAGAAAAGCCAAGGCACAAAACAAGATCAAACAAGCTAGGGCCATAAAAGGAAACAAGAAAACATTTTACAAATACATTAGAAGCAAGAGGAAGACTAAGGACAGAGTAGGCCTGTTACTCATTGGGGGGGCAAAGGGGGAGACAATAACAGAAAATGTGGAAATGGCAGAGGTGCTCAATGACTTCTTTGTTTCAGTTTTCACCAAGAAGGTTGGTGGCGATTAGATATCTAACATAGTGAATGCCAGTGAAAATGAGGTAGGATCAGAGTCTAAAATAGGTGTAAGCAAAGTCAGGCTGAGCTCCACCCTGACATCTGGTGGCGAGTTGTGGCAAGTTGTGGAAAAGAACTTCAGGGGCTGATCTCATTTGCACCCCCACCCTGCCTAGCATGAGCACATAGCTGCCCAAATGGTCACTTTGGCTGCTGTGGGATCCCCAGTTTCTCTGTTATTGGGGCAGGAAGAATAAATTGTTATTATCCTGATTATGGGAATCAAGGACAGTGGAACTGTACTTGGCCTTTTGTTATGATGGAAGGACTCGCCATCAACTAAGTAGCACTCACTAGGCAAGGGACATGGGTTCCAAAACTCAGTGAATTGAGAGAGGCTGGGGACATGTATTAATACCTGATGGGATGGACCCCTAGTGAGGGCCCTACATGCTAATTGCACCGCCTCCTCTCTCCACTGTGGAATATCAGAGCTACTTTTGATTCCATTAGGAGTCTAATTACAGGCTGCTGAGCTGAATTCACTTTGGGCCAATGGTGCACAAGCACTGAGGCTCCCCTACTACAAGCTGAAGTCACAAAAGAGCTAAAATTACTAAGAGCTGAATCACTGAGTGTTGTGTTAAGTAGTGGGGGGGGGGGGAGGCCTGAAGATATATTGCAGAGCAGTTCATGGGACGGCTGGAGCGGCTTATGGGGTGGCTGGCAGAGCAGAGCGATTCGTGGGATGGCTGGTAGAGCGGAGCCCCACGGAAAGGTGGGGCAATCAGCTTCAGACCAAGTAAGGTGCCCCTTAACTCCCCCATCTCCACCCAGGTTGGGAGGTAAAACTCTGCAGATAAACTTTCGAACTCTGGCGCTGCACTGACCAGGGACAGAGACTTTTGGACACATGCATCCGATGAAGTGGGTATTCAGCCACGAAAGCTCATGCTCCAATACTTCTGTTAGTCTAAGTGCCACAGGACTCTTGGATGAAGTGAGCTGTAGCTCACGAAAGTTTATGCTCAAATAAATTTGTTAGTCTCTAAGGTGCCACAAGTACTCCTTTTCTTTTTGCAAAAATGATTACAGGTCTAGAAAACATGATTTATGAGGGAAGACTGAAAAAATTGGGTTTGTTTGGTTTAGAGAAGAGAAGACCGAGAGGGAACATATCAGTTTTCAAGTACATAAAAGGTTGTTACAAGGAGGAGAGAAAAGAATTGTTCTTCTTAACCTCTGAGGATAGGACAAGAAGCAATGGGCTTAAATTGCAGCAAGGGCAGTTTAGGTTGGACATTAGGAGAAACTTCCTAAGTGTCAGAGTGGTTAAGCACTGGAATAAATTGCCTAGGGAGGTTGTGGAATCTCCATCATTGGGGATTTTTAAGACCAGGTTGAACAAACACCTGTCAGTGATGATCTAGATAATACTTAGTCCTGATTTGAGTACAGGGGACTGGACTAGATGACCTCTTGAGGTCCCTTCCAGTTCTATGATGAGTTCCCAGAATAAAGATGCTGTTATAAGCTCAGTTTAACAACAGATCATCATCTAATTATTATTGGAAGATGGTACAGACTGCTAGGCTGACATCAGATTTTTCATTTCGAGGGGAATGCCATGAGTTCGGGAAAAAAATCTGTTCTGAAACAGCAACAACAAAATTTCTGTGAAACAAAATTCCGAAATAAATCAGGTCAATCAAAATATGTTGTTACACTTTTGACTTTATTTTGTATTATATGTTACAATGTAATACAAAATTTTAACAAAGTTATTTCAAAACAGAAAATCAAAACATTCTGTTTCAAAAAAGGGGAAACATTCATTCTTCTCTAAACAATTTTTTTCAGTTTTCCTTTTGAAACAAACTTTCACCAAAATTGACAGGTTCACACAAAATGTTCTGCTTTTGACAAATCAGCATCTTTTAACAACAAACATTCCACCAGAAACTGTCCAACCGTCTCTAGTCCAGAGGCAGCCCCTCGCCTGCAGTTGGTGTTGCTGACCAAAAGCAGTTTCACTTTCCCAGTGCACGTGTACGTGTGTGCGTGCACTCAGGTACACTTTAACTTCCTCTCAGAGTTACTTCCTGAGACAAGGGTCTTTCCCATCTGGAAGGAGCCACACCCTCTTTGGGGTTGTCTGTGGACTCATTGACCCAGACAGCACAGTCACTCTGTTAAAGCATCAGGCAGGTATTACACTGGACCAACAGGTCTGCCACAGTGAAGGTTAAGATACATGTTCGGTTTTGGCCTGATTGTCACACACACTGCTCCCCATCTGGCTGGACACTCTCTAGGCTGTTGTGTTTGGAGCTCACTCACTGGAGTCAATGTTCTCCTTAAGCCTCCCAAATCGAACAGTCTAGGCATTGTCCCGCACTGGTGTCACAAATTATAGCCCGAGGATGCAGATCCTCTGTCTAGCATCCCCTTCAGAGAGCTGAGGCCCCACAGTCCAACTACCTGGCCCCTGGGACTAGTTCTGATCTCTCAGGCTGCCAATAGCTTAAGCACACTCTCTCCCAGAACTCCAGCCATGTGGACTCCCTGGGATTACAATTTAACTCTCAGGGAGGCATGTGATAGCAAAAGCAAACAGACACACAGAAAGACTTTTACACAGGGATTCTAAATACCATTACTTTTTACTTAGCAGCACAAGAGATACACAGATCTAGACTAAATAATAAACACAACTGTATGCATCTTCCCTGCCTCAGTTTCCTCACCATTCTATCCAAGCCCAAAGACTTCTCCAGAGTCCTCTGGAGTGTTCTGGATCCTTCTCCTGCAGCTCATGGTTTCACTTCAGAATCACTGAGCCTCTTTCCCCCTTCTAGGTCAGCTAGCTTTCGCTCACCTTGCCTGGTCGCACAGTTAAACATGACACCCTGCCCCAAAAGCATCCCCTTTCTCCTGCCCAAAACTTCCTGTGTGTCTTTGTGAGTCTTACCTTGAGTTTATATGTCCTCCTTTACCAACACCTGGTTTCTTTGTTCTCCTGCGGTGCTGGGGATTTTTTACTCCCCCCTTGAAGAGAAGTTGGAGGCATTAGCCTCCTCCTGTGTCAGCCAAACTCACTGGCACAAGGTATTTGCACCTGAATAGGCAACTAAGGTTTAACTACCAACTATTGTCCCTTATCTGAAAGTCATGCTACAGTCCCTGTCAACAGATGACAAAAGAGTCCACAGCCACAGAGTCATTCCATGATACAACAATTTCAAATCAACCAGAATTCGTATGTTGTACATAGATTGTCACATCATTCAAGAGGCTTGTGATGGGTTTGGCCACAGAGACCCCCTTGGGACTGTCACCTGACGTGCTGAAATTACCTCTGAGACCGTTTTCCCTGCCAGCTTGGGACTTCCAGAACCCTGCCTTGTTGAGCCAGACATGCTAGCCTGCTGCAACACAGACCCAGGGTCCAGGCCACAACCCCAAATCTGTAGGCTTTAAGTGAAAACAGCTCTGCAGGTTACCTGACTTAAGCTTCCAGACACCCAGCTCCCAATGGGATTCAAATACATCTGTTTTAGTCTGTATAAAGCTTATAAAGGGTAAACTCATAAATTGTCTGCCCTCTATAACACTGACAGAGAGATATGCACAGCTGTTTGCTCCCCCAGGTATTAATCACTTACTCTGGGTTTACTAATAAATAAAAGTGATTGTATTAAGTATAAAAAGTAGGATTTAAGTGGTTCCAAGTTATAACAGACAGAACAAAGTAAGTTACCAAGCAAAATAAAACAAAAAACACACAAGTCTAATCCTAATACATTAAGAAACTGGTTTCAGAGTAGCAGCCATGTTAGACTGTATTTGCAAAAAGAAAAAGGAGTACTTGTGGCACCTTAGAGACGAACCAATTTATTTGAGCATAAGCTTTCATGAGCTACAGCTCACTTCATCGGATGCATAAAGAAGTGGAAAGTACAGTGAGGCGATTTTATATATACACACAGACCATGAAAAAATACACATTGTAAGGAGAGTGATCACTTAAAATGAGCTATTACCAGCAGGAGAATGGGGTGGGGGGAGAGAAAACCTTTTGAAGTGATAATCAAGGTGGGCCATTTCCAGGAGTTAACAAAAACGTCTGAGGAACAGTCGGGGGGGGGGGGGGCACGGAGGAATAAACAAGGGGAAATAGTTTCACTTAGTATAATGACTCAACCACTCCCAGTCTCTATTCAAGCCTAAGTTAATTGTATTCAATTTGCAAATTAATTCCAATTCAGCAGTCTCTCGTTGGAGTCTGTTTTCGAAGTTTTTTTGTTGAAGGATAGTCACTTTGAGGTTAGAAATCGAGTGACCAGAGAGATTGAAGTGTTCCTTCCCCGCTCTGTCAAGGTTCCTTCCCCACTCTGAACTCTAGGGTACAGATGTCACATCATTTTCACCTGCATGAAAATCCCCTAAGCTTACTTTTACCAGCTTAGGTTAAAACTTCCCCAAGGTACAAACTATTTTACCCTTTGCCCTTGGACTTCCACTGCCACCACCAAACTTTATCTGGGTTCCTGAGAAAACATTGTTTGGAAACATCTTTCCCCCCAAAATCCTCCCAACCCTTGCACCCCACTTCCTGGGGAAGGTTTGGTAAAAATCCTCACCAATTTGCATAGGTGACCGCAGACCCAAACCCTTGGATCTTAGAACAATGAAAAAGCATTCAGTTTTCTTACAAGAAGACTTTTAATAGAAGTAAAAAAGAATCACCTCTGTAAAATCAGAATGGTAAATACCTTACAGGGTAATTAGATTCAAAACATAGAGAATCCCTCTAGGCAAAACCTTAAGTTACAAAAAAGACACACAGACAGGAATATCCATTCTATTCAGTTTTTCTCCCTCCTCCCAACTTTTGAAAGTATCTTGTCTCCTCATTGGTCATTTTGGTCAGGTGCCAGCGAGGTTACCTTTAGCTTCTTAACCCTTTACAGGTGAAAAGATTTTTCCTCTGGCCAGGAGGGATTTTAAAGGTGATTACCCTTCCCTTTATATTTATGACACGCCCCCCAAATCACAGCTAGGGTGAAACTCTGGCTGGGATTTCTTCCTGGAGCTCTAGGAAAAAACACAGAGTTAATAAGACACATGCACCTCTAAATATACTACCAAGTACATAAACACTAACCATATTTTCCACATCTCAAGGACAAGTTTAACCAGTTGATTCTGGGAAACTTTCACGGGAGAGTGCATCAGCCACTTTGTTAGAAGCTCCTGAGATGTGTTGGATGTCGAAATCAAAATCTTGGAGAGCTAAACTCCACCGAAGAAGTTTTTTGTTATTTCCTGTGGCAGCATGAAGCCACCGTAGAGCAGCATGGTCAGTATGCAGGTAGAAACGCCGTCCCCAAACGTATGGGCATAGCTTTTCCAGAGCGTAGACAATGGTGTAACATTCTTTTTCACTGACTGACCAGTTGCTTTCCCTCTCAGACAGTTTTTTGCTGAGAAACACTACAGTCTGGAATTCTTGATCCGGTCCTTTCTGCATTAAAACTGCTCCCACACCACGCTCGGACACATCTGTGGTTACTAGGAACAATTTGTCAAAGTCTGGGGCCCTTAGTACAGGGTCAGACATGAGTGTTGCTTTAAGCTGGTTAAAGGCCTTCTGACACTCTTCGGTCCACTGAACGGCATTTCGCTGTTTCTTTTTGGTTAGGTCTGTCAGTGGGGCGGCGATTTGGCTGTATTGCGGGACAAATCGTCTGTAATAACTGGCCAAGCCTAAGAAGGATTGAACCTGTTTCTTTGACTTTGGGACAGGCCACTTTTGGATAGCATCCACTTTGGCCTGTAGGGGGTTGATAGTTCCTTGACCCACCCGGTGTCCAAGATATGTCACTCTGTTTAGGCCTATTTGACACTTCTTAGCCTGAACAGTTAGTCCTGCCTCCCTTATGCACTCAAAGACTTTTTGTAGATGTTCCAGGTGTTCTGCCCAGGAATCCAAAAATATGGCCACATCATCAAGGTAGGCGACTGCATATTCTCCTAATCCCGCTAGGAGACCATCTACAAGTCTTTGGAAGGTGGCGGGTGCATTTCGCAGCCCGAAAAGGAGTACATTAAATTCATACAGCCCGACATGCGTGGTGAAGGCTGACCTTTGCTTGGCGGATTCATCTAGCGGTACCTGCCAGTACCCCTTGGTTAAGTCCAAGGTAGAGATTAACTGGGCCCATCCCAGTTTCTCTAATAGTTCATCTGTGCGTGGCATTGGATAGTTGTCTGGGCAAGTTACAGCATTTAGCTTACGGTAGTCCATGCAAAAACGTATCTCCCCATCTGATTTGGGAACTA
This sequence comes from Eretmochelys imbricata, assembly GCF_965152235.1. Taxonomy (NCBI): domain Eukaryota; kingdom Metazoa; phylum Chordata; order Testudines; family Cheloniidae; genus Eretmochelys; species Eretmochelys imbricata. The sequence continues at coordinate 23,455,359 of NC_135576.1, read as the reverse complement.
GAACCACTGGAAGTGCATGGGCATCTCCAGAGGGGCGGATTACACCCATCTGTAACATATCCTGGATCTCCCGTTCTATAGCAGTTTTAGCTTGAGGAGACACCCTGTAAGGTTGGACTTTAATTGGGTGAGCATTACTTGTGTCAATGGAGTGGTATGCCTGTTCAGTCAGTCCTGGGGTGGCTGAGAACATCGGCGCGTAGCTAGTGCACAGCTCCTTGATCTGCTGTCACTGCATACGCCCAAGGGTCATGGAGAGGTTCACCTCTTCCATACCACCAGCGCTTTTCCCTTCGTAGTAGACACCTTCAGGCCACTCAGCGTCGTCTCCTCCCTGGGCTGTAAACTGACAAACCTTTAATTCTCTGGAATAAAAGGGCTTTAGAGAATTAATATGGTACACCTTAGGCTTTCGATTGGAGGTGGGGAATGCTATGAGATAATTAACAGCTCCCAGGTGCTCCTGGATCGTGAATAGCCCTTCCCACGATGCTTCCATTTTATGGGCCTGGAGCGCCTTTAAGACCATGACCTGGTCCCCTACTTTGAAGGAACGCTCTCTGGCATGTTTATCATACCAGGCTTTTTGCTCTTTTTGAGCATCCTGTAAGTTTTCTTTAGCAAGGGCTAAAGAGGTTCGGACGGTGTTTTGTAGGTTGGTTACAAAGTCCAGAATGTTAGTTCCTGGAGAAGGTGTAAATCCCTCCCATTGCTGCTTCACCAACTGTAATAGCCCCTTAACCTCGTGGCCATATACAAGTTCAAATGGTGAAAACCCTAAACTGGGATGTGGTACAGCTCTGTAGGCAAAGAGTAACTGCTGCAACACTAGGTCCCAATCATTGGAGTGCTCATTTACGAATTCACATATCATGGCCCCCAAAGTGCCATTAAACTTCTCCACCATGCCATTTGTTTGATGGTGGTAAGGAGTTTAATGGAACTAATTACAGGTAATATCTCACCCTCAGAGCTGTTCCAATATGCTTCTTTCACAGCCCAGACTTCTTCATTGTCTGGGCCCAATCCATTCCCCTGGTACAGTCCTTGTTCGTTCCAGCAGACATCATATCTGTTAACTAGGGGTTTTCTCATGACTGGCCTTCCCTTTGTTCTGCTCCAACCTTTTATAGCTTTGCACAAGGCGGAAATCTTTTGTCTCTCTGGGTCCCCACCCCTTTTTCTAAATGGAAAAGTACCAGATTTGAGATGGATTCCAGTATTAGGTGACATGATCACATGTCCTGTGAGACCCCAGCCTCCATTCTTCCTGGGCTGGCCCACACGTACACGGGAAGGTTTGCAAATAAACAGAGCCATTTACAGTTCATTGATTCTGAAGCACCCTTAATGGCTTCCACTTAATAGGTTTACGTCAGTGATGCAAGTTTATATCTTATTCTCAAAAAGAATACTCTGAAACCTATCTTATTCTCCTAACTCCAGCCATAGAAATAATACATACAAACAAATAGGACGAACACACTCAGTAGATTATAAGCTTTGTAATGATACCTTACAATAGACCTTTTGCAAAAGCATATGGAATGCAACCTCACAAGGCTCTCTGAACTTATGTTCAAAATATAATATTTGACCTCTCTCATGTAATTTTTAGTATTCATGAAAATTACACATTCGTTTTCTGATTCATCAATTGAACTCGTGGGGGCCATTCCAGTTTCTAGCCATTCAAACAAAAAGACCAGATTAACACACAATTTGTCATACATTCCAATGTGAGGCCAAAGGATCCTGGCAACTCATCAACTAAAGTGCAAGGCTATTAGCATATTTCTTCCAAAATGTGTTTTCCTTACTGTAAGATGGTATTAAGATTTCTCATTCTTGCAGGGAAACAGAAACATTCTGTAAAATTCAAGCAATTCTGTCATATTTCAACATTCTGATCTGGGTCAAAAAAATTAGCATCCATTGCCCTAGGTATCATTGGAATTTTACAGTTTAAAAAAGAGTAGCCTAATCCTTATCCTGAACCCTAAAAGTTTTTAGAGAGTGGATCACTGCAGAGAGGATGGAGAACAAGCTTTGTACTCAGGAATGCTGCAATTCTAGAATTCACCCATGGAACCCTCAAAACTGTCTCAATAGCCAAAACTATTTTATTTCAGTAAAATATAGAAAACACAGATCAGCACACAGCAGATATAAAATTAGGATAATGTAAAACTGTAAAAGTTTAAAATTAACTGGCAATTTGAAAATGAGAATTACAAAAGAGTAATGGCTGTGCATCCAATGCGGCAGACAAGAAATAAAAACAAAGACATTTTTAACTCCATGTTCCAAAATACCAAGGAGTGTGAGGGGGGGAAAAAAGACTTTCTCCAAGTATCTGAATTGGTTAAAAAAATCTGTCAAAAATGTGGAAGAAAAAGGAAAGAAATGGAAGAAATACTATCACACAACTGAATCAGAAATAGACAAGTACAGACAGAGCAGAGTATCAAACCTCAATTCTGTCCTAGGCTTATGCTTTATGTAGTATACCCTTTATATACTATACCCTACGCTTCATGTACAGATTTTCAATGGCTCTATATTCATTTACACATTGATAATACCCATATTTTATTTTATTTGTGTTTACCTTCCAGCAATACTAGTACCTATATGAGACGCAAAAAGAAAAAAAATTACAAAAACTTTGGGTGCCAAATTCTCCTCAGGCATAACTCCATTGAGGTCTGCATTGAATTCAGTGGAGTTATGCCAACAGGGAATTTGGGGCCCCATCTACATTAGACATGGGGACTAGGTAACAAATACGTTGTACCTTTCAGGTCTAGATTATAGACTCCATGACCAGTTTATGCAATTAGGAGGCCCATGTGTAATAAATTTGGCAATCCCTGTCCAGTTCCAATGGTGGACAAGTCTGAAAAAAGTACACCAGGATAGTGAGCACTATTTGGCAACGTGGCTGGCAGTCTTTGCAAAGAGGCCAAAAATTACATGGGCATAAAAACACAGCTAGCATCTCATCCATAAACATGGTCACTCCAGGTCATGGCCGAAGCACATTAGCAGGATGTTGTGGGGAAATCTGTACTGCTAGGGCCCATGTTGTACCCATCTGGTGGATACACAAAGGATTTCAGTCTCCAGTTCTGTCAAACAAGTCTTTGTTTGCAATGACCTATATAACTCAGTTGTGGTTTTATAACTCATGAGTAATATGATCATCACAAACAGGCCAATAAAAACTTCATTTTCATTTTGAATTATATATTTCTTCCTACACTTTCATTTGGCTGCTAATCTGGGGAATCATACCATTCTAGGTTTCTGTCAGATGGTGAGTTTGGGTGGGCCTTTAAAAGGAGTGTAGACCAAAGCTCCTGCCTATGCCCCAGCAGAGCCCAGGTTTCTTTCCTCATTAAATGGATTTGATTGAAAAGGATCACGTGACTGAGCATGTAACCAAGAGCTAGTTCTGTACCATGTTCAGTAGAACTGGTCCCATGTTCTCTGGGGGGACTGTTTTTAATGGGACACCAGGAAAACTGGGAATGTGAGGAGTAGGCTGGAAGCATGCAGCCACATGGATAAAGCAGGGCACATGTTTAAAAATTACACTTGTTCAACTTAACCTGCACTCAGCTTCTGTATCATTACTCCCTGCATCTACAAGAAGGATATTATCTGAAATTATTTTCTCCCCAGGAAGCCTTCCAGCACTTAGCTGAGTCTTCTCTGGAACACCTCTGATGCTAGGCTTCTGCTCACTGGTATGCATGGCCATCTGCAGAAACCAAATGGTGTTGCAAAGGTTGTCAGTATACTGGATTCTTTATCCAGGCTTGTGTGCCAAAACCCATTCCCCACATCACAGACCATAAAGATTCTAGCTTTGGAGAATTCTGGAAAGTTGTAATCAGTTCTGGGGAGTGGGCAGTAGCATCTTTTCAATGCTGGATCAGTGGCTTTGGGTCTATGCAGATGCATAATTTTCCTGATGGTGCTGATGGTAAAGAAGCCATCATGTTGCTTACCCAGGCTGTACTAGCTTCTACAGGTGCTCTGCAGACTTTCAAGCTCTTTGCATATTGGATTACATAGTACCACTTGCATTTTCCTTTGTGGTAAGCACACAGGTTCCACTGTGGGGTCTATTTCTAGTCTCAGCTTTCCTTTGAGGCACCCAACACCTTTGAAAACATTCCCATGTGATTTTTTTAAAATGTCTCCATTGTCCATGGGACTACTTTTGCTTCTTGCACTGCAGCTATACAATTCTGTTGCTGCATGATCAGATCCATGGCTTGCGTGGTTGAATTCCCCAAGAGAGGTTTGTGGTGCTCATCGTCCACCACCACACACACTTCAGTTGTTACCTATCTGCTATTTTTGGGGTTAGTTTCTGTGAGGTCACATTTTCCTACTGTATTATGTTCCCATTGTACATTATTAGATTGTGACAGCTCTTTGTAATGTGTGTATTCAAGTCCAATTCACCCCAAGGAATCACATTCCTACACACCTGAAATCGCACATAGTGTATCCCTATTAACATCGTTACATGCACACAGGTTGGTATTCTCCCTTCTTGCTTTCCTGTCCCGGCAGCCTCAACCTGATATGCTCTCAGACTCAGGGACATACTTAAGATGTCATCCCCCCTGTCTGATGTGCCATCCCTCTCTGTACATGTCTGACTGAGTCTTTCTGAGAGATACTTTTGGTCTTGAACCACTCTAGCAGTGTGTGCAACTTGCCTCATGCCTTGCAATGCTGCCCTAGTGAAGAGCACTTCTCCTTTACCCACTCATGCTGTCTCCCACATTAAATACATCTCACTATGGGTATGGAACCCTGGCCAACTGCTCTACTTTGCTGTTGTCTCATGGCACATACTTCTGGGGCTATTGTGCCTCCTAGGCATTTCATCATCTCTCATTGCTTCCACTGCACGGCCCACGTTTAAGGATCTGTCTAATGTGAGATGCCTTCCTAGAACAGCAACTCCCACAGGAGGTCCCACAGTACTTCTTTGGAATGATACATTTTCTATCCAAGTTCTCTCCACACCTGGCTGCACTAGCAGAACCCATAATTCAACTCACAAGGCAGGACGTTGAGTGAGACTGGGCAGATTCCCACACACTGAACAAAACACAGATGCCCCTGTCCTGAAGTACTACCAGCCAGGTGAGCCACTGACACTCCCTTGTGATGCATTGAAAAAAGGATTGGGTATAGCTCTTGCAGGAGCAGCCAGTCTCTTATGCCAGCAGAGCCCGGTCAGAGACCGAACAGACTTAACTTCTGGCTGTGGTATTTGGAGTGGAGCAATTCCATCAGTACGCCTATGACCACCCACTAACAGTGCAATCAGACAGCAATCCCTAGAGACAATCATGGCAAAGTCCCTTCTTAGTGCTTCATATAGACTAGCACATGTTGATTTGACTCCAGCACTACCAGAAAGAGATCAGATGTTGTCTATTGTGTTAGCTGATGCCCTGAGCAGGGCATATACACCCAGACTCAGCAAGTTGGCAGAAGAGGACCAGGACATTGAATCCATTAACATGCTGCTCTATCTCCAGTTTCAAAGCAAAGCTGATGGAAATCAGAGAGGCTATGGAAATGGACATCCACTACAGGTAGTCAAGAGAGCAATACTAGTAGGATTCTAGTAGGGTGGCCAGAAGACAAAAGCCATGTATTGGGAGGAGCAGAATCATATTTTCAAATTAAAGATGAACTGTGTGCAGGATGGATCATATTTTGAGGACAGAGAACTGTTGTCCCCACCTCATTACCTAAGGATGTAAGGCAAAAAAATACATGCCTCACACCTGAGCACCGACAGTCTTACATGGGCTCAAGAGTGTGTTCCTTGGCTGGGAATAACTCCACTCCTTGATAGAATGATGTGACACCTGCCAGTCATATAACCACCATCAGCAGAAAGAGATAATTTTTTATAAAACAATCACTCCATATCTGACTTCTAAGTCCTCGTCCTTCAAGGAAACCTGCATGACACCTTCAAAAGACAAGCCTTGGAGCTTAAATTCATAACTTTGCTAGACACTAAAAATCATGGTTTTAATAAAGACACTGGGTTTATGACTTATTAGAACAATCTATAACCCCCTAACCCCATTTTTCATCATATGACTTCAGAGTTGCTAATGGACCACTTCACTTTGTTCCACCTTGTATTTAGCTGTAACACTCTGAGTACCTTTCCCAGACCTAAAGAAGAGCTCTGTGTAGTTTGAAAGCTTGTTGAAAGCTCTGAGCTGGAAAGCTGTATTGGACAGATGCTGGTTCAGTAAAAGGTATTACCTCACTCACCTTGTCTCAACAGAAAGAGAGACTGTTACCTCATGAGCTGTCTACCCAACCATGAGAAAAGATGGGAGCCAACTATTTACCTTCAATAAAAAACAATTATTGATTACAGTGGACTGCTATTCAAATTTTTGGGAAGTCGATGCCCTGCCTAATACAAGAAGCAAGACAGTGAGTGGCAAACTGGAGGCCCACTTTGAGACCTAGGGCATTCCAGACTCTGTATTCACCAACAACAGACCCCCGTTTGCCTGAGAAGAATTCAAGGACTTGGCACACCTTCTTCTCCAGCACACCCAGAGATTAATGGTTAAGGTGAAATCTGCTAAGAGACGGTTACACAAGGCTGTTTCTTCTGGTTCAGACTCCTTGTTAGTATTTTTGGGATGTAAAAATACCCAATCACAGGGATGCCAAAACAATCCAGTGCAGGCACTGATAAGGTGAAGGACCAAATCCCTGCTACCGGTGAGGGGAGACGTGTTACAGCCTAAAGGGTGGAGATACTGTGAGAGGAGATGGTCAACAATCAGAGAAAGCAGGCACTAGAGTATGACAGGTCAGCTGAGGACCTACTGGCCCTGCAGACAGGCACTCCTGTGAGGATCTAGCCATTAGAGCAACACCAGGAGGAGTGGACTAAAGGAATCAGGAGGGGTGACATGGTACCAACTTCATATGAGGAGACTACACAAGAGGGACAAATGATCTGAAGGAGTAGGAGACACTTATGAGCCAGCAAACACAACACCCAGAGACTGTGTACAGAGATACAGAAATCATCAGAGAATGGACAGAGAACCATCCAGAGGCCAACCCCAAAGGGAGGCAGGAGACCCCACAGAGAGATAGTTTGCTAGACTCTGTGACAGAGAGATTACTCCTGTTCTGGTCACCTGTTGAGGAGGCCAAACTATCTCAAAGGCTATGTACCCAGCTGAGTCTGTGGTAAAGAGAAGACTCCAACTCACTT